>NC_047084.1:174137200-174440230 GCF_902459505.1 Geotrypetes seraphini | reverse complement strand
TCGAAACACTGTTTTAGAAATAACATTTTAAATCGGTAAAAACATTGGAAAACTGACTGGAATGTAACCCTGGTTCCTCAGGGTTTGAGTTTATGGTTAGGAGCACCATAGCTGGATAATGAGAGAGCTCCAGGTCAGCTAGAGGCACACCTAACCCATCAGGTTTTCAAGATTATTACTATGAATATCTTTATTGGAAGCTTCTATAACACTTCTAATGACTGGGGATTCGATTCAGAGTGGTTTTCAAAGACTTCTATAATGGTTTTAAATAGAGAATCAGATGGATTCCACTGTGAGTGTTGTCGGCCTCCTAGCTGCTTCGCTAGGGCATCATGTTTGCATTTGCATTATTACACTATTATATATGTATGCAGTGTAGATTCGCATACAATTGAGATATCACATGTAAATAAATCTCATGCAGCATATTCATTAAATCAAATTCTTAAAACCAGCTATTAAATATTTAATACAAACAAGTATCTTAATCAATTCAATTTTATCTCCTACAATTCATTTCATTACAGTACAACTTATCAACTTACACTCACTTCCCAACTTTCACACACATACTACAGTCATTGTGATTACTTTTATCCAAACTGGATCTTAGTTGGATCATCTAGTCAGAGAGGCTTCAAACTGAGTTGCACAACAGTCTAGCACATGAGAATCACAGTTTCTTAAACACAACCGACAGGCCTCTCTGTCCTCATAATAGTCCTGTTCTTCAATCCATAAAGCATTCAGCTCAACACAAGACTGTGTTTCGCCTCCTGGCTTCTTCAGGAGCTGTATTTGCAAGGCTCACCAATATCACACCTTCACCAGTAAACTAAGCATGACTCGTGCAGGGACCCAGTGTTCGGCACAAGCCAGGATCAGCTAACAAGCAGGAAAAACACCGTCTACCAGCTTGATTTCCTGGTAGACGGTAGACTGTGCTCTTCAACATCTATATAAACGATCTGGACATAGGAACGACCAGCGAGGTGATTAAATTTGCGGACGATACGAAGTTATTCAGAGTAGTGAAGACATAGGGGGACTGCGAAGATCTGCAACGTGACATAATCATGCTCGAGGAATGGGCATCGACAGGACAAATGAGGATTAACGTGGATAAGTGTAAGGTGATACATGTCGGTAACAAAAATCTCATGCACGAATACAGGATGTCTAGGGCGGTACTTGGAAAGACCTCCTAGGAAAGGGACTTGAGAGTTCTGATCGACAAATCGATGAAGCCGTCCACACAATGTGCGATGGCGGCGGAAAGGGCAAACAGAATGCTAGGAATGATAAAGAAGGGGATCACAAACAGATCAGAGAAGGTTATCATGCCACTGTACCGGGCCATGGTGCGCCCTCACCTGGAGTACTGCATCCAGCACTGGTAGCCGTACATGAAAAGGGACATGGTATTACTCGAAAGGGTCCAGAGAAGAGCGACTAAGATGGTTAAGGGGTTGGAGGAACTGCCGTACAGCGAAAGATTAGAGAAACTGGGCCTCTTCTCCCTCAAACAGAGGAGATTGAGAGGGGACATGATCGACACATTCAAGGTACTGAAGGGAATAGACTTGGTAGATAAGGACAAGGTTGTTCACTCTCTCCAAGGTAGGGAGAACGAGAGGACACTCTCTCCAAGGTAGGGAGAACGAGAGGACACTCTCTCTAAAGTTGAAAGGGGATAGATTCCATACAAACGTAAGGAAGTTCTTTTTCACCCAGAGAGTGGTAGAAGACTGGAACAATCTTCCAGAGTCTGTCATAGGGGAAAACACCCTCCAGGGATTCAAGACAAAGTTAGACAAGTTCCTGCTGAACAAGGACATACGCTGATAGGGCTAGTCTCGGTTAGGGCGCTGGTCTTAGAACAGAGGGCTGCTGCGTGAACGGACTACTGGGCATGATGGACCACTGGTCTGACCCAGCAGCGGCAATTCTTATGTTATTAACAGGACCATGATGAGGACAGAGAGGCCTGCCGGTTGTGTTTTAAGAAACTGTGATTCTCATGTGCTAGACCAGGGGTCACCACACTTTTCGGGCTTGAGAGCTACTTTTAAAATGACCAAGTCAAAATGATCTACCAACAATAAAATTTAAAAAAAGCCCACTGAAAGGCAGAGAAAATGTTAATTGTTCATATTCCGTTTTTTTTCTTTCAAAGAGGTCAAGGCAGATGACTCTATGCAATATCACCTCAGTAACAACCATACAAAAATAGACAAATATACCCCCCTCCCTTTTTACTAAACTGCGATAGTAGTTTTTAGCACAGGGAGCTGCGCTGAATGGTACGCGCTGCTCTCGATGCTTGTAGGCTCCCTGCGCTAAAAACCGCTATTGCGGTTTAGTAAAAGGGAGCCATAGTACAAAATAGCAGATATAAATTCTCAAAACGGACACATTTTGATCACTAAATTGAAAATAAAATCATTTTTCCTACCTTTATTGTCTGGTAATTTCATCAGTCTCTGGTTGCATTTTATTCTTCTGACTATGCATCCAATATTTCTTCCTTTTTTTCAGCCTCCTGTATGCTTCCTCTCCTCCATACCTCATTCTCTCCCCCAACTTTTTTTCCTTTCTCCCTGCCCCCTTCTTTCTTTCTGCCTCCCTTTCTCTCTCTCTCTCTCTCTCTGCCCCCTTTCTTTCTGTCTCCCTGTTCCCTCTTTCTTTCTGTTTCTCTTCTTTCTTTGTCTCCTTGCCTGCCCCCTTTCTTTCGCCCTCCTCTCCCCTCCCCCAAGCCACTAGGTTTGCCACTGCTGCCGCCTGCGGGGAATAGCCCCCAAGCCACCGCCACTCCAAGCTCTCCCTGCAGAAGCCTCGCGCTGACCAGCATTCCGCTCCCCAACGTCAATTCTGATGTCAGAGAGGAAGTTCTGGTCCAGCCAGGCAGCGATTGGCTGGCCCAGAAATTCCTCTCCGATGTCAGAATTGACATCGGGGAGCAGAATGCTGGTCAGCGCAAGGCTTCTGCAGGCCCAAATCTCAGACGCCCAGGGCCGAGGAAGAGAAAAAACCTGGGCATGAGAGAAATCCAGTCTATAAATCCCTCCATGAGAGCCATTCTAGGGTTCATAGAAAGTAACACGGAAGACAAAGGCGCGCGCCGACAACTGAGTGCAAGACAGAGGCGCGCACCGAAGAAAAATACTGATTTTAGGGGCTGCGACGGGGGGTTTTGTTGGGTAGCCCCCCCACTTTACTTAATACATATCACGGGGGGGTTTGGGGGGTTGTAACCCCCCACATTTTAGTGAAAATGTAACTTTTTCCCTAAAAACAGGGAAAACGTTAAGATTTCAGTAAAATGTGGGGGGTTACAACCCCCTAAACCCCCACAACGCGGCACTATCTGTATTAAGTAAAGTGGGGGGTTCCCCCCCACACCCCCTGTCGTAGCCCCTAAAAACAGTCTTTTTCTTCAGTGCGCGCCTCCGCACTGCGCTCAGTTGTCTGCTCGCATCTTTGTCCCGGCGCGCTTTTGACCTGACACCCCATTCCAGTCTCCTTTCAGCACGGCACTTACAAGAATGTGTATCCCCCTCCCCCTTAGGAACCACCTCAGCTTCCCAGTTTCAGGCTTAAGGCAGCAGCAGCAGCAGCTTTGGCATTTTTGGGCAGAACGCCTCCTGTTCCCAACCGCCTTTCTCCAGTCTGGTGGTTGTCGATTCCGCCAGGTGCAGCTGGCGCTCAGCTCTCCAGGGTTGTGACTTCCCTAGAACCCCCCTCCCGCCTTCTCCTGAAGGAAGTGACATCATCCCCCAGTCTATCAAAGAGTGTCTATGGGAGAAAGCGAGAGAGGGAAGACAGGTTCTGGCAGTTGAGCAAGGAAGGGCGCAGCGAGAATGGGTGTGCGTGAATGATGACCGGAGGGGGACGTCGGGGAGAGGAAGGCTGATCGGCCGGTAGATCGGGACGGCAACATGAGTATCAGCAAAGCGTTTGATAGCGTCCCGCACCGCAGGTTATTGAGCAAGATGGGCTCGATGGGATTGGGTGAAACATTAACCGCATGGGTTAGGGACTGGCTTAGAGGTAGACTTGAGAGGGTAGTGGTAAACGGTACCCTCTCTGATACGACGGAGGTGATAAGCGGAGTGCCGCAGGGCCCGATCCTATTTAACATCTTCGTAAGAGACTTGGCTGAGGGGCTTCAAGGTAAAATTACATTATTCGCCGATGACGCCAAACTATGCAACATAGTAGACAAAAGCACAGTGCCTGACAAAAGCTCAATGCCCGACAGTATGATGCAGGACCTATCTGCTGAAGCATTGGTCAAAGACTTGGCAACTAAGTTTCAATGCCAAAAAATGCAAGGTCATGCACCGTGGCGGCAAAAATCCATGCAGGACTTGCACCCTAAATGGTGAGATCCTAACAAGGACTGAAGCAGAACATGACTTGGGGGTAATCATTAGCGAAGACATGAAGACTGCCAATCAAGTGGAGAAAGCTTCATCCAGGGCTAGACAAATCATGGGCTGTATCCGTAGAAGTTTTGTCAGCCGTAAGCCCGAGGTCATAATGCCGTTGTACAGATCCATGGTGAGACCCCATCTGGAATACTGTGTACAATTCTGGAGGCCGCATTATCAAAAAGACGTGCTGAGAGTTGAGTCGGTTCAGCAAATGGCCACCAGGATGGTCTCAGGACTCAAGGATCTCCCGTATGAGGAACGACTGGGTAAGTTGCAGCTTTACTCACTCGAGGAACACAGAGAGAGGGGAGACATGATCGAGACGTTCAAATATGTCACGGGCCTATCGAGGTGGAAGAAGATCTCTTTTCATAAAGGACCCACGGCAACAAGAGGGCATCCGTTGAAAATCAGGGGTGGGAAATTTCATGGCGACACCAGAAAATATTTCTACACCGAAAGGGTGGTTGAGCGCTGGAATAATCTTCCACAACAGGTAATTGAGGCCATCAGCGTGCCAGATTTTAAGAAAAGATGGGATTGGCATGTAGGATCTCTTCATGGAGGTAGCTTGGGGGTGGGTCATTAGTGTGGGCAGACTAGATGGGCCGAGGCCCTTTTCTGCCGTAATTTTTCTATGTTTCTATGTTTACCGGTTGATCGCGATCGACATATTGGGCACCCCTGTGCTAGACTGTTGTGCAACTCTCAGTTTGAGAAGCCTCTCAGACCAGATTATCGTGGACTAATGAACTAACTAAGATCCAGTTTTGGATAAAAGTAATCACAATGACTGTAGTATATGTGTGAAAGTTGGGAAGTGAGTGTGAATTGATGGGGATTAGGTTCACTGACTAAACTATTCTGATATTTATTAATAAATTAAGCATTGAAAAGTTGTACTGTAATGAAATGAATTGTGGGAGATGATATTAAAATTGAATTGATTAAGATAATACTTGTTTGTATTAAATATTTAATAGCTGGTTTTAAGAATTTGAGTTATCCAATAGGCAGCTATTTAATTAACTGAAAAAAAAACCCAAGCTTAGGCTTTATGCATATTCATTATAGATATTTTGAAAACCTGAGTGGCTGGATGTGTCCTGATTCAAATCATTGGTAACAAAACAAGACAGTATTGTTTATTTTATGAGCTACAAGTCTATCTGTGGTGTGTCAAAATGAGGACTGGCTCAGTCTGTCCTTCATGACATGGAACTGTTGATTAGACCTATATTTTCCCACTTACTTAGTATCCTTAGGCACTGTTCTTGAATTACCGAAGTAGCTGATCCAAACAATCTCCCCCATAACTGCTCTCATATACTGTTAATCACTAATCTCCAACTATGTAAGTTCTACTCAATTATAGCATTCTTTTTAATCATTGTAAACGGCATAGAACTTCATAGTCCTGCGGTATATCAACTGCTATTATTATTATTATTAATAAAAGAAATTAGTGCCCTTGTGGTTTATAAATATAGATTGTTTTGTCAGCGTAAGTAGTATGAATTTAGAGTCCAAAGGTGTGAAGAAAGTGTTTTCTCCAATTGGGTTTTTGTAAATTAATCCAGTCTACAGTAATTTTGTGCAGGAGCTGCAAAATAGGCCATAATAATAATCTTTAAAATAATGTGTGCCATGCCACAAATATAGGAATGGTGGTTGTTTCAAATGGTATTAAGTCTAGAAAGCATTCCCATGAAACTTAACAAGAACAAAATCTACAAGAATGAGAGGGCATTCGGCAAAATTAAAAGGGGACAGATTCAGAACCAATGCTAGGAAGTTCTTCTTCACCCAACGGGTGGTGGACACCTGGAATGCGCTTCCAGAGGGTGTGATAGGACAAGGTAAGGTATTGAAGTTCAAGAAGGGATTAGATGATTTCCTGAAGGAAAAGGGAATAGAAGGGTATAGATAGAGGAATACTATACAGGTCCTGGACCTGGTGGGCCGCCGTGTGAGCGGACTGCTGGGCATGATGGACCTCTGGTCTGACCCAGCAGAGGCACTGCTTATGTTCTTATGTTAGCATATTTAAAATAAAAAAAATTTTTTAATGTTTTTTTGTTTTGTCTCTTGGTGTACAATCAAGCTGTATATTTTGTTGCTCGGAAGTATAGTCAAGGCAGTTAGCATAGCTGGGCTGATAAAAGGAAGGAAAACAGAAAGCCACCACTTGCTCTTGGGATGAGCGCCAAGGTATGAATCTACTTTTTAGATCCTACATATTACTGTTTCCTGAATGGGCTGTTTTTGGAGAAGGATTCTCAAAACTCACTGGCAAAATCCGGTGAGTCGCTGTAGTGGGAGTGATTTTTATTGTATGGGTGATTCTTAACATAATAACATGCAAACTATATGCATGCTATTTGCGCAGAAAATCACCAGTAAAAAGTAAGAGGAACTGTGCCTGGCACTTACTCAGAAGAACAGTCACTAAGCACAGCTCCTCCCTTCTGTCAAAGTTGCTCTCCCAGCCTTGATCAACTGGGCCGCAGGTCTCCCCGAGTCCTACCGGCTCAGCTGATTGACTGTCAGAGAGAGCTGAAGAGGGACATGTTCCCTCCCCCTCTCACCGACATCCCTCCTTTTCTGCCACTGGCCAGCACCCCCATACCCTGAACAAGATCAGCAGGAGGGATTCCCACTCCCTCCCACTGCTGGGGGGGGGGGGGAAAGGGGTCTGAGCTGTCAAGCCTTACTTTCCTGTCAGTGCCTGAACCGGTGCTCAGGCACTGACTGGAAAGTAAGGTTCCGACAGCTCACAATCTGCTGGAAAAATTTGCCCTCAAATGTAGCACAACAAGACTAGGGAATCACCTGGCAATGATGGAAAATTGCCCAGAGTGCTCCTTTAAATATTAATGAGTCTATTTTACTACCATTTTAATATTAATGACCTCTTTGTACTACATTTGTGTAGCGGAGTCAGAGACTGCTAGGAAGCTCAGAAAAGACCACAGTGAGCCATTCTGATAAACAGCCGGTAAAATACTGGCACGCTAAACCAGCTGGAACCAGTTTAGCAACCATTGTTAAGGGTTTGTTAAGCTTTGAGAATCTGGCCCCAAATGTTTTGCTCAGTTGACTTTTGATTGGACTCGGGTACAGTGTGGCTTCTTTTTCTTTTTTTTTAGAACTTTATTGAAATCCCAACCAATAATAGCAAGCACATGAAGGACATTAGACATTACAATACAAAAAGTAAAGATAAGTCAAAACTACAATTTAGATGTGATCAAGCAAAATGAATTTTTTCCAAGTGAAACCTCTAATGATTTTTGAGTGCTTTTTAACTTTCCCTCCCTCAATATATTCAGGTTGTTTACATTCCAAGTATGTTTTAGAGTTGGAGGTACAAAAAGTTGGGCATTAACTGTGTTGCCTCCCACTAACCAGGAAAGCTTGCATCAAACTCTTCAGTTGTAGGATTTTCGGCTATATGACCTCTCTGTCTGCTGGGGAGAACATGTTGGCAGCTGAGGCCTGCACTAGATCCTTGCTCGCTCAAAAGTCCTATTGTGGTGTAATCATTCTTATGTTTTTGACCCTCCAATGGAATACTCAAATGCAGGCCCTAAATCATCCACCTCAGTTGTCCTTTTTAGGATGATTCTTGTGCAAAGCCATCTTACTCAGTTTCAAAATGTATAGATTAGGTGGTGGTTCTGTTCCATTTCTTATGATACAACCGGAACTGTATATGTTGTAATTCTAAAAAAAAGTAGTTTATAGCATAAATTACTTGCAGTATCTCAAATATTTTGTGGTTTGAAAAGTTTCTTTGCGTTAAAGTGGGCACCTATTTCCTTTTCCCTTAATATTGTTTTGTAATTTATTTTTCTTTAGTGAAAATCTGCAAATTTAACAGAGAACATAAAAGGCCTGATGTGATAGAAGAAGAAAACATGCTTGCCTACACTGGACTAATTAATTCAGAGGTTGGATTCAGGTAATAATGCTGCCTATGGATGCGAAGTGATCATATCGGCCAAATGCATTACGCACACTGCATTTCTCATACTAAATATGACAAGATGACATTCTGTGGCAAATGTTTCCATGCTGTGTCAAATATGGCCATAATTTGAGTAAGATTTGATGACCTTTCATTGTGCTTCATCCACATCCATGCCTGACTATTCACAATGACTCTCAATATGACAGGTGCATTGTTCACATTAAAATAGTTTTATTTATTTAAAACATTTGTAGCCCGCATATCAACCATCTATGAGGATAATAACATCGATAAATACATAATTAAAACAAAACATTACAATCATAATAAAACAGAACCTAGTGATTATTAAAATAACAGCATACAATAAACAACTTACACATATGCCTTTAAAATAAAAAGCCAAGCAATTACAAGATTACAAAATAACCAAATTTGAAAAGGCAAGTTGAAAAAAATAGGCTTTCAAACTTCCGAAATGCCAAAAAATCAGAGGTCAGACGAATAGAATCTGGAACCGAGTTCCATATTAAAGGTCTGGCTACTTGGAACATACCTGATCAATTTGCAACTTTGGTGACAGAATGAAGAGTGGGAACAGCCAAAAAAGCTCTGTCTTGTGATCTCAAAGAATGAACAGGCGCATGTCTGCAGCAGAGAAGCAATCACCTTGAGCAATAAATCCCAAACAGATTTGAATATGAAGGTTAGAAGCTTAAATTGTATTCTCCAAACAACCGGCAACCAGTGAAGTTCGGCCAGCATAGGTGTAACATGGGAATAACGGGGCAATCTAGCAATTACCCTGCCAGCAGTATTTTGAGCCACCTGAAGCGCTCTGAGTGAAGTCTTCAGCAAACTGCAAAAAAGAAAATTACAATAGTCTAGATGTAGTAATACATAAATCTGCATAATCAAGCTAAAGTTTGTAGCTGACAGCAAATCCTGTAGTTTTAACACCATCCTTATTTTAAATAAAACAGTTTTAACAAGGTATGCATGTGAAAAGTCCAGAAAGAGAAGCTGAAAGAGGCAGTGATGTGACTTTATAAAATAGGCTTGAACAGTGATCCAGTATAGTACACAAAAGCTTTTGCATAAATTTAAACCTCTGCATTATGGAATGTGTATATTACCCAAGGACTTCCCCTTGTGCTTCTTGAAAACATCACTGCATATCAATGGTGTAGCCAAACTATGAGTTTTGGGTGGAACAAAAGGCAAAATTGTTGGCATGATGCATTTCCTAACAGCCCCCCTCCCCCCCCAGCTGTACTTCATTTAAATACCTTAGCTGTCAGGGATCTCCCAAGTCACTAATTGGTTCTTCTTGACCTTTGTTTTGGCTTGGCTTTGCTCTCTGTATTCTTCTTACATCCAAATACCATAGAAAAAAAGAAAACAGAAATATGAAGGCAGATAAAGAGAATGTGGCCTATCTAGTCTGCCCGACCATGCCATCTATAATCCCCATCCTCTCTCTTAGAGATCCAATGTGCTTTTGTCTCCAACATCTCCATCTGGAGGACGTTCCAAGCATTCACCACCCTTTTTGTAATACTGTACTCATGAATGACCTTCATTGGTTACACCTGTTCTTCCCGCTTTAAACCTTTTTACCTGTATCACTTTGGGGCCCATCCCAAGGGCACTCAGTTTATTTATTAGATGTCTGTGTGAAACACTGTCAAAGGCTTTGCTAAAATGTAAATACACCACATCTAGCGCACTCCGTCTATCCAATTCTCTGGTCACCCAGTCAAAGAAATGGATCAGATTTGTCTGATAAGACCTGCCCCTAGTGAATCCAAGTTGCCTCGGGTCCTGTAATCCAGTGTTTCTCAACCTTTTCAAGCCAAGTACCCCCTGGGCCTAACAAATACCAACCGGGTACCCCCGCCCAAGCTCCGCTCCAGACCCACCCAATCTCCGCCCCTGACTCCACCCCCATAATGGTAGTACTAATTGTAATGCAATTCTTCCATCCATTTTTCATATACTATTAACCACAAAATAAAAAAAACCACAAAGCACACTGTATGCAGAGAAAATGTTAATTGTCATTTATATATATATATATATATATATATATATATATATATATTTTATTTTTTTTATTTTTTTCAAGGAGGTCAAGGCAGATGACTTTAAAAAATGCAATCAGTAACAACTATAGAAAAAACAGACAAATATAGAGCAGATATAAATTCTCAAAGCTGACATTTTGATCACCAGTTGGAGGGCTCAGCGGGAAATTTCTCCCCCTTTCCATTGGCTCTGCCATTTTTCTGCCTGCTGCCGGTGCGACTGAGGATCCCCTTGGGTGTGGGAGAGCACTCCTCCCCTCACTGATGCTAGAGCCGCTGAGCCAGTTAAAAGGCTTGGCGCCTAATGCAGCCATTCAGGCAGGCGCACGGGACCAAGCAGGCGTGCCTGCCTTGTTTGCTGCTCTGTTTCTTACTGCCGCAGCCGTCCAGCGAGGGAAGCCCCGGAATTAAAATCAGGTACCGGGGTGGGAGAGCAGCTCACTGCCGCAGCCGTCCAGTGAGGGAAGCGCCGGTATTAAAAGCAGGCATGGGGGGGGGTGGCGGCTCATTGCCAGAGTGGGGGAGGGCTCACTGCCGCAGTTGTCCAGCGAGGGCCAAGATTAAAAGCAGGCAAGGGGGGGGGGGCCCTGCTGCTGCTGCTGCTGCTGCCGCCGCAACTAAAAACAGGTGGGGGGGGTTGTGGTATTTGCTCCATAAGACGCACCCTTATTTCCACCCACTTTCTGGGGAAAAAAAGTGTGTTTTAATGGAGCGAAAAATACGTTAATACCAAGGATTGTACCAAAAGCCTAAATGCATTAAAAGTAAAGTATGCCCTTATGCATTTTAAGGGGGTTATGGTGAGATGCGTACCTGGGCTTTTTTATGTGAAGTTCACTGCAGTGTCCTCTAAGGTGCCCCACTGCTCTGCAGGAATGTCTGTGTGGCTAGTCTGCTAAAAATGGTGTCCCCTCCTATATCCCAAATGACTTGTTTGTGTGTTTTTCTTTAGGACTTTTTTTTTTTTTTTTTTAAATAGTTAAAAAAAAGACGCACAAACACATCCATATTTTTTTTTATAGACAAGCTAGATCTTATTGCAGTTTTTAAAATGGGCATGTTTGGTACTGTATTTATGTGTGTGTTCCATAAAACATCTAAACTCTGATTTAGATGTCATATCAGAAATGGCCCTCCTTGTCACATGGGATCTATCCGCAAAGATAGATAGGGAGGGTCATTGGGGTGGGCAGACTTGATGGGCCTTGGCCCTTATCTGCCATCTATTTCTGTTTCTAACTGCTTTGCTGCCAGTTATGCACGTGCCTGCTTACTCATGTGGGTATTCTGTACATTCACAAGCGGCCCTGAAATGTGGGCTCTCCGATTTAGAATTATCTTCTATATGTCTAGGCCGTGGAGTTGAAACCAGAAGCAATTTTGAGTGGAGTTGGAAAAATGTACCAACTCTTCACTTCAGCTCCAAAATAAAAACTTACAACATTATAATATGTGGTAAATTTATAATTTTATACTTATATCTTTGTCCTGGATCTAAAGTTATGTTTACTACTACCGCTATTACTATTTAACATTTCTGTAGTGCTGATAGGACGAAGAATGTTGTGAAATCTGTTAGCTTAGTGGGGTTTAAAAAAAGGTTTGGATAATTTCCTAAGAGAAGTCCATAGGCCATTATTGAGATGGCTTGGGGAAATCCACTGCTGATTCCTAGGATAAGCAGCATAAAATCTGTTTTGCTCCTTGGGATCTAGCAAGGTACTTGGGACTTGGGTTGGCCACTGTTGGAAACAGGATGCTAGGCTTTATGAACCTTCGGTCTGTTCCAGTATGGCAATTCTAAAACACAACGCTATACAACATATTTAAGAGAAGGTCCCTTCCCAGTAGAACTTACTATCTAAATTAGCAGACAAAAGGACAAGTAGGGAGTTTCTTGGGGTACTTAGGGTGAGGGGGCTTTGATTTAAATGCATTCGTGAAAATTTGGGTTTTTACTCTAAATTTGAATAGTTCCAGGGACGGAGCTTGACGTACCCACTCGGGTAGTTTGTTTTACAAATAAGAGAGAAAGGGCACAGTCTGGAGTTGGCAGTAGAAGAGAAGGGTACAGATAAGAGAGATTTATCCGAGTGGCTTTCTCGGGGAGGAGTGTAGGGAGAAAGGAGAGAGATTGAGGAGCTTTGTAAGACAATAAGAGGCGTTTGAGCTGTATGCGGAAATGGATGGGGAGCTAGTGAAGTGACTTGAGGAGGAGGGTGATGTGAGCAAAGTGACTCTTGTGGAAAATGTCATGCAGCAGCATTCTGAACGGATTGAAGGGGGAGAGAGATGGTTACACGGGAGACCAGCGAGAAGCAGGTTGTAGTAGTCTAGGTGAGAGATGAGGGAGTGGATATTTACTAGTACTATACTTTAGTTCCAGAACAGTAAATGTAAAGCCTAAGGTTACCGTAATCGGAGCTGGAGTTGCCATAAGACTCAGAGAGTGGAAAAATAGAGGAGTGAGTCAAAGGTTTAGTGTACTGACTCCACAGCCCTGCTACATGGACATATTCTCTAGTGTAATTTTGTAAGAGCTGTTTACTGCATGTAGAACCTACTTTTACAGGCATAAAGTACTTTATACGATTACCCCCATAATTACCTTGTACACACAAAATATCGCCTCAGATATGGCTCAGTGATGGTTCAGATAAAGCATTCATGTCTGGGCACATGGCAGATTAATGTGATCAACAGCTCTGGGGAATAACTGTGCAATTGCTAATACATTTTGGAAAAGTTCCAACAGATGTGTTACTATGAAAACCTAAGTACTGAGGTTTAGGAATGCAGTGAATGCATTTACTCTTGAACATCCAATAATATTTAGAAAAACAAGAGACATAGGGCTCCCTTTTACAGAGGTGCGCTAGGGTTTTTAGCGCACGCACAGAAGGAGGCGGTAGTGGCTAGCTCGGGCTATTGCGCACGTTAAGGCCCTAGTGCATCTTTGTAAAAAGGAGCCCATAGCAGTTTTTTAAAGTTCAGATCCTTCCTTTCTGCCACATTGATTCCCTTTTACCATTTACAGAGAGCCAGTTTTATTTTGAGCATTTGACTGTGTTGAAGTGCCCGGTGACTCCTGCTCTGGCCACATATTGAGGCATATGGCAACCCGATTCCACTGCTTTGCAATAGTTTATTTGAATTTAGTTCACACTTTTTTCACTAGTAGTTTAAGGTGAGTTATTTTCTGATGCACCAGGTATTTCCTTGTCCCCATATGGTTTACGGTTTGTCTGTATCAGAGGCAATATAGGGTTAAGTGACTTGCCCAAGATCACAAAGAGCAGCAGACTTTGAACCCTGTTTCCTTGGTTGTCAGCACATTGGGAAGAATAACCCAAATCACAGTTACCGGATGCTAGGGTCCACTGAGGGTTAGCGCCCAAGAAAAAGATCTGGGTGTCATTGTAGACAATACGATGAAACCTTCCGCCTAATGTGTGGTGGCGGCCCAAAAAAAGCAAACAAGGTGCTAGGAATTATTAAGAATGTTATAATGTCTCTGTATCACTCCATGGTGCGACCTCACCTGGAGTATTGCGTTCAGTTCTGGTCTTATTTCAAGAAAGATATAGCAGCATTAGAGAAGTTCAAAGAAAAGCGACCAAGATGATAAAGGGGATGGTGCTCCTCTCGTGAGGAAAGACTAAAAAGGTTAGGGCTCTTCAGCTTGGAAAAGAGACGGCTGAGGGGAGATATGATTGAAGTCTACAAAATCCTGAGTGGAGTAGAACGGGTACAAGTGGATCGATTTTTTTTCACTCCATCAAAAATTACAAAGACTAGGGGACACTCGATGAAGCTACAGGGAAATACTTTTAAAACCAATAGGAGGAAATATTTTTTCACTCAGAGAATAGCTAAGCTGTGGAACGCATTGCCAGAGGTTGTGGTAAGAGCAAATAGCATAGCTGGTTTTAAGGAAGTTTTGGACAATTTCCTGGAGGAAAACACCAAAGTGTGTTATTGAGAAAGACATGGGGGAAGCCACTTCTTGCCCTGGATCAGTAGCATGGAATGTTGCCACTCTTTGAGGTTTTGTCAGATATTAGTGACCTGGATTGACCACTTTGAGGAAGGGTTACTGGGCTAGAATGGACCATTGGCTATTCTTATTTTCATGATCCTCCACTTGTGGAGGAATTGTGAAAGGGTAATTTTGGGTTGGGACACACCTAACTTTAAATATCTCTTATAGTATAGTGCTTAGGCAGGAGTGTTTATGGTGCCAATTTTTTTTTTTTTTTTTTTTCAATGTATAGAATTTAGTCCCATGCTTCCAACTCAGGCATGAGAGGAGTGGGGCAGTTTTGGATGGTAGAACAATTGCAGAGGGTAATTTTGGGGCATAGGGGTAGTGGGGGCAATTGTGAAGGTTATTTTTAGGGGGATGGGGAAATTGCAGGGGTGCCGTGTTGTGGGAGCAAGCAGTTTTATGAGGTGGTGTTGATGAGAGTAGAGAACTGGGAGAGGCTATTTGAAAGAAGCAATTCCCTAACTGCTGTATTTCACTTTTACCTTTATAAGCTGCAGAATCTGGAACTGCTTCTGCCACAGAAATGTTTACATCATTCAGCTTGTCTCTGTTAAACAAGCAAATCACAGTATGTTTATCCTTAAGCATATCAGTTTTCCCACAAATGCTGTTCTTTTTTGTTCTCTGCCTGTTTTGTGTGTTCCACTTTTGCAAGGCTTTCTTTCTCGTTCCCATTGACCTCTCGTTAACTAACTGTTGTGCATCGTCTCCCGTCTTGTTCCACATTCCTTTCACATTTTCTTGAATAGCTTGGTAACTCTGACCAAGGGTGGAGGCAGTGTTTTGTCTCTGTCTAGAATCAGAATGTCTCTTTACAGAGTACCTTGTACTGCAGCACTCTCTTCCTGGTGCTGTGTCTCTTGACAGGAGTCAGAGGTCCTTTATAAGAGTGCTTTGTGCATTAGAAGTGTCATGCTGGGTCAAATCAATGGTCCATAAAGCCTAATATCCTGCCTATGATAGTGGCCAGTCTGGGTCAATAGTGAGTCCCCTCAGATGCTAATGAGGAAGACCGAATTTGTGGTCTTCATTGCTAGAAATATAGGGATGACAATTCCCAGGTCCTTCAGAAACTTGTCCAGATCTTTTTTTTTTTTTTTTTTTTCGGGGGGGGGGGGGGAGGGGTTAAATTCAGCTATACTATTCTATAGCTTAATAAAGTGTTAGTTACATTTGATCTAAATTTGCTGCCAGTATCATGGGCCTAGTGCTATTTGAAGGGAAAAATAACTGTTCCCTATCAACTTGTTTGTTCCATGCTATTGATGATTTTACAAACTTCTGTTTTGCCTTTCTTTATCTGGGAGCTTTATTTTTATTTTTGCTTTTACCATATTTGTTGCCTTTTTCTGTATCTTTCCTAGTTCTTTTCTACCTGTTTTGAGGTGGGGGCAGTTAGAATTGTATAACAATATTTAATGGTAGTCTTAGCATAGATTTGTAGAGACATTATACTGTATTGTCCATTTTAGTCTTTTGGGGGGGGTTTCCCTTCTGAATTATTCTGTATGGGCATAACATTATACTTGTTCAAATTTTTTTTTATTTAACTTTTTTTTTTTTTTTTTCTTCAATTTATGCCAGTGCATAGAAACATACAAGTTAATTTTATAACGAATAAGAACATAAGAACTGCCATCTCCAGATCAGACCTTCAGTCCATCAAGTCCGGCGATCCGCACAAGCTGAGGCCCAGCCAGGTGTACATCTGGTGTCATTTTTAGTTACCCATATTCCTCTATGCCTCTTGTAAGGATACATTCCCCCTCTTTGGCGTCATTTTTAGTCACCCATATTCCTCTATGCCTCTTGTAAGGATACATTCCCCCTCTTTTACGAACGCATAGTTCGGGTTTTATCGCCAGCAGCAGCAGTAACTGCTCTGATGCTCATAGGAATTCTATGAGCGTCAGAGCAGTTACCGCTGCTGCCGGCACTATAACACGCGCTATGCGTTTGTAAAAGAGGGGATTGTAACCTACAATTTGCTTTTTATCTTTTAACCTGTTTACTATAACCAAATACTTACTCAAGCTACACACAATCCCCCCCAATTCTATTTCCAGTGCAATAGGTGTGTCATTCTGGACAAATGGGTAATTTCCCCATCGCCGCAAACTCTGCAGAAAGGGATCCACTTTGGATTTTTTCTGTAACCCTCTTCACTGGGAGCTCTACTTCCATCTAGTTTTTTCCTTTTGCGCACAAGCCTGTTTCTTCTTTTGCCTCAAAACTTGTTGGGATGGAGTTCTTGGGCTCTTCTATCACTAATTCATGTCAGCATTGCGCAAATTCTCTGCCTCATGCGCCACGTGTTTAAGTTCAATTTATTTGATATACCGCAAATATAAAACAGGGGTTAAAATCTCAGTGGTTTACAATAATAAAAAAAAAAGGCGAGGGAGACGAACACAAACAAGTAAACAATATACCAGCTAGACAGACATTAGGAAAGGGAAGAAGGGTAAGTTACATTGGATCAGTGGAATAGGGACGGGATAAGAACATATAAGGAAAGGGTAAAAATATAACCATTTTTTTATTGCTGCCCCGCTACAAGGGAAGGAGAGGCAGGAGCTTCTGGCTTAGCCTCTTCTGTGCTTTCTTGGCTTGAGGAAAGGGCAGCTAGCCTACTGGGGTGAGCATTTTTCTTCTGCGGTCTCGGAAATAGCGACCATCCTGTGCAAAGTCACAGAGCCCAAGAAACACAAATTAGAGCCCTCTTAGAGTGACTCTATGCTCCCTGGTATGACTTTTTCTTTGGAATTAGTCAATTTAATGTGAAAAGTAATTCATGAAAGCCGTTCCCCTGAAGTGCAGACTTCCTGCACTTCAGATTCGGCACGTCAGATCATAGCCCTTCAAGGGATATCTGCCTCACAGTTTGACATTGCCCAGCCCTTGGGAGACCTGTTTTCAGGGTATACAGATGCTTATTTAAGCCCACGGACCCTGCCGGACCTCATTTTGAGTCTTTGCATGAACTGAATTTAGACTCTCCGCCAGTTCCTTCTACTTCGTCCGTCCTCCCTTTGAGTGGAGTGAGAATTCAGTCTTCTATGTTTCCCTGGCATCTGTATTAGTCACAGAGCAGTGGGATTCTCTAGAGGGGTGTCTAAAGGTAGCGAGAGCCATGTCTCGCCATGTCTCGCCTGTATCTTCTGGCACAGGAGTGCCAGCAGCTCTTTATTCAGCCTAAAGTGGATTCTTTGGTTGGACAAGTTGCTAAGTGTACGTCCCTTCCAAGTGAGGGTAGTATGGTGCTCAAGGATATGCAGGACTGCCGTGTTGATGTAGTTCTCAAGATACTGTATAAGGTGTTGTTTGACTTTGGAAGTCAAAGCAGTCTCAGCGGTGTCCTTTGACACGTGCCTGTCTTTTCAGGCTACATACTTTGGAGCATAAAGGAAATGAGCCAGTACTTCAGCTCCTTTCATCTGGAGTGGATTATGTGACTGATGCTTTCTATAACATGCGGGTCATGGGTAAGGCATCAACTTATTATATTTCTGTCCACAGAGTGCTCTGAATCAGACAATAGGCTAGAGATTCCACCTTTAAAGCTATTCTCAGCAGACTCCTGTTTAAGGGACAGCTGTTATTTGGTAAAGGACTGCACGATCTCATGAATTGTGTGGTGAACCGTTGTCCCAAGCTTTGCCTGACCACAAACCCAGAACCTCTAGGCTCAGGGTGCTCTAATTTTCATGGCTTCCGGCGGTCTCAGAGTATTCCAGTTCCACATCAGGATCCAGATGTAACCAGACCTCGGCATCTTGTGCTGCACCCTCCACCAAGAAATCGCAATGATGCCAGGTCAGAGGAGGTCCCTCTCAAAATTGGGGGCTGACTCTCGGTATATCCCCCACTGGGGTTCAGATTTTGTCTGACCGATGGATTCTGGAAATCATCCTGACTGGTTACAAACTGGAATTTGCCAAACCTCTAATGGATTGGTTTGTGGACTCTCCCACAGGGCGGCTGGAAAAGGTGATAAAGGTACAAGCCACTGTGAGAAGGTTACTGAATATTCAGGCCATAGAACCTGTGCCACCCAAAGACCCGGGCACTGGCAGATACTCCATATACTTTATCGTGCCAAAGAGACTTAATGATTGGAGACCCATTCTGGACCTTACTCATGCAAACAAAACAAAACTACTTTAGCTCGGCCCAATATTAGATCATTTACCCACCTCCATCCCATTATCTTCCGGCTCCACTCTTCAGCTTGAGTTTTCAAGCAAAGTCCTTGGCATCATCATAGACTCCTCTCTCTCCTTCAATGACCATCTCAACTTCTTGGTAAAAAATTGCTTCTTTAGTCTTCATATGCTGAGGAAAGTGAGATCGTACTTTCATCATTCTCACTTCGTCATACTTGTTCAATCCACCATCCTCTCTAGACTGGATTATTGCAACTCCATCTATTTAAGCCTAACTAAAAAAAAAACTCCATAGACTTCAGCTAATCCAGAACGCCGCGACCAAGCTTATTTTCGCTAAAGGCAAGTTCGACCACGTCTCCCCACTCCTGTCCGAACTTCACTGGCTCCCAGTTCACTCCAGAGTCCTCTTTAAATGTGCCTGTTTAGCTTTCAAGATCCTACATGGCATCCTTCCTCCCGTTATCCCACTCTTCTGGAACTCCTCTAACCATAATTCCACTAGATCCTCCCAAAAACTGAAACTATCATTCCCCTCTGCAAAAGGTATATCCCACGTAGGAAAACTAGGATCATCCCTCCCCTTTAGAACCACAGAACTCTGGAACAACCTCACATCCCCGCTCAGAATTTCAAGCTCCCTCCAATTCTTCCGCAAACACCTGAAAACTTGGCTCTTTTCAAAAATCTAACACCTCCCGCTCTTTGGTACCCTGTCCCTCTTTATCTTCCTAGCTCCTTTCCTATAACCCTTCATTGTAGCTCCTTTTCAACCCAACCATGTAAACCATGCTGAGCTCCACGCTTGTGGAGACGGTGCGGTATACAAACCTAAAGTTTAGTTTAGTTTAGTAAATGCAGCACTCGCAGTTCTGCGCATTTGTATGAAGACGATTTGATCTGTCATTACAGCCATGACTCCTGGAGAGTTCCTAGCCTCTCTGGATCTGACAGAAGTCTACTTGCAAATTCCCATTTTTCCAGACCACAGGAAGTTTCTCAGGTTTTATGTCCTGGAAAATCATTGTCGGTTCTCAGCTATGTCTTTTGGCCTTCCGACGGCTCCTCGCACTTTCACCAAAGTCATTGTGGTGATGGTGGCAGTCCACCTATGCAAGATGGGGGTGCCAAGTACATTCCTACCTGGGCAACGGGCTGATCTCAGGTCCCTTTGTTCTCATTTTGGCACATGATGAATCAGATGATCTGAGTCCTAGAGGACCTGGGTTGGATTGTGAATTACCAAAAGAGCCATTTAACACCAACTCAATTCCTGGTGTACCTGGGAGTCTTGTTTGACATAACAGTAGACCGTGTCTGTCTTCCAAAAGCACGCAGACAGAAGCTTTGCTCACAGATACTGTGCCTTCTAGCTAAGTCAGCTCTGTTCGCGTGGGACTATCTTCAGGTCCTGAGATACATGTTCCTTGGGCAAGGACCCACATACATCCACTCCAACATGCGCTACTCTAACATTGGTCCCCGCAGACAGACCTATTGAAAAAGTTTCTGCCTTGGATGCTAGAACCTTGAGCCAGCATGGATTGGTGGCTCAGCTCTCAGTCCCTTGCCAAAGGCATGCCTCTTCGGAAAGGTATGATTGTAAACACTATTCTGACATCTTCTGCCCAGTGTTTGGCTGCAGTAAAATAAGCAACCAGGATGCTAAGAATTATTAGAAAAGGGATGGTAAACAAGGCTAAGAATGTGCTTCCTCACCTTGACTATTACGCACAGTTTTGGTCACCATATCGCAAAAAAGATACAGCAGAATTAGAAAAGGTTCAAAGAAGAGCAGCCAAAATGATAAAGGGGATGGAACTCCTCTAGTATATGGAAAGACTAAAGAGGTTGGGGATCTTTAGCTTGGAAAAAAGACAGGTGGGGGGGGGGGTGATTTGAGGACTCTGGGGTGTACTGGCTTCCAGTACACTCAAGAGTCCTCTTTAAATGTGCCTGCTTAGCCTTCAAGATCCTACAAGGGAAAGCTCGGAAGACCCATTTCAAAATTTTGAGTTTACGCCTAGTAGTGTCTATGACAAGCTATCTAGACTCAAGGTGAACAAAGCCATGGGACCGGACAAACTACACCCCGGGGTGATCAGGGAACTGAGTGACGTCTTGGGCCCGATCCTATTTAACATCTTCATAAGTGACTTGACTGAGGGGCTTCGAGGTAAAATTACATTATTCGCCGATGATGCCAAACTATGCAACATAGTAGACAAAAGCATTTTGTCGTTAGCACAATGCCCGACAAAATGCCTGACAGTATGACGCAGGACCTACTCCTGCTTGAGCATTGGTCAAAGACTTGGCAACTAAGTTTCAATGCCAAAAAATGCAAGGTCATGCACCTTGGTGGCAAAAATCCATGCAGTACTTACACCCTAAATGGCGAGATCCTAGCAAGGACTGTAACAGAACGCGACTTGGGTGTGATCATTAGCGAAGACATGAAGACTGCCAATCAAGTGGAGAAAGCTTCCTCCAGGGCTAGGCAAATCATGGGTTGTATCCGTAGAAGTTTCATCAGCCGTAAGCCCAGGTGATTATGCCATTGTACAGATCCATGGTGAGACCCCATCTGGAGTATTGTGTGTAATTCTGGAGGCCGCAGTATCAAAAGGATGTGCGGAGAGTCGAGTCGGTTCAGCGAATGGCCACCAGAATGGTTTCAGGACTCAAGGATCTCCTGTATGAGGAACGGCTGGATAAGTTGCAGCTATACTCACTCGAAGAACGCAGAGAGAGGGGAGACATGATCGAGACGTTCAAATATGTCACAGGCTGTATCGAGGTGGAAGAAGATCTCTTTTTTCTTAAAGGACCCACGGTGACAAGAGGGCATCCGTTGAAAATCAAGGGTGGCAAATTTCATGGTGATACCAGAAATTACTTCTTCACCGAAAGGGTGGTTGATCGCTGGAATAATCTTCCACAACAGGTAATTGAGGCCAGCAGTGTGCCAGATTTTAAGAAAAGATGGGATTGGCATGTCGGATCTCTTCGTGGAGGTAGATAGGGGGTGGGTCTTGGTGTGGGCAGACTGGATGGGCCGTGGCACTTTTCTGCCGTCATTTCTATGTTTCTACATAGCATCCAACCCTAACTCCACCAGACCCTCCCAAAAACTGAAACTATCATTCCCCTCTACAAAAGGTATATCCCGCGCAGGAAAACTAGGAACATCCCTCCCCTTTAGAATCACAGAACTCTGGAACAACCTCGCATCCCCGCTCAGAAATTCAAACTCCCTCCAATCCTTCCGCAAACACCTGAAAACTTGGCTCTTTTCAAAAACCTAACACCTCCCGCCCTCCAGTACCCTTGTCCCTCTCTTTCTTCTTAGTTCCTTTCTATAACCCCTCATTGTAGTTCCTTTCTACTCTAACTCTGTAAACCGTGCCGAGCTCTACGTTCACGGAGATGGCGCGGTATACAAACCTAAGGTTTAGTTTAGTTTAGACTACATATAATTTGACGTGATAATGGCACTTTATTTTTATTAGATGCAACATGAGTTCGATTAAATTGACCTATATCCAGATCTGCTGGCAGTTTGTGTTTGAAAATTAAGGCATTTTAGTTTGGATTTTGAGTTAGACTATGGTTGTGCTCTGCTTCCTTAAATTTTTTATTTTAGTTATCTCACATTGGCCCCCTTTTTACTAAGCCACGGGAGAGTGCTGCACAGCAAATGCTCCAACACCATTCAATCCCTTTGAGCGACAGACCGTTTAATGCTTCGGCCCTCACCATCAGGCTTAGTGAACAAGGGGATAAATTCATTTGAACTTTCCTTAAGTTCTGTATCTAGTAGGCTGCTTTTATATAAGCACCTGTAGATTTGTTTGTCCCATGTAAGATATCTAATAATGTGACCCCTGACTTCCAAAAAGATGATCTGCCCTATAGTCTCAATGATTTAGCAGGCCTCTGATTGGTTAAATTGCATGGTCAGAGCTCGTCATAATTTTCAGCTGTGCTTAACTGGCTAAGTACAGTGGAATTTGCAGTTAGCACCTAACTCAGTCTGCAGTATTGGGGGGCTCTTAAGCGGTCAGGTTTAGCGTATAAATTGGACCATATAAAAGTATGTCCTATTTTTATGCACTACCTCATGGCCACTTAAAGTGCTGAATATCAACTTAAATGGGCTTGTGTTAGTCAGCCCCCCAAATAGTCAGATAGTCAAAGCTGAAGCCCAGCAAAGCACTCAATGCTGCCAGCTGAATATTAGGCCCAGTGTTACTGTCACCAGAGTTAATATAGAATAGTTCTGCAAGCAGTGTATAAAAAATCATTGTTTAGCATCATATATTTGGATTTATTTCCCATAAAAATTTTCCTAGTTTTTCACAAGTTTCCAGCACCAAGGAAGCTTTGAAAAGGTTTGAAAGTGCATTTGCCTCAGTAATGGCTTCCAGATAGGGCAAATAGAGTAGAGGAATAAACTAGTGGTTGGAGCACTTGACTTGCTGTCCAAGGGTGTCCAGTTCAAACCCCACTGCTGCTCCTTGTGATCTCGGGCAAGTCAATTAACCTCCATTGGTTGTAAGCCCTCCAGGAACAGGGCCAATATAATTAATACCAGTATATAACTCACCTTAAGAACATAAGAATAGTCTTACTGGATCAGACCAATGGTCTATCAAGCCCAGAAGCCTGTTCTTACGGTGGCCAATCCAGTTCACTAGTTCCTGGCCAAAACCCAAGGTGTAGCAATATGCCATGCTACCAATCCAGGGCAAGCAGTGGCTTCCCCCATGTCTTTCTCAATGACAGACTGTGGACTTTTCCTCCAGGACCTTGTTCAAACCTTTCTTAAAACCAGCTACGCCAGTGGTCTTAAATTCAAACCCTTTGCGGGGCCACATTTTGGATTTATAGGTACTTGGAGGGCCGCATAAAAAATAGTTAATGCCTTATTAAAGAAATGACAATTTTGCATGAGGTAAAACTCTTTATAGTTTATAAAACTTTCCTTTAATAGTTAAAAGGAAAGATATATAAACTATAAAGAGTTTTACCTCATGCAAAATTGTCATTTCTTTAATAAGACATTAACTATTTTTTATGCGGCCCTCCAAGTACTCTATTTTTTTCTGCAGCACACACATTTAAAGTTCAATATCTTTTCTTTCTCAAAACTGACACATTTCAATCACTAAATTGAAAATAAAATCATTTTCCTACCTTTGTTTGGTAATTTCATCAGTCTCTGGTTGCACTTTATTCTTCTGACTGTGCATCCAATACTTCTTACCTTCTTTCAGCCTCCTGTATGCTTCCTCTCCTCCAGACCTCATTCCCTCCCCCAACTTTTTCTTTCTTTCTCTGTCTTTCTCTGATTCCGTGCCCCATTTTTTGCTTTGTTTCTGGTTCCCTGTCCCCCCTCCTTCTTTCTTCCTTCCTCCGTGCCCCATTTTTTTCTTTTTTTTTCTGGCTCCCTGTCCCCACCCCACCTTCTTTCTTTCTTTCTTCCTTCCTTCCTGCCCTCCCCCATGCCACCGCCGCCGCGGAATAGGCTGCTGCTGCTGCCGCTATCGGGAACAGGTCATCTCCCTGCTTCTCTTCTGCACAGGGCCAACCAACTCTCGCTGCCCGATGTCAATTCTAACGTCGGAAAGGACGTTCCGGGCAGCCAGGCAGCGATTGGCTAGCCAGAACGTCCTCTCGACGCCAGAATTGACGTCGGGTCGCCAGAGTTGGTCGGCCCTGCAGGGAAGAGAACAGTGGACCGCACCCCCCTTGGTACGCCACTGGAGCAGCAGCGTGTCTGGCTGGCTCGTTCGTTCAAAGCCGCGGGTGGCGGCTCCTTGCGAGATCCACGCCTGCGTCTGAAGCCTCTCTGATGTTGTGACATCAGAGAGGCTTCCGATGCAGGAGTGGATAGCGCAAGGAGCCGCCAACCCGTAGCTTTGAGCGAACGAGCCGGCTGCTGCTCCAAAAGGAAGAGAATGATGGCCTCCAGACCGCAGGCCGCAAATAAAACCTGGAGAGCCACATGCGGGCCGCGTGTTTGAGACCGCTGAGCTACGCTATCCGCTCTTACCACATCCTCTGAGCAAAATGATCTAATCTGTTGTAAATTCCGTGAAGGAAAGCAAAGAAGATAGCACTGACCCATGGTCTGGTTTCTGGTAGAAAGCTCTGCTTTTCACCAATCCAGCTACCTCCTGAGTAACTTCTGTGGAACAAGTCTGATTTCTGGTAGAATGTTGACTCACCCATAGCAGCATTTCTTCTGACCTTTCAGCCTGCATATATTGCTTCAAAAACCCCTTTTCCATCTTGACAGAGCGATAAAATGAATTAATGCTTGTAAACAGTCACATTGGCAAGGAAAGCAGCATAATTATCTTGTATAATAGTTGGAAACTTTCCATGGATAAATAGTCTCTCAACTTTCACAAAGCTCATACACAATGTTTACAGTTTCTTATACATTTTAGTATAAATAATTTGTATTGTGCATATTGTACTTTGAATAAGTTAGGGTCGCATTTTGTTAGTACTGTATCTTTTATTGAATTGTGTTACTTTCTTTTATAAGACACTAGCTGATGACCCAGCGTTGCACGGGTATTTAATTATAGCAATAACACTGTAAATGGATTCAAATAAAGATACTTTATAGTGGTGAATGAAATTATTGTTTTACAGCTTAATAAAAAGTACAATATTCAAATTATAATGTTAAATATTTGACAAAATGAATACAATACAACTAACGCAAAACGTGATTATAAACAACATTTTTAGTTTCACCTCCAGGAGCAAGAACATATAAATTGTTGGGTGAACCCACCCTTGAGCAAGCAACATAGAGTTGTGGGCCGAGAGACCCCCAGAACATATCACCCCAGGTAGTGAGGGATCTGCATACCAAGTTTCGTTAAAATCGGTCAAGCCGTTTTTGAATTACTGTGAGAATGGCAGCTTTTTACATTTTTTCCATTGACATGAATGGGTGATATCTGCTTATCTGTTTGTAGCTCCGCCCACGTGTGCAGGTGGGCCGCGAGACCCCCAGAACATATCAACCCAGGTAGTGAGGGATCTGCATACCAAGTTTCGTTCAAATCGGTCAAGCCGTTTGTGAATTACTGTGAGAATGGCAGCTTTTTACATTTTTTCCATTGACATGAATGGGTGAAATCCGATTTTCTGTTTGTAGCTCCGCCCACGTGTGCAGGGGGGTCGCGAGACCCCAAGAACATATCACCCCAGGTAGTGAGGGATCTGCATACCAAGTTTCGTTCAAATTGGTCAAGACGTTTTTGAATTACTGTGAGAATGGCAGCTTTTTACATTTTTTCCATTGACATGAATGGGTGAAATGTGATTTTCTTTTTGTAGCTCCGCCCACGTGTGCAGGAGGGCCGCGAGACCCCCAGAACATATCACCCCAGGTAGTGAGGGATCTGTATACCAAGTTTCGTTCAAATCGGTCAAGCCGTTTGTGAATTACTGTGAGAATGGCAGTTTTTTACATTTTTTCCATTGACATGAATGGGTGAAATCTGATTTTCTGTTTGTAGCTCCGCCCACGTGTGCAGGTGGGCTGCGAGACCCCCAGAACATATCACCCCAGGTAGTGAGGGATCTGCATACCAAGTTTCGTCCAAATTGGTCACAGTGAGAATGGCAGCTTTTTACATTTTTTCCATTGACATGAATGGGTGAAATCTGATGTTCTGTTTGTAGCTCCGCCCACGTGTGCAGGTGGGCCGCGAGACCCCCAGAACATATCAACCCAGGTAGTTGGAATTACTGTGAGAATGGCAGTTTTTTACATTTTTTCCATTGACATGAATGGGTGAAATCTGATTTTCTGTTTGTAGCTCCGCCCATGTGTGCAGGTGGGCCGCGAGACCCCCAGAACATATCACCCCAGGTAGTGAGGGATCAGCATACCAAGTTTCGTTCAAATCGGTCCCACAGCTTTTTACATTTTTCCCATTGACTTGAATGGGTGAAATCTGAAGTTATGTTTGTAGCTCCGCCCACGTGTGCAGTTGGGCCGCGAGACCCCCAGAACATATCATCCCGGGTAGTGAGGGATCCGCATACCAAGTTTCGTTCAAATTGGGCAAGCCGTTTTTGCGGAGGCAGTTTTTACATTTTTTCCATTGACATGAATGGGTGAAATCTGATTTTATGTTTGTAGCTCCGCCCACATGTGCAGGTGGGCCGTGAGACCCCCAGAACATATCACCCCAGGTAGTGAGGGATCGGCATACCAAGTTTCGTTCAAATCGGGCAAGCCGTTTTTGCGTTGGCAGCTCTTTACATTTTTTCCATTGACATGAATGGGTGAAATCCGATTATCTGTTTGTAGCTCCGCCCACGTGTGCAGGTGGGCCGCGAGACCCCCAGAACATATCATCCTGGGTAGTGAGGGATCTGCATACCAAGTTTCGTTCAAATCGGTCAAGCCGTTTTTGCGTGATCGCGGCACATACATACATACATCCGATTTTATATATATAAATTGTTATTTGGATCTGTATTTTAATTACTTGTTGTAATTACTATTGTGTAAACCACCAAGAACTGATGGTTTGGCGGTATATAAAAATAAACTATTATTATTATAACTGAGTATAGTGAGATTATAACAGTGCATCAGACAGTCCTGATTTCCAACAAGTCTGTATCGAGTCATAGCTTCTTCACCCTGTGCAACTTTACCACTCTCGCCTCACCTGTTTCACTACCACAAATGAGAGGAGATACTTGCCTGGGAGCAATTTTTGTGCCCACGTTATATGTGATTGTTGCAAAACAAGCCTAATCTTCAGAGAACAAGGTTTGCCTGAGTATTGGCACAATATTGCTATGCTCTTCAAAAGGAACAGATAAAGCAACTTGAAAATACGCATTTTCAAATTAAAAGAACTTTTACATGCTTGCAGATTTTGCAGTATAGTATACATGGTATACATGGTCGCAGCGAGAGGCACATCCTGTAGGCAGTCAGCCCGCGCCAGCATCTCTCCTCCTCCCCAGCGTCTAGCGGGAATCCTGAAATCTCAGGAGGCACACAGTTTGCGATACGCTGCTTTACAGGTTCCTCTGTTGGCCAGGGGTTCTAATGTCCAACATGTTTCGTTAGACCACTTCTTCAAAGACATACCTCTTTAGCTACTGCTGTGAGTGAGGTGTCGTTCATGGCAGTAGCTAAGGAGGTATGTCCTTGAAGAAGTGGTCTAGCAAAACATGTTGGACACTAGGACCCCTGGCCGAGTGAGGAACCTGCAAAGCATACGGCTTTTAAAACTAAGTTATACAAAGTCTTTATTTAAGTAAATAGAAATAAAGAGAGGTTTAATGACCAGTGACAAAATGGTATATAAAGCTTAGGGCTATGAAAGTTACTTGAGCCCTGAGTGGTACTGCTGAGGTCCTGGTAAGATAATAAACTCTGTATGGCAGGGGTGCCCACACTTTTTGGGCTTGCGAGCTACTTTTAAAATGACCAAGTCAAAATGATCTACTAACAATAAAATTTTTAAAAAGCACACTGTATGCAGAGAAAATGTTAATTATCATTTATATTCTGTGGTTTTTTCAAAGAGGTCAAGGCAGATGTCTCTATGCACTATCACCTCAGTAACAACCATACAAAAATAGACAAATATATACCCCCTTCCCTTTTTACTAAACCACGATAGCAGTTTTTAGCGCAGGGCACTGCTCTGAATGCCCCGCGCTGCTCTCAACGCTCATAGGTTCCCTGCGCTAAAAAACACTATTGCGGTTTAGTAAAAGGGGGCCATAGTGCAAAATATAGACAGCAGAAATAAATTCTCAAAACGGATCATTTTGATCACTAAATTGAAAATAAAATCATTTTTCCTACCTTTGTTGTCTGGTGATTTCATGAGTCTCTAGTTGCACGTTTTTTTTTCTGACTGTGCATCCAATCTTTCTTCCCTGCTTTCAGCCTGTATGCTTCCTCTCCTCCAGACCTCATTCCCTCCCCCAACATTTTCTTCCTCTCTCCCTGCCCTTTCTTTCTCCCTGCCTCCCTTTCTTGTTTTCTCTTCATGCCCCCTTTCTTTCTTTCTGTTTCCCTTCTTTCCTTTAGTCTTCTTGCCTGCCCCCTTTGTTTCTTTCTCCCTGCCCTCCCCCAAGCCACTGCTGCCGCCATTGGGGAACAGGCCCCCAAGCCGCCGCCATCGGGGAACAGGCCTCAAAGTCACCGCCGCCCCAAGCTCTCCCTGCTTCCCTGCGTCAGGCCAACCAGCATTCCTCTCCCCAACGTCAATTCTGCTGTCGGAGAGGAAGTTCCGGGCCAGCCAGGCAGCAATTGGCTGGCCCGGAATTTCCTCTCAGATGGCAGAATTGACATCGGGGAGAGGAAGGCTGATTGGCTCGATAGATTGTGAAGGCAACGTGAGTCTATCACAGAGCCTGGGATGGGCTCCGCGATTGACTCACTTTGCCATCGCGATCGACGTATTGGGCACCCTTGCTGTATGGTATGCTTGGGAAACTTTTTAATTGAGTATATCCTGAGTGGTTAAGTCACCTGTTTGGGGATAACTGCTAATTTTCAGCTGCACTTAACCAGTTAGTGCTGCTGAAAATAACTGGTTAGCGCCTAACTGAAAGCTGGCTATTTGGTGGGGTTGTTGGGGGGCATTCAGAGGGAAGAGTCAGTACCTGGCTAGTTAAGTATGGTATTCAGCACAATAACTGGCCAGGCTAACTTCATAAAAGTCAGCCCAGTCTTTGTGGTAAACCATAGCCAGTTAAGTGCCAAATATTAGCTGGCTTTGGAAACCCAGAAATTTAATGCCAGTGCCTCTCTACTGGCTGAATATCAGGCCCTAAATTTATTTATTTATTAGGATTTGTTTACCATGTTTTTAAAGAAGTTCACCACAATAGCCTTTTGCTGGCACTACAGTATTTCTTTGTGGCGTTGCTCTGAAAATGAATGGGTTTTACTTAATTACATTAGCCTAATGGACTTTTGGACATTTAAATAATGAGTCTTGGGCAGATTTAAGGTCATCGCCTCATCCTGCGCTTTGTTCAGAACAATTTGTCTTCTGCCTTGAATCCATCTTGGAGACATGTGAGTTGATGAAGATTTGTGCCCTTGAAGTTAACCAAAACTATTCATTAGCCCCGGGGGAGGGGGAGTGGAGCCCATATGCCAACAATATGCTCTTCATATATCTTTCTGTGGCAGCTGTACTTTTTAAGCACAAGCTTTGGTGAATGTTGGAGGTTTTTTTGTTTGTTTGTTTTTTTTGCTGCGGTTGATGGGAAGAAGGGTTTGTGGATGAATTAGTTTTTTGTTGTTGGTTTTTTTTGTGTGTTTTTTTTTTTAAATAATCTTGTAATTAGTCTATTGCTAATGGTGTTTTTAATATGATACAAAAATCCAAACATATCACTCCAAGACAAAAGCATCACACAAGCCAAGAAAGCTAGCTTATTACTTAAGCAAAAGAAAAGCCTCAGACAAACGGAGAGGTGATATTTTTGGATTTTTGGATTACACTTCCCTTCATTCCTCCCTGTTTTTTGTGGTTTTTAATATGATGCCACCAGTCCCTCTCCCATCCAGTGTAGACTTTTGGTCAGGAAGACAGAGCAGAAGTTTCTTCATTCTCTTGTAGAAAAGGGGGTTGTCACAGAAGCTTACCCATCTGGCAGGGGGGTGTACTTGTAGAAGCCAACACAATAAAACAAGTGGTGAGAAAATGGGAATATTTAATTGAGATAGGATTGTGGGGCAGGGGACAGAGCAGAAATTTTTTTCTAATGCATTTTCTGTCATTGGCATGTGGTATCAGAGTACTGAAATGAAATGGTCATAGGTGTTAGTTCACAGAATTAATGTTGGATCTAACCTGCCCACCTTTGTTTCCATCTTTCAGGGCAGGAACAAGTTTGGAAGAAGTGGCTGAGAAACAGGGTGACATGATAGAATACCTTCGGCGGCACAATGAGCTTCTCAGCAAACATCTGTTAGCTTTAACTTTGCGACAAAATAGAGACTGAAGATTTCCCTGAAAGCAGGAAGGAGCATCATGTCTGACAGAACCTGTGCCTGCTTGACCAGTGGTTCAAAACTCAGCTCAGCAGGAAGTGGCTGACTCAAATCAATTTGCAACAATCTGTCATGGACATTCTTCATGTTTGGTTGTTTTTGAAGGGGACAAGAGTTTGTAGAGGGTTGTGTTCTTTTTGTCTTGCACTGTGTAATCAAGTTGACTTATTGATTTGTCGGTCTGCATTGAGTTTCCATTTTTCTCTAGATTGCGTTTCTTATTAAAGCTGTGTTGGAAAAACCAGTCCTTGTCTTGCAGTTGCTGGTGGATGTATTTGTCTGCATCTGTGTTGCATGGTGTCTTTCTTCTGCTTTGGAAATTCTTATTTATCAGTTGCAATCAGAAGTGGTAGAGCAGGGCCCCCCAAAAGCATTAAAAGAGTGACTTGCGGATACCTTTGCATGGTTTCAGATGCTGTATACTTATCACACTGTGAGACCTTATTGCACAAACCATATGACACTGCTGTAAGGATTGGGATGAAGTCCTTGAATTTCGCAGTGCTATGGAGTTTTCCCTAATATAATTGTTTTAAAATAATTCTCTGTTATGTGTTTAGCCTTTTTTCCTGTCTCTGCATATGGTCAAGTTGTGAGAAATAAATGTTGTGCTTGGAATTGGAAGTACAGTGGATTATACTATTGAATTAATTTTTTTAAACTTCTGCTTGTGTTGTCTTAAGAACAGTGTTGTATATTAATTTTCTGAGGTGAGGTGCTGCTGTTGCATTCTGGCTGCCAAATACACTCATTCCTTCTGAGGACTGGCTTGGGGTGGAACATAGGAGCCATTGTCCCTGTATCTATATTCCATTTAATGCAGGAAGGGTCTTGTTGGATCTTTGTCCTCTAGTTCAAATAGAGAACTATCAGTGGTCCAGAACGCATTGCTTGTATAATAAAATATGTACAGCTTACAGACCCTATATTGACCCTGAGGATCAGGCTTTGAAGTATTTCCCGATGCCAAATGTTGAATGTCTTTGTGGGGAAATAATTTTTTGTATTTTGTGAATAGAATTTTCCCTTAAAATCTGTCAGCCAATGATTGCAGAAGAGTATTGGGTGGAAAATGATCACTTTCAGATTTTAAAAAGTATCAAAACCCAATTTTTTTTTTATTTTTAACTTATGTACGTACAATGCTGCTGTTAATTACTTCATTAAAATTTTGTATGGAAAAATACCTCAAACTTGTATCTTATTTCTGTCTGTACAGAAAATTGAATGTACTGTATAATAAATACAATCAGAAAAATGTAGTCTCTTATTTTTTAGCCTCAGTATTATTTTGCAGTTCATGAGAAATGTTTATTTGTGTATGATAATGGTTTTACTTGATGTGATAGATGTATGTAGTCCCCTTGTTAAAAGGTAAAGAATTTACTAAGGGCTCCTTTTACAAAGCCGCGTTAGCGGCTTTAGCGCGCGCAACTTTTCATCACGCGCTAACCCCTGCGCTAACCGAAAAACTACTGCCTGCTCAAGAGGAGGTGGTAGCAGCAGCTAGCGCGGCCGGCGGTTTAGTGCGCGGTATTGCGTACGTTAAACTGCTAACGCGCCTTCGTAAAAAGAGCCCTAAGCTTTGTTAGGTACTGAGGGGAAGATTCTCAAATGTTTGTGGTAAAATCTGACAGGTCGCGTTCGATACTGTAATGATTTTAAAAATGTGAGTCATTCTTTAAAAAACCGCTTATGCAGATGAGGTTCGCAGAGAGTCGCGGAGGGTCACTAAATTTGCATGTGCCCATTGCTGGTGATAGCAATCAGCACATGTGCAGAATAAATGCACAAATTAAAAACCAAACAATTGAAGATCGGCAGGAGGGATGCCCACTCCCACCGCTGAAGTCAAGCAACCCACCCACCCCCATGGCAGCAGGAGAGATGCCCATTCCTTTCCACCACCAAGCAACACGCTCCCCCGGCAGCGGGAAAAATGCCCACTCTCTCCCGGGGGGGGGGGGGGGGTCATTGGATGCAGTACGGTGGCGGCAGGAAGGAGTGGGCATCCCTCCTGCTGGGAGAGTTGTTGCATGGCAGTGGGAGGAGTGGGCATCTCTCCCACTGCCGGGGGTGGGTCAGGTTTGTTGCATGGCGACGGGAGGGAGTAGGCATTTCTCCCGCTCCTGGGGGATGTGTATGTTGGGGGTGGGGGATTGCTTTGCGACAAAATTTTCTGGCAGGTCTATGCTATCAAGTTTTACTTTCCTGTCGATGCCTGAGCCAATCGGGGCTCAGGCACTGACCAGAAAGTAAAGCTAGGACAGCTCAGACCTGCCGGAAAATTTTATTTGCAAATGTAGGACATTGAGGTTAGAAAATCACCTGGCGATAATAGAGAATCGCCCGGAGCGCTTCTTTAAATATTAATGACCTTATTGTAATACATTTTGCATGGCAGAGTCAGAGACCGCTAGGAAGCTCGGAAAAGACCGCTGTAAACCGTTTTGTTAATCTGCTGCTAAAATATATGGATGCTAAACTGGCTGGAACCAGTTTAGAGACCATGTTAAAGTTTTAAGAATCTTCCCCTAAAGGGGAAATTCTGTAAGAGACACCTAAATTTAGGTGCCTAACTTAATTAGTAAATTGGCTTCAATTATGAGCTTTTTAACAAGCTCATAATTGAAAAAAAATAAAAGCTAATTGGTAGATTGGTGCCTATCCTCTTGGGTGTGATTCTATAAAAGATAAGTTCCTATCTCATGGCACCTAGTGGCGCCTAGCACCAAAGTAGGAGTGTTTTGGGGTAGAGAAAGACTTAGGTGTTACTAGGTGCAATTCTCTAAAGGATTTAGGCGCCTATAATGTAGACCTTTGAAACCCTGGCCTATATATTACAGGCGCCTAAGTTTTAAGTTAGGCGCCTCATTTTAGGCACGATTCTGTAATGGTCATCTAAGTGGGATAGACATGCAATAGGTGCCTAATTTTAGGCATCTATCTTTTTTGGGCGCCAGTTACAGAATCCGATCCTAAGGTGCATAACACAGGAAAAAGTGTCCTAAATCAGGATGGGCTAAAGCAATTAGTTTTACCATCTGCATGCCCCAAGTGTGCAGGTTTTTTTTTATTTTTTTTTTTTAATTTATTTTTTTGAGGATGGAGTGTGTTGGTGACAGAAAATGGGCCACCCTTGCTCAGTGGTATAAATTAATATCTGGATTTATAAATAAAAAAACAAAAACTGGTCTTCCGGACATTTGGAGCATTGAGATTAAGCACCAAATTTCTGCGTCTCAATGGCCACGAATTTGTCGGCATCTATGAGACAGACTTGTTTTTTTCTGTTACATAGAGCATTCTGGACCCCGGTGCATTTACAAAAATTAGATTGTTCTAAGTCTAATAGATGTTGGCACTGTCATCTTGAAGCTGGTACATTAGACCATTTATTGTTTTTTGTCCTCTTATACATAATTTTTGGAAATCTATATGGAGTCAAATTAATTACTTGAGAATCCGGTAGCACTTTATTTGATACGATATTTGGTACATAAGTGAGGAAAAAGAGTCAAATATCCTCTAAAAATAATAAATTTTTACTCATAATGACAGGAGTTGCCATTCAACAAATTACAAGAAATTGGAAAAATTATGATTAAGTTATAGTTTTTGGTGGAATTCATTGTGTCATATTTTTAAAATGGAGAAAATATTAGCTATTCAACAGGGACGATATAAATTCATTGATGTTTGGGAGCCATTAACGAATTATTGTAAGGATTGATTATAATGAATAATTTTTCTTCCCTTTTATTTATTGAAGTATAAGGTGGGGGGAGGGTGGGATAAATTTTAAATTATCTGAAACTATTAGACTATATTGGAGGGAGGAATTATAATATGATTTCAATGTACCCTATATCCATTCCCTTCCTACTTGTATGAGAATATTCCCGCACAGGCCATCTCATCCCTTATCGGACTTATAAACTCTGCTTTAACATCGGGCCTATTCTCCGCAGAAATGGGACATATTGCCTTGTCTCCATTACTGAAAAAAGCTGATCTTGACCCTTCCTCCCACCGTCCCATAGCAAACATCCCTCTCCTGACTAAAATGCTAGAGGCCATCATTTCCACCCAGCTCTCTTCCTACCTAGAGAGATTCTCCATTCTCTTACCTTACCAATACGGCTTCAGACCCAATTTCAGCACCAAATCCCTACTGGTCTCATTAATTTCAAAGGTGCAACAATTACACTCTCGCAATAAGTTTGCAGTCCTATTACAATTCGATCTCTCTGCAGCTTTCGATGTCCACCACAATATTCTAATTTATCAACTTTCTGAGATAGGCATCGACTCCACAGTCTTAGAATGGTTCTCGAACTTCTTACGTTCCCGTTCCTACACTGTCAACTCAAATGGCATCATGTCCGCTCCGTGGAAACCAACCTGTGGAGTCCCGCAGGGATCACCCCTATCCCCTATTCTCTTCAACATCTACATGTCTTCCCTGAAAATCTTCCATCAATCTTCCCTTGAAACAATCTACACTTATGCTGACGACATCCTTGTCCTTCTCGAGACAGACTCGAACCTTACCAACCTCTCTGAGAACATAACAGCCTGTATAATTAAACTCCAATCCTGGTCCCTCTCTGTTCAAATGAAACTGAACGAGTCCAAAATGAAACTTCTCTGGCTCGGTCCAAAATTAGAACAGTTGCCCACCATCTTTGCACTGCCCTCTGGAGCCACGTTGCAGCTTGAGTTCTCAAGCAAAGTTCTAGGCATCATCATCAACCGTCTCTTTCCTTCAATGACCACCTCAACTCCCTGGTAAAATCATGCTTCTTCAGCCTCCACATGCTGAGGAAAGTGAGATCCTGCTTTCGCCAACAACACTTTGCCGTCCTTGTTCAATCCATCATCCTTTCCAAACTCGATTACTGCAATTCCATCTACCTTAGTCTAACAAAAAAGAGTCTTCATAGACTTCAACTAATTCAGAACACTGTGGCCAAGTTGATCTTCGCAAAACGTAAATTTGACCATGTCTCTCCACTTTTGTCCAAACTCCACTGGCTCCCAATAATTGCCAGGGTTCATTTTAAATGCTCCTGCCTAGCTTTTAAAATCCTACACGGCATCCTCCCTCCTCTAATTCCTCTATCTTTGAACTCCCCGAGTCCCAACAATACCAGGCCCACCCAAAAACTTAAACTTTCCTTCCCCTCACTAAAAGGTATCCTCTATGCGGGGAAAATTGGGAAAATCTCTCTTTTTCAGAATTACAGGGCTTTGGCATAACCTTACTACCCCACTGCGGTCTCAGGTCTCCTTCCAACTATTCTGTAAGCATCTGCAAACCAGTCTTTTCACAAAAACCGTAACGCTCTTCTCCCCCCACCTATTCTCAATCCACCAAACTCAATGTGCTATTCTCTTCCTTTATTAAACTTTTGTAAACCGTGCCGAGCTCTATATTCATGGAGAGGATGCGGTATATATAAACTTAAGGTTTAGTTTAATAACTAATATTAAAGTGTATATGGATGTATTTTGAATCACTTGTTGAAAGTTTAAAAATAAATAAAGAATTAAAAAAAAAAGAAAATGGGCCTCACTAAAAATGGGGTGAATGTCTATGTAAGGATATGCTAAGCACATTTACGAATGCAGCTTAATAAAAGGGCCCCTTAGTAAGGGGGGAGCATTACAATATCTCGAGTTTATTATAATAATAATTTATAAACCATATTAATGTATGAAACCACAACTTTTAAAGGAATTATGGGGCAAGGATTAACTTTAGTGCATGTCTCTGAGGGGAAAAAGTCTTACATCCTGGTCAGGGCTCATTGTATGAAATAGTGAGAGAGAGTATTATTTAATGGAACTGCTCTTAAGAGGATAACTTCCAGGGAAAAGTACCCTGTGGTCTCAGGAGGAGATGGGTGCATGCTGTGAGGCTGCTGAAGGGGGAGAGAACATGGGCTTACCCATTAAGGCAAAGAGGGGATGGGAAATCATGTGTACAGAATAGGCCGGCTTTAAAGGAGCTTCTTATTTCTCAAGTCTGATCCTGTTCTCACGATATACTGAAAATGTGGAGCAGATGACTTATGATGGGATCAGGCAAGACAAGAGTTATAAATCTGAGACATATCTCTCAAGTGATACCACATAATTATTTCAAGGTGTTGGTAGTAAAGAAAAAGGTCACAGAGGCAGAGATGAATATGGAAACTCACTGTAAAGCATTACAGAAGAGAGGGGAAATCTTACAACCAGGGAGACTTATTATTGAAATAGATTTTGGAACATGAATGAAAGGAGACATGAAGTTTAAGGGCCTCTTATACAAAGCTGTGGTAATGAGTCCCAGCACAGCAACTGCAACACAGCCCATGGGGATTGAATATATTGGGATTTTTTTTATATACTGTTTGGACAAGGTCTATTAAGCGGTTTACAATCAGGTACTCAAGCATTTCCCTTATCTGTCCCAACAGGCTCACAGTCTATCTAATGTACCTGGGGCAGTGGAGGAATAAGTGTCCTGCCCAGGGTCACAAGGAGCAGCATGGGATTTGAATACATTACATAGAAACAGATGGCAGATAAGGGCCCACGGCCCATCTAGTCTGCCCACCTTAATGTCCCTCCCCTACCTTTGCCCTGTGAATAGATCCCATGTGCTGATCCCATTTGGCCTTAAAATCAGGCACGCTGCTGGCCTCAATCACCTGTAGTGGAAGACTATTCCAGCGATCAACCACTCTTTCAGTGAAAAAGAATTTCCTGGTGTCACCATTATACGACAGGGGTGCCCACACTTTTTGGGCTTGCGAGCTAATTTTAAAATGACCAAGTCAAAATGATCTACCAACAATAAAAAATTTTTAAAAACACAAAGCACACTGTACGCAGGGAAAAAGTTAATTATCATTTATATTCTGCGGGTTTTCAAAGAGGTCAAGGCAGCTGACTTTATGCAATGTCATAAGAGCATAAGAATTGCTGCTGCTGCTGGGTCAGATCAGTGGTCTATCATGCCCAGCAGTCTGCTCACATGGAGGTCCTCTGGTCAAAGACCAGTACCCTAACCGAGACTAGTCCTACCAGCGCATGTTCTTGTTCAGCAGGGACTGTCTAACTTTGTCTTGAATCCCTGGAGGGTGTTTCCCTTATGACAGACTCCGGAAGAGCATTCCAGTTTTCTACCACTCTCTTGAGTAAAGAAGAACTTCCTTATGTTTGTACGGAATCTATCCCCTTTCAACTTTAGAGAGTGCCCTCTCGTTCTCCCTACCTTGGAAAGGGTGAACAACCTGTCCTTATCTACTAAGTCTATCCCCTTCAGTACCTTGAATGTTTCGATCATGTCCCCTCGCAATCTCTGTTCGAAGGAGAAGAAGCCCAGTTCTCTAATCTTTTGCTGTACGGCAGCTCCTCCAACCCCTGAACCATCTTAGTTGCTCTTCTCTGGACCCTTTTGAGCTATTGCGGTTTAATAAAAGGGGGCCATAGTGCAAAATATAGACAGCAGATAAAAATTCTCAAAACGGACACATTTTTCCTATCTTTGTTGTCTGGTGATTTAATGAGTCTTTGCACTTCTGACTGTGCATCCAATATTTTTCCCTTCTTTCAGCCTCCTGTATGCTTCCTCTCCTCCAGACCTCATTTCCTCCCCAACTTTTTCTTCCTCTTTCCCTGCCCTCCTCCCCTTTCTTTCTCTTCATCCTTCTTTCTGTCTCCCTACCCCCCTTTATTTCTGTATGTCTGTTTTTCTCTCTCCATGCCCTTTTTGTCTGTCTCCCTGTCTTTCTCTATCCATGCCCCATTTCTGTCTGTCTCCCTGCTCTCCCCCAAGCCACCACCGCCACCATCGGGGAACAGGCCACCACCGCTGCATCCATCAGGGAACAGGCTGTCGCCGTAAAGAGGACACTGAAGCACCAGGCTGACCAACCTTCCCCACCCGATGTCAATTCTAACGTCAAAGAGGAAGGTCCGGGCCAGCCAGTCAGCGATTGGCTGGCCCGGAACTTCCTCTCCAACGTCAGAATGGACGACGAGTGAGGAACATTGGTTGGCCCGGCACTTCAGCATTCTCTTTACAGGGTCGGGAAGCAGGTAAAACGGAAGGTAATGCGAGTCTATCACGGAGCCCAGGATGGCCTTTGCGATCGACCTTATGGGCACCCCTTCTATAAGGCAATGTTCCCTCTAAGCCATGGAAGCAGCTGTACAAATCATGATGTAATCTGAGCAGTAGTTGGTTTGGGCTGGGCTGGTGAGGCAAAAAAGTTTTGAAAATTTTGTCAAATTTGTATTAAAAATTGAGAAGTAAAATGGAGAAAATATTTCTTTTTTTGAAATTCTTTATTTAAACACTGCGCCCAAGCATACAACAGCATGGCAGAACCATAAAAGCAGTAAAACAGTGTACATGAAATACAAGTAAACAAAACCCCACCCCCCAAGAAAGAACCTCCCAAACCCCATCCCCTACCCAGGCCCAACCCCCCAACCCCCCCCAGAGAACCATCTGAATTGCCCTATCCCCAAAGGACAGCACAAACCCCCCCCCCCCCCTGTTAGAAGAATCACAAGAAAAGAATGGGAAAAGGGACAATAGTCAAAAGCATAATGGAATCCCCAATGTAATATCAATCCTTCGGGGAAGCCAAGGCAGGGAATGCAGACTTACCCTCCACCTCCAAAAACCTACCCCAGAGATCCTCAAACTGTCGCCTCTGGCGGGTGAGTAAAGCGGAAAGTCTAAATTTCTCACAAACCCAGCCCAATTTCACTCGCATCATCTCCACCGTGGGTATCGTGGGGCTCTTCCAGTGAGTAGCCAGCACCAACCTAGCAACTGTAAAAGCCAGACACGCCAACTTGTCTTGCGCAGCCTCCACTCCCCCCGGGAGTATCCCCAACAGAGCAGTTTCCGCTCTATATGTCAGTTGGCATTGAAGAAGTTGCCCCACATAGCTAAACACCTGAGTCCAATAGCCCAAAAGATGAGGACACTCCCACCACATATGAAAGAACGTTCCCCGGAGACCATACCCTCTCCAGCACTCCCCTGCACACGAGGTATACATCTTGTTAAGTACCACAGGAGTAACATACCATCGCACTAATAGCTTAAGAGCATTCTCCACCAACTGCGGAGCCACCGCCACATGGTGAATTCGCAATGCAATTTGTTCCCATTCCTCTGCCGTATAGGTGAGCCCCAAATCCTTCTCCCAGGCCCGCATATAAGAAGTCTTCTGATCAGGTTCAGTATGTAATAAACGATACAACATCGAGATGCAGCCCTGTCGCACCGGATCCCCCAACAGCATCTCAAATCGCGAGCGCCGAAAAGCGTTAACGTCCCCCGCTCTAGCACGCATAACGTAATCCTTCACCTGTAAGAAGGGGAATAAATCTCGCTGCTCTAGGTGAAAAGAAGCTTGGACCTCAGGAAACCCTTTGATGTGCTCCCCCTCCAATAACTGGCCAAAGCACCGCAGCCCGCCACGTTCCCACCTACGAAAGACCCCCCCCTCCCTACCCGGAAGGAAATCGTCCGCATACCGAATAGGAAGGAAATGTAGTCTCCTCACCTTACCCATCAACTTCCGAGTGGCCCCCTCCCATACCCGCAACGTCCATCTTATAAATGGGTTAGAAATGGTAGCGAGCTCCCTCTCCCGTAAGCCCACCCATGGTAAATAAGACAAAGCATCTATGCCCCTGGGACCCCCCATGGGACCCTGTTCTACCTGAACCCACAATTTAACCGGATCCACATGCCAATCCACAACCGCCCGAATTTGCGCAGCCCGATAGTACAGTTCCAAATTGGGTATCCCCAAGCCCCCCTCCTCCTTGAATTTGAACATGGCAAATCTCGCAACCCTGGGACGCCTTCCCCCCCATATAAAGCGCAAAAGATTCCTGTGCCAACGAATAAAATACACTCTGGGAATTTCGACAGGAAGGACTTGAAAGAGATAAAGAAATCTGGGAAGGATCATCATGCGCACCACCTCCATTCTGCCCATCCAGGAGAGGTACAAGGGATCCCATCTAGCAAGGTCCTTCCGCAAAACCGAAACCAGAGGTAGATAGTTAAGTCGGAACAAGTTAGACCACTCCACCCCCAACTGGATCCCCAAATATCGAATAGGGCCCGACATCCAGCGAAAAGGAACCCGACTTTGCAATTCCCGAACCACCTCATCCGGCACCGAAATGTTCAAAATCTCCGTTTTAGCCAAATTAGCCTTAAAGCCAGAAATCCGCCCATAATCCCGCATCAAGTCTTGTAAAGCTAGAAGGGACCGCTCCGAACCTTCCACTATGGCCAAAATGTCATCCGCAAAAAGGGACAGTTTATGCTCAACCCCCTGCACCTGAACACCCCGTACAAGCCGAGACTGGCGAATACGTTGTGCCAAACGCTCAATCACCAAAGCAAACAACAAGGGAGAGAGCGGGCACCCCTGTCTCGTACCCCTATGAAGCTCAAAGGGCTTCGTGTATACTCCATTAACTTTGACACAAGCCATTGGAGTATGGTAGAGAGTAAGAATCCAGGAAATAAAGCGCGAACCAAACCCCATCTGGCGCAAGACAGCTTCCATAAACGTCCAATCCACCCTATCAAATGCCTTTTCGGTATCCACCGCTACAGCCACCCAGGGGGACCCCGATCTCCGTGCTTCCCACACCAAATTCAACACGCGCCGAATACCATCAGCCGCCTGGCGTCCCCCAATGAACCCCACTTGGTCCGGATGAATAAGTACTGGCATATGAGCAGTCATCCTATCTGCCAAAATACGGGCCAAGATTTTGGTGTCAATACCCAGCAAAGAAATAGGGCGATAACTCCCACAGACGGACGCATCTTTCCCCGGTTCAGGGAGTATCGTAATCCCAGCCAATCTCATATAGAAAGGCAAGCGCTCTCCCTCTTTCAGAGAGTTGAATAACATAGTCAGCAAGGGTGCAACCAAGGGGGAAAGTTTCTTGTAAAATAGCCCCGTAAACCCGTCCAACCCAGGGGATTTTCCCGGCTTCAAATGTTGGATAACGTGTAATACCTCCTCCACGGTGATATCCCCCTCCAGCCCCTGAGCATCAGGGCCAGACAGCGTAGGTAGCCCCAAATCTCGCAAATAATCATGGCTCTCAGCAACCGAGCCCGCAACCTCCGGGGTATAGAGCTCCTGGTAAAATTCCCGAAACCTCTGTTGTATCCCGGCTTCGTCAGTCACCACCCTGCCATCACGAGCCTTAATAGACATGATATTACCCAGAGTTTGCTGCAATTTGACCCTGTGAGCCAATAATTTACTTGCCCGATTCCCAGATTCAAAAAATTTGAGCTTCAACTTATCTAGATTAAATTTAATCACCTCATCTTCTAATTTTCCCAGAGCCATACGGGTTTCCTGAAGCCGAAGCTGAAGCTGCGGTCCCCCTTACCCCCTCTTATGTTGATCTACCACAGTACGAAGTGTTTCCCGCAACTGCAATTCCTCCCGTTGTCGGTTCTTTTTCTTATAGGCTGCCATAGAGATCAACTCACCCCGTAACACCACCTTTAAACTTTCCCAAATCGTCAAGGGAGAAAACTGATCTATGCTATTATGATCCAGGAAATCATAAATCCCCTTTTCCAACCGTTGCACGATCTGTGGATCCCCCAACAGGGTATCATTCAGCTTCCAATAGGTATCCCCAACCCGAGGGCCTCCCCATCGCAGATCCATCCATAACGGAGCATGGTCAGACCACCCAATAGTATCAATTTTTGTGTCTAGCAATTTCCCCCCCCCCCCACCCTTTATCAACACAGAGCAAATCAATGCGAGTGTATACCTCATGTACAGGAGAATAGAAGGTGTAATCCCTGCCCAACCAGTGTTGCACCCGCCACCAATCAACAACATTAAGGACATCCAGAAACCTCTTCAAGCATTTCCTGTTGCATTTAAGTCTATCCCCTCCCTTGCCCGTAGAGTCCCAGGCCGGATTAAGCACCAGATTGAAATCCCCACCAACCACCAAATGCCCAACTTTAACCGATAGAATTTTGGACAAAAGAGCGTCAAAAAATTTGCTTTGTTGAGAATTAGGTGCATACAGATTTACCAACGTCACCTGAATCCCATTAACTGCCCGTCCAAATAAGCCACCTCCCCCCCTCATCCCTCCATTCCTGAGCAGGTACCACCCTCAACCTATGAGAAAACAAAATTCCCACCCCAGCCTTCTTCCGCTCCACCCGATTAGAAGCCCAAGTCCTCACAGGATAATCCCGGAACTGTACAAGTTTTTCCCCTGCTTTCACAAAATGAGTTTCTTGAACAAAACAAATATCAAAACTTAGGCGCTTAACTTCTTTCAACAACAATTGCCGTTTACGTGGCATGTTAAGCCCCTTAACATTCAAACTGCCCACTCTAAGTACATTAGCCCCCCCATCCTCAACTAGATACAGCACACCCAGCACCACTCCCCTCCCCCCTCCATCCCCCTCTGTAACCCATTCACCCCCCCACCCAAGCCCTCCACCCCCCCATCCTCAACCCTCCTCCCCTGTCTTCCCCACCCCCCTCCCCACCTGACCCACACTCCCTCTCTCCCCACTCCCTCCAGGACTTCAAGTGACTTCACCACCCCCATGTCACCTTCAATATACCTCCCATCCCCACATCCAAACCTTCCACACACAATATCCCCCCACCAAGCACTCCCCAGACCCTCAACCATACAATCGCAAGCACACTCCCAAAGTCAACACTGGATCAGCACCAAGGTCCAGAACCCTGCAGCGGATGGACACTGCCACCCTCAGCCAGCCACTCAGGTGTCAGGGGATGTGGCTGTGCTCAGCTCGGTCGCCTCCCCCTCAGGTCGAGAGCTCTGCCGTCCTCTCCGCCTCTGGGGCACCGCTTTCCACTGATAACACTCCAACTTCTGCGCCGATAACTTGCTCAAGGCAGAATCTCCCATCTTCACCAGGCCCTCCTTCAGAAGTAACACCTGCAGCTCCGCCACGGTCGTCACACGCTTATGCACCCCATTAAAAGTCACCAGCAGGCCGAATGGAAAAAGCCAGCGATAGCGTAAGTTGTTCTGCTTCAGTACCTCCAGCAACGGTCGAAACTCCCTCCTTTTCTGCAAAGTGATGGTCGAGAGATCCTGAAATATCTCCACTTTCAAATTCTTCCAAGATATAACACCCAAGTCTCTAGCTTTCTTCACCAGTCGATCCTTATCTGGGAAGTGGTGGATGCAAGAGATAATATCTCTTGGGTAATCTCCATTCTTCGGACCCAGTGTGCGGTGCGCCCTATCCACTCTCAGGCCCCCGGGAGTAGTTTCAGATGCCCTATCATCAGCCAGCAGAAACCGGCTAAGCTCCTGCACCACAGCCGCAGCGTCCCCAAACTCAGCCGTATCCGGAACTCCCCGAATCCGGACATTGTTCCGTCGGGACCTATTCTCCAGATCTTCCACTTGAGCACAGCAGTCCAGAAGATCTTTTTGGACAGCCTTCATCTGGGTAGTGATTCCTTGCACTGCTTCCTCTTGTTCCCCCATTCTCTTTTCTTTCTCTTCCACTCTGCCCAGCAAGTCTGCAAAGTCCTGCCGAATCTCCTTGACTGCCTCTTTAATTTTTCCTTTCACAGCTGCCACCTCGTCTTTAATTTCTGCAGCCCACAATTGCAAATCGGCTTTTGTAATAGCCACCGCCAATCCTGCACGCCGCAGCCGCGGGGAAGCACTGCGCTCCGATTCCTCTTCCGACGCGCTGTCTCCTGACTCGCGCGTGGACACGCTAGAGGTCCCTCTCACATGGCGGAGGCCTCCCTGCTCTCCTCCACGCTCCGACGGTCTGCCGGTATCGATTTTTTTTCGCGACAGCATCCCGCAGCTGTACTGTGCTTCGCGCACTCCCTGCTACTCACACGCTCACAAAAATCAGCAGCCCGCAACGGGAAAGGTATGCAACAGACAGCGGAGAGTCAGAGCAAAGTCTCTAACCCTCCATCTTGGTCAGTGACGTCACCGGAAGTCCGGAGAAAATATTTCTAAAGAGAAAATATAAAAATTGTACATAAATGTGTCACACTACATGGAATGGTTTTTGGTCTTTACAAAAAATGTAATATTAGACAAAGGAAACCCGAGTAAACACATGGAGGGGCATAATTTTTTTTAAAACGTCTTAAGTCCCCTTTTGGCCTAAGGCCCGAAACGTTGAAAGTAGAAGTAGGGCTGGGTTGGCCCCATGTGCCTAAGGCCCTGCGCGCAGGAGGGGCCTAAGGAAACTGGGCCAATCGGACCCTAAGGCCTGCCATTCGGGCTCGGGACTCGTCCATCTGGCCAACTGTTTTGAGGTACCGGGGGTGGTGTTGGGTCGGCGGGGGGGGGGGGTCAGCGGGAAGGGGGCTGATCGGGGGTGAGGGGGTGCGACCATGAGGGGGGTGTGCGCGCCGAGGGCAGGAGGGCCTGGGATCCCTCCTGCCCCGATCGAGTAGGGGGGGTTTGGGTAGTCTCTGGCATAGGAGGGCTTGGGCTCCCTCCTGCCCCCATCATTGTCGGAGGGGGTGTTGTGTTGCCAGGACAGGAGGGCTTGGGCTCCTTCCTGCCCTGATTGTGTTGCCGGTGCTGCTGGTGGTTTTGATGGGGCAAGAGGGGTTGGGATCCCTCCTGCCCGCATCAGTTCAGTGTGGGGGGGGGGTGATGGATCACGGTAGGAGAGATGGCGTTCAGCCACCCCCTCAAACTGCAGCACTTCGGGGTGAGGATCGTGGCAGGGGAGATGCCCTGCCGTGATCCTCACCCCGAAGTGCCGCGATTTGGAGAGGTGGGCGATCGCTATTGCGGCAGGAGAGATGAGCCATCTCTCCTGCCACGATAGTTGTGGTGGGGGTTGGGCAGGTTGCCAGGGCTGCTGAGCTCATCACGGTAGCTGTGATCAGCTCAGTAGCCCCTTTTTCGGCACTTATACCTGTTTTGACTTGGTCTAAGTCAAAATGTATAAGTGCCTACTAGGCAGCCTGTTTTAAGTTTTGATTATACCTGCTGTCGACTAAGTGTAGGTTAGCCCACGTTCCACCTCCCTACCACCCTTTCCCCTCTTCTAAAAATGCTTTTTTTTGCTCTGTGCGTTTAGAGGCAGGGGAAAGGCCTAAGCTGGTTTTAGATACGTCTAAAACCAGCTTTGGTTATGGGTACTTGGATAATCGGGCTTTTTGATCTTCCAAGTACCCATTTAGGCCACTTTTTAGACTTTTTTTTTAAATTATGAGCCCCATAATGCATTTCTTTAAGAAACAAAACTATCTAAACACTTATCACCTATATCAATTCAAATCCAATATCAGTCCTGCATGCAGGCATAGTGAAATAATACAAAACACTACAAATGTCACTCAGGACCTTAAGAGCAATTCCAACATAACATAATAGCACTAACTTCCACAAGTCACACAACAAGCATCTACGTACCAAGGAAAAGACTCTACCACAAACACTGCCGTGAGCACTAGAATATCACTAAACCTGTTGGAAAACGAAACAAACCAGATTAGAATAGATCAATCATGCAGATAATGCTAACAGAAAACCAAATCTCACACATGCAGAACACAGCCCTTTACCTTCTATAGAATAAGTAACCACAAAATAAAAAATTAAACTGAACATGCAAATAACCAGACTCTTCATACAGCGTAACACTAGAAAAAGGGAAAGCAATACGTGCCCCCCTGTACTATGCAAAATACCAAGCTGCCTTTGCCCCCTACTCCCCACTTTCATACAGTGTCTGCCCCTCTCCTTTCTGTTCTCACTCTCCTCCGTTCTTCCATCCATCATCTGCCTCATCTCTCCTACTTCTATTGAGCATCTGCCCCCTCTCTCACCCCTGCTTCCATCCATCATTTGCCCCTTCCCACTTCCATCCAGCATCTGCCTCGTCTCTTTCCCCTGCTTCTATCCATCATTTGCCCCTATCTTCTCCCCACTTCCATCCAGCATCTGGCTCATCTCTCCCACTTCCATTGAGCATCTGCCCCCTCTCTCACCCCTGCTTCCATCCATCATTTGCCCCCTCTTCTCCCTATGTCCATCCTGCATCTGCCTCCTCTCTCTTTCCTATTTCCATTGAGCACTTCCCCTTGTTTGGCAGCCTTCATGTCTGCACTGATGATTACCCCCAAGTCCCGTTCCTCTGAAGTCCTAGCTAGCGTTTCTCCATTCAAGGAGTATGTTCTGTATGGATTTCTGCTGCCGAGATGCATGACTTTACATTTTTTAGCGTTGAAGCCCAGCTGCCATGTCGAGGACCAGTTTTCCAACGTGATCAGATCCTGCGTCATACTGTCCTTGAGGTTGCTTTCACTTACTATGTTACACAGTTTGGCGTCATCGGCGAACATTGCTACTTTACCCTGAAGCCCCCGGGTCAAGTCAGTTATGAATATGTTGAAAAGGGATGGTTCCAGGACTGAGCCCTGCGGTACTCCGCTAGTCACCTCCGATGTCTCAGAGAGGGTGCCGTTGAACCCTCTGAAGTCTACCACTCAGCCAATCATTGACCCATGCAGTTAGTTTCTCACCCAACCCCATCGATTTCATCTTGTTTAATAGTCTACGGTGTGGGACACTGTCGAAAGCTTTACTGAAATCCAAGTACACTATGTCCAGAGACTCTCCTGAGTCTAGCTTTCCTGTCACCCAATCAAAGAAGCTTATAAGATTGGATTGGCATGACCTGCCTCTGGTGAATCCATGTTGACAGGGATCCCTTAGATTCCCCTCATCCAATATCGTGTCTAATTTACCTTTAAGTAAAGTTTCCATGATTTTACACACTATTGATGTGAGACTCACTGGTATGTAGTTCGGTCTACTCTTCTTTCTTTTCTGTGGCGCAACAAACGGGCTCAAATTAGTTTTGATACCTTATCCCTGGACACTAGGCAAGGAGGCCTGAATCTTCCTGATATTCGCATGTACAACGTTGCTTCCCTGATGCGCTTTGTTCATGAGGGCATCTCTGGCCATTATAGGTATTCCCCTTCGGGTTGGATCCGTGCATGGTGCGCTCCTCATTCCTTTGTATCTTTATTGCATTTGTCCCCCTGGTCTTTTCCGGGGGTAGATTCTCGATTCCTTCTTCTGAAACCGCTATGTCAGGCCTGGTGGTGGTGGCGGAGGGTGCAGGGGCGGGCTCCACAGGCTTCTCCTTTCTTGCACCTGGTGGGTAATGTAGATTTACTCCCGGGGATGGGTACCACGGGGTTTCAACTGTGGGACTCCCGGGGCTGTGTCAGCTTGCGACATCTCTCTGACGAGAGCACGGGGACTTTCCCCACTTTTTCACAACTCCAGACTCGTTGGGACCTCCCGGCCACGCATTTTTGGGCCTATTTGCAAGCCAGACATTACTATTTTATCCTAACTCAACAGTGGGGAGAGCATTGGGCACCGGGGAAATTGGACTCTTACTTGGCTCTCTTACCTTCTCAGACAAATACCTTGTCCACTTGGTATAGGCTTCTCAAAAATGCTCTCCCCCCCCCCTCTTATCTGCCTAGGATTCTGGCCCAGTGGTCTCGAGATTTGGCTCTTGAATTTACCAAGGCCCAATTTTTGGACCTTTTTACTAACCTTACTCAATTCACGGGATCAATGGACATTAGGGAAATGCAATATAAGATCCTGCATCGGACTTACATCTCTAGGGCTAGGGGACATGCCATGGGATTATGGGATGATGCTACTTGCTCTCATTGCCGGAGAGCGACGGGCACACTACTGCACATGTTTTTGGAGTGCCCCCATGCGGCTTTGTGGCTCCAGGTTCTCCCTTTTCTTGAGGGCCTATTTGGCCGGACCATACCCCGGTCCTATGGTCTCTTACTGTTGGGTGACCTGGGGGAAGTGTCCGCTGCAGGTTATACCACACCGTATCAGAAGTTTTTGTACACTGCACTCCTAGTGGTGAAAAAGATTTTGCTTTTGCATTGGGTGGGGCCCGAGCCCGCATCCTTCAACCAATGGCTCCAAAAAATGCGGGAGCTAGCTACTTTTGAACTTCAGACCCATGCGGCTTCTACTGGACGTGATAGGGTAGTATATGTTTCCCTGTGGAGAGCATTTCAAGTTGCGGCTGACTCCGCAGCACCCATAGCCTTGCCTTAATCTGGTCCATTTTGGATATGAGAGGCCACCTGATTGGGGTTTCATCCCTTCGACCTGACCGGCGACTCTCGAGCTCGGATGATTGTGGTTTGTGTGTGGTGTGCTAGGTGTGTGGCTGTTGTGGATTGAACGGATTGCTTGTGTTGGATAGTTTTGTATGTTGGAGGGGTGGGAGATTGAAGGGTGTGGGGTTTCTATTAATGAAAAATGTTTTTGCAGTCTTTGTTATCTTTAGGAGGGTGCTTTCTGGGGCACCTACTGGGACCCGTTTTGGCGGGATTCTTCTCTTTCATTACTTTGCTTTTGTATTTCTCCATGACGGCTGTTCCGAATGCACCTCCTCTGTTCTGGGGCACCTGTATCTCCTACTGTTTTGTTTTTCTGTTGTACCAGTTATGTGGTCCTATGCCTGGACACTGTTGTTTGTATTGACTGCTTTCTCAATAAAAATTATATACAAAAAAAAAAAAGGAACTTTACTCATGATGTAATTGGGGGGTTGGGGGGGGCAGAGTCAGTATGCGAAAAATCGCAAATAAGCAAAACCGCGAGTGCAGAAACTGCGAATACGGAGGGAGAAGTGTAGGTACAATTTTCTAGCATGTGATTAGTAGGGTGATTCAGAGGGGTTTGCAGACTGCCGAAGTCCTGTTTCAGGAACCGCAAATCCAGGCTTCACAATGATTTACAGAACTTATTAGTACTGATTAGAACTGATTCAGAGGGGTATGCAGATGACAGGAAGAGTGTTGAAACAGAAAATGGAATTGAGATCCTAGAAAAGGATACACATTTTGCAGTAGCCTGTTTTTCATATGTCAAGGGCACATTGAGGCTTAATGTCCTTTAGTAAAGTACCTGAATATAATATGTAAACCACTTTGATTGTTACCACAGAAAGGCAGTATATAAAATCCTATCCCCCATCTGCCTTTAACCATAGCTAAAATATAGCAACGTTCCCACAATAACTAATATCAAGACTAAAACAATAAAGAGACATCGCTCAAATGCTTTTGGTTAAGACATACTAAAAAAAAAATAGGCTTTGAGTGCTAAAACGCAGGTAGTTCTCTATGAATCACATAACTCCTTAGGGGCACTGTTATAGAGATTGGGGGACTATGTATGAAAAGCTTTCTTCATAGTCTAAGTTCATGTATTTTAATTTCTTTTACAGATGAAATACAGAGACAAGCATTTTCATATGGTCACGGCACTCTACTGGGGATATTAGCTTGTAAGAAATCTTTGAACATACACTTGGCTGGTTAAAAATAATGATTTAAAAACCAACCATAGAATCTTATGCTGTATTCTAGAAGTCATGGGGAACCAGTGAAGTTGTTCCAAAGCTGGGGCAATATGGCCCTGTATTTCAACAAAATAATGTACAGGGAATATAAATTTAAATTATGAATCCTGCCACTAAAATGTCATTCGGCAACAAATTCAGGACTACAAAAACATTCAAAATCTTTTTCCAAAATTATTATCAAAATACTTCACTTCATGTGCATAGAGTCAGTGGCATACTAAGGGTGGGGTGGGAGAGGCAGTCCATCCAGGGTGCAGGCCATGAGGGGGTGTTCCCAGCCTTGGAGTCAAGGTCTGGGAACTTCCCTTCTTACAGCCTGGCCCCAAGGCTCTGGGTGGTCCCCGTGGCCCAGCATGTCATCCCCCTTCTCTCTGTGCCAGTCCGATGTTTCTATCATGTGATTAGTAGGTACGTTCTATCAGTGATTCAGCAACGTTGCCCGCGGCTCCCCTTCTTGCTTTCTGGCTGCTGTGGTCCACCCAGGCAGAAACAGGAAGTTGCATCACTGGAGACAGACCATAGCAGACGGAAATCAGGAAGGGGAGCCGTGAGTAACATTGCTGAATCAATGCCGAGACCAGCAGTTTTTTCAGCTTGACAGGTGAGGGTGATATTGGACTGGTGCGGAGAGAAGGGTGAGAACATGCTGGGCCAAGGAAGAAGCCTCCTGGACTAACTGTTTTTTTTTTTTTTTTTAAAGTATGAAGGGTGGGGGTATGAAGGGTGTGTGTGTGGTGGAGAGCTTATGGGCACAGAAAAACAGGAGATACCAACTTCCCAGAAACTTGGAAAGTAGAAAATAAACAGCGAAGGAGACTCTGGTGCCCAATACCTTTTATTATGTATCAAGACTCCTTTGCTGTTTGTTTCCTACTTGAAGAGCTTATGGGGCCAGAAACAAAGGACAGAGAGAAAGAGAGAGAGATGGTGAGCAATGGTCTGAAGGAAGAGAAATTGGACCTGGGGTGGTGTGGAGGAAGAGGGAAAGAGATACTTGAAGGGACAACTTTTGGGAAGAGAAAGGGAGAAATGGTGGACCTGGGGGAGGGAGGCAGGCAGGCAGGCAGGGGAAGAGATGGGATGGGGCAGTTGGGAAGTGAAAGAGAGAGAAATTGGATCTGGGGATTGAAAGAAGAAATGTTAGGCCTGGGGGTGGAAGGGAAAGAGAGATACAGCATCACTTTTATTTTTCTTCCATCTCATTGTTCAGTATCAAGGGGGGGAGGGAAGATGAACAACAGAAGAGAGAAGGAGCAAAATGTTGGACCATGAGGGAGAGAGGAAGAGAGATGGACCCATGAGAGGGCAGGAGGGAAGAGAGCTGGGATAAAAAGATGCTAGGGGATGGAGAGAAAGGGACAGGGAGATATAGCCTGACCAGTAGAAAGAGGGAGGGAGATTCTGAAAGTGGTGAGCCATGTGGATGAGGGCAAAAGGGAGATGACAAGATGAGTGAGAGAACAGTGGCAGAAATGTGGTAATGGGGAGCAGATAGAAGGAAATAGGAGGCTGCAAAAGGAGTGAGATGGGAAATGGGAGAGCTAGCGACTGAGAGGAGATGGAGAATTGAGAGGTAGTTCAAAATTTAAAAAGAGGGCAAGATTTGAGTGGATAGAAACAAAAAAGAAAATAAAAAGTTAAGAAAGCTGATAGGGAAACATCAATACATTGGAGACAGACATAAGGAGGGAATGGAACAAGAGAGAAGACAAGAAAAAATGGACAGCAGACACTATAAAGAGAATTAGTAGAATATAGACACAAAGCAGAAAGAGAAACTGGGACTAAGATAATGGAAAAATAAAATGTCCAGACAACAAGGTAGAAAAATTTGTTTTATTTTGAATTTATTAACTGGAATATATTAGTTTTGGGATATGTGCATCACAATTATTTTTGTATTGTATTCAGTGGTGTAGTCATGTACAGCTGATTTAAGGGAGGGACTGGAGCCCAAAATTAGTGGATGGGCACCAAAGTTTCTCCCCGCCTAAGTGCAATATACTGTATATATATATATACTTGAGGTATTGGGGATTCCAAAGCCCTGCCAACTGAAGACATCTTCCTCCAGTCCAGCAACCAGAAATCTCCAAGCTTTACAGCTAATGGCAATATCCTCAAGCTGCCACTGCTTTCATGCATGCATGAAAGCCAAGCAGGAGCGAGGAGGAGGGAAGGCAGCAGCAGCTTTGCAATATTGCTGCCAGCTGCAGAACTTGGAAAGTTGGAGGGGGAGGAGGTGGCTGTCAATTGGTGAGGTTTGGGGATCCCTACCAGCCACAGCAAGAAAGATGTTGATTTTGAGTGAGCTTAAGCTCAAAGTAGAAGGCCCAGCTTCCTCTCATGGTTATGCCACTGATTGTGTTCAAAATGAAGTACTTGCCGAGTTTAACTTTTTCTTTTCTGACCATTCATTTCATTTCATGGTTATAACTAAAAATATTTTTTACATGGGGGAGGGGGGTTAAAAAATGATCAGCCCCGGGTGTCATATACCCTAGGTATGAAACAAAAAACAATACCCACAAAAGGTGAAACTGCCTCCTGGAGCTCGGGGAAGGAGACATGAGGCCTGTGTGGGGCAGAGCAAAGGGTGGAACGGGGCAGGACTGGGGACAGAACAGGGCGGGGCCATGTGTCCTCTTTTTTAAAGAGGAAATCTGGTAGCCCTACAGTAGGAAGACCAAGAGGCTGGTCTGATGGAAGCAGCATGTCTTTCTATCATTGCTGCTACCAATGATCCACTGTAAGTTTGCAGGAATGTAAAGGAGTAGGGAAACATGGCAGACTTGTATGTCTGTGTGGGAGAATGCAAATGAGAAATGCCAGACCCATGAGAGATGGCAGAAAGGGGATAAATGCTAGATTCTGGGAGGGAAGGAATGGAGAGAAGAGAGGGAGGGACAAGATGAGGGAGGGTGAGAGATTCTAGATTGTGAGCCCGCTGGGATAGACAGGGAAAAATGCTTGAGTACCTGAATAAATTCATGTAAAACCGTTCTGAGCTCTCCTGGGAGAACGGTATAGAAAATTGAATAAATAAATAAATAATATGCTTGAAAACCACTAATGATTTTAGTAGCCATCTTCTGGACTAACTCCATCTGGTTTATATCGTTTAGATGTGATCTCTAGAATTTTACATAGTTCTCCAAATGAGACAATACTACCTCCTTTACCTTCTGGCTATTTCTCTCCTTATGCACCCATGCATCCTTCTGACCTTTTGTCATCACCTCATTTACCTTTGATCACCTTAACATAATCAAATTTAATCACCCACAAATTCTTCTCTTGATTTTTGTGTAGAAGAACTTCATCTTATATCCTGGACTAATTTATTTTTTATTTTTGAAATTCAAATGCATGATCCTGTATTTGAAACATTAATTCTAGACTAATGTTTCTCAAATCTATCTTGGGGAACTCCCAGCTAGTCATATTTTCAGGAACCAAGAATAAATAGCAAAGAACAGATCTACAGTATGTCAGTCTGGATTCAGACCCAATTATGGAATGGAGACTGTCTTCATTTCCCTGCTAGATCTTCACAGAGATCCACCTCATTCCTGCCTGGTGGTTTCTCATCCTTCTGCTCATGGAGATGTCTGTGTCTTGTGACTTCCTGACTTGCCACTCATGATCCATAGTGGCCTTATTCCTCTTTGCATGATGTTAATGTTCCTAGTTTGAGAAGAGAACCCTATTGTATTATCTGCTCGTTCTCCACTTTTAGTGCTCCTGCTCTTCATTGGTGGCATACCTTGATTCAGGGGCTTGGGCCTAATACACTGGTTGCTACTTCTTTTGCCCTGGAGCACTTCCAGGCTTGGGATATGCTCAGTGCTTCCTACTACTTCTTCCTGTTCAGTCCTTGATGCCCCATCCTTCCTTGCTCATGAATTGCCTTCCTCCAGTTCTGGCTAATGGCCTTCTGTATGGTGGCCATTAAATCTCCAGCATCGCAGAAGAGTGGTTTGCTCTCTCTTAAGTCTGCCCCTTAAAAGTACAGAGACACATAGACTGACAGCAAATCCAATTACCAGCCTTAAACAATTTAATGGAGTGGACTCTGCAGTTGAATTTCCTGAACTGGCTTTCCTGCTCCAGGCCCACCTTCAGCTTGTACAGCCATTGCCCTGCCCACCAGTAGAGTAACCTTTATTTCATGACTTTGCCATCCCAGCTTGTCCTACCTCAAAGCTGGCCTTACCCGTTGCTGAACCTATCTATTCCCCCATCCTCTTTTTTCACATTATTCCTTCCATTTCTACTCCTCTCCCTCTGTTGATCCCAGGTCTAGCGGGAGGAAATTAGTGTTTCATACCACATCTGAGTTCTCTTCACACCTCGACTAAATGCATAATTTGTGTCCTGCCATATATTGTTTAAACCATGAGCCTGTCCACAATGGCAAGTGCAGCATTAAGTGCATTTCTTCTCCTAACTGGCTCAATGGAGAGCAATTAAATTGGACACAACCTCAAATCTGCATGCACAATTTTGTGCCAAATATATATAGAATGTGGAGGTAGACATGCCGGAAGAAGACTTCATAAACTTTAGTATCTGAAGCACTGTTGGGAAGAGCCTTGGAGGGGCATAATAAAAAAATACGTTTAAGTCCATTTTGGGCCTAAATCGCTAGTCGCCCAAAGTCGGAAATGTCTCGAAAAATACATCCAAAATATTATTTTTTTCAAGAATTGTCTACTTATACATCCAGCCGTTTGATCGTCCAGACTTCTAAGTCATCTATCATTATTCCCCATTCTCGTCCAAAACTTTGTCCAAGTCAAAAACACCTAGAACAAGACCTTTTTAGACGTGGGAGGGGCCAGCAAAGTGATGAACAGAGTAGTGGGGCAACTTACAGGGCACTGCTGTGAACTTCATAAAAAGGGTGTTACAAAAACATCTCACCATAACTCCCCTATAGGTCATGGTGAGCCCCCCCCCAAACCTACTATACCCACCTGTCTACCACCCCAATAGCCCTTATGGCTGCAGGTGCCACCTATATGGCAGTACAGTAGGGTTTGGGGGAGGTTTTGGTGGGTGCACATGTATCACCAGGAATGCAGTGGTTAGAGTGGCTTATGGGCCTAGATCCTCCTCTCTATGGTTCACTAGCCCACCCCCCAGACTACTTAAGCCACCTCTGTGCAGCTGTACTAGGCTTTCCAGTGCCAGGTGCTGATGTTCTGCAGGCAGGTATGTACGTTTTTATTCTGATTTTTATGGCAGTGTGGGGAAGGTCATTGATCACTGGGGGGAGTGTGTGTGAGTCTGTACTTTGTGTCTGCAGTGGTTATCTGGTCACTTTAGATACCTTTGGGGCATTTAAACCTGTTTTTAGATCACCTAAGTCACTATGTATAAGTTCCATCCAGGCAGTCCTGTTAAACTTTCGATTATACTTGCAGTACGACTAAGTCTAGGTCGGCCCACGTCCCACCTACCTCCCATGCTAACCACTCCTTCAAAAATGCCCCTTATCACTCTGGGTGTTCAGAAGCACTGAAAAGGCCTAAGCTGTTTTAAAATACGTCTAAAACCCATTTCAATTATTGGCACTTGGACGACCTGTCTTTTTGATCGTTCAAGTACCGATTTAGGTGGGTTTTTAGACGTTTTTATTTTTTGATTATGAGCCCCATAGTCCTTAGTGGTTTTATCCCTGTTTTGAGAGTGTGCTACTCAGATTTCACACTTCTGCCATCAACTGGGCATGAGCATTTATACCAGCTTTTGGCAGGTGTATGTATCCATGCCCAAAGTTAGGTGCGTAAACCACGCCAAGCTATTCTGTAAAGCAGAGGTGCCCAAATGGTCGATCGCAATCGACCAGTAGATCGCAAAGGCAACGCGAGTCGAACGCATTGCCTTTGCGATCTTGTTCTTCCTGCCTCCCTGAACCAGACCAGGCACGTACAAACACCGGACCCACAAGCTTTCACCTCCGACATCAATTCTGACGTTGAAGAGGAAGTTCTGGGCCAGCCAATCACTGCCTGGTTGGCCTGGAACTTCCTCTCCGATGTCAGAATTGATGTCGGGGGGGGGGGGGGGGAGGAAGCTTGTGGGCCCGGCGCATGTACGCGCCAGGCCTGGCTTGGGGAAGCAGGGAGAAATCAGTGCGGTGGCTTGAGGGGTGGGACAGGGAGAGAGAGAAAGAGAGACAGAAATAAAGAGAGGGAGCAGGGGGAGAGAGAAAGAAAGACAGGCAGGCAGGAGGAGAGAGGAAGAAAGACACGCAGGCAGGGGGAGAGAGAAAGAAAAATAGAAATAAAGAGGGGGGCAGGGGGAGAGAGAAAGAAAGAGACAGAAAGAAAGGGGGGGGGGGCAGAAAGAAATATTGGATTTACAGAAGAAGGAAGTGCAACCAGAGAGTCATGAAATCACCAGACAAAAAGGTAAGAAAAATGATTTTATTTTCAATTTAGTAATCAAAATGTGTCCGTTTTGAGAATTTATATCTGCTATCTATATTTTGTACTTTGGCCCCCTTTTACTAAACCACAATAATGGTTTTTAGCACAGGGAGCCTATGAGCGTTGGGAGCAGCGCGGGGCACTCAGTGCGGCTCCCTGCACTAAAAACTGCTATCAGAGTTCAGTAAAAGGGGAGGAGGTATATTTGTCTATTTTTGTATAGTTACTAAAGTGACATTGTATATTTTAAAGTCATCTGCCTTGACCTCTGAAAAAAAAAACCTGAATACAAATGATAATTAACATTTTCTCTGTGTACAGTGTGCTTTTGTAAAATTTTATTGTTGGTAGATCATTTTGACTTGGTCATTTTAAAAGTAGCTCGCAAACCAAAAAGTGTGGGCACCCCTGCTGTAAAGGATACTCTGAATAGAGTGCCCTTTATAGAATACTAACTTAATATGGATCATAAGGGTGCCTAACTTTGGGTGTCGTTTGCTGAATCTGGCCATAAGGACATAGAATGGAATATGTGTATAGTGTTAATTGTGCTTTTGTACTGAAATGATAATATGAAACTCTGTAGAAGCAAAAAAAAAAAAAAAAGAGCTTTCCATGGAAAGTATGAAAAAGAAGATAAAAATGATACAGAGTTTATTAAAGTTACATACAAGATGTGTTAACTGAAGTGCATATCTTTTTACAAATATACAGACTAGAGAATGACACGAGGACAGATTTGTCCCCATCTCCGGAGGAACTCAATTTCCCTGTCCTGTCCCCGTGAGTTTTGTCACTGTCCCTGTCCAATTCCTGTAAACTCTATCTTAACCGCACAAGCCTCGAACACGTATGATTTTAAAGTGTTTGAGGCTTGATCAGATGAGGAGGGAGCTTGTAGGAATGGGACAGGGACGTGAAAAGAACTCTCCAGGACAGGACGAGAAAACGAGTGCCCGCGGGGACGGGGAAAAATTTGTCCCCTTGTCATTCTCTAATACAGACAACTACTATAATTCAACCATTTGTACCGCAAGAAAATTAAGGGACTCTTTTTCTAAACGGCAGTAAACTTTGCAGTTACTATGGCTTAACCTGGGACTTTACCATGGGGGAGCTGCTACTGCGCAGTACTTCGCATGCGTAGCGCCTCCTATGTAGGAGGCAGTAAATGGTCCCAAGCTAACTGCAAAAATGCCAGTTAGCATGCGGCATTTGATACATGGCACGCCAACTCCAAAAATGCCTTCCACGCCCATTCCCTGCCCTTGACAGGCCCCCCCTAACGCATAAAGCACTTAACGCACAATTTACCATGTGGTAATTGCAAAAAAAATGTCACAAAACCCCATCAGGCAGTTGTGAGCTAGTGGTCACTGCACGTTAAGTGCTTCACACAGTTTAGTAAAAGGGTCCCTTAAGTGACTGAGATCATTTTTTTGGTCTGAATAATACGGTATCATAACATAATGGACTAAGACATGTTTTGATATCACATGGTTAACCTGTATCCTTTGTCCATTTTATAGGGGTGACAGCGATAACTACAACACTGCACAGATAGAAATATGTCCAGATTCCTCATAATTTCCTTTCTTTCAGCCGAGAGAGGTTTTTTCACTCCTCTTTACATTACATTAGAGATTTCTATTCCGCCATTACCTTGCGGTTCAAGGCAGATTACAAAAGAAATAAAAAAACGGAGGGTTACAATGGAAGAACATTTGTCCTTTCTGGAGAGGTAAAGAGTAAGTTATGTAGTTTCTGTGTGGCGGGAAGAGGGGGGGGGGGGGGGGGAAAGGACGGTAAGTTTGAAGTTAGGGCTGTTTCAGGAATTTCTTGAAGAATGTAATTTTTATTTCTTTTCTGAAGTTATGGCTGTTTCAGGAATTTCTTGAAGAGTATAGTTTTAGTCAGATGATTTTATTTTTGTAGTTGTTTTTCTGATGCTGACACATCTACATGCGCCAATATAGACGTATACACACGCACAGACACACACACACACACACACAAATTTCTGAAGAACAGTCTGTACATTTTGATTCCTCTTGGAATATTTGTCATCTAACTGGGTCAACAGGGTTTGCATTGCGGAGTATATATATACAGCAATTATGCTAACTGTTCTGCAAAGCACCAGCCTATAAAATATATTTATTCGTGTTCAGTATAACTCTGATATGAATCTGTCTTGTTTTCAAATTATAACAGTTTCTGCTTCCCAGGGCTTTTTGCTATTTAGGGTAGAAGAGTGTCCCGTTACTTTGGTATGTCGCAAAAGCAGCAAAGTGGGGGAGGGGGTGGAATCGAGTCTGGACTGTGTCACATTTCGTGACACTGTTTCCCCCCCTCCCCGGAGCTCATAGTCCTGACTCCCGCAGCTCAATTTGATTTTGAATGGCAGTAGAGGACTGTTCACACAGCATGGTCACTACCTCCTGCGAGGGAACAATAATTCGGCAGTTGTTGCAGAGCCAACCTGTCCTTCTCCATCCCCCATTCAGACAGCACAGTCGCCGACTGCTAGGAAAGAAAGCAAGACAGTAGAGTTAACGATATAGCTTTCTGGGCATCTGTCTGCCAAAGCGTCTATCCATCAAACTTAGCTACCAGTTTTCACACTGACAGCTTCGCATTTTTCGCACTTGAGTTCTCCTATTCAGTCCCATTTTTGCCCATGAAATATCTGTCATTGATACTGCAGACCGCCTTATCACTTCACAGGCCCTTGGGGCTTCAGCAGTCCTTGGGCTTTAAGGTGCTTTAAAGCAGTGGTTCCTAACCCTGTCCTAGAGGACCACCAGCCAGTCAGGTTTTCAAGACAGGCCTAATGAATATCCTGAAAACCCGACTGGCTAGTGGTCCTCCAGGACAGGGTTAGGGACCACTGCTTTAAAGTAATGAGGAATAATTTTGTAAGTGACTTCCCCCCCTTTTACAAAACTGCAATAGTGGTTTTTAGCGCAGGCCGGCGTGCTGAATACTCTGTGCTGCTCCCGACACTCATAGAGTTCCTGTGAGCGTCGGGAGCAGCACGCCGGCCTGTGCTAAAAGCTGCTTTCGTGGTTTTATTTTTTTTAAAAAAAGGGGCATGGATGTTAATAACACAATACTTTACACACTCAAGTAGATACTTCTAAAATTGCTCAGGTGTATACATGCATAAAATCTTGGAAAACTTAGAAGGCAATCCTATAGACTGGCACTAAGATTTAAACCACCCAATGCCACATATATATAATGCTGACAAAATCATTAATTTGGATCACTTTTATTAATATGAGTCATAATGAACTTGTTTCCAAAATCAGAACACTCGTAAGCCTGAAAACAGAAAATTTATGCTTAAAATATTACCTAACCCCCCCTTTTACATAACTGTAGCTCGGTTTTTAGCACTGGCCACGGCAGTAACAGCTCCGAGGCTCATAGGTAACAGCGTTGGAGCTGTTACCGCTGCAGCTGGTGCTAGAAACCGCGCTACGGTTTTGTAAAAAAAAAAAAAAAAAGAGGGGGAGGGTATAAATTCATTACATACGAAACCATTTTAAAAGTACAGATGAAAGTAATTCCATCTCCCAAACATTTAGGCCCTCTTTTATGAAGCTGAATTAGGCTTTTTTTAATCAACGGCTATAGCGGTAAAAACTCTGATGCTCATAGAATTCCTATGAGAGTCGGATCTAATACCGCTGTAGTTGGTGATAAAAAAAACCTAATTCAGCTTCGTAAAAGGGGGGAGGGGGTTAAATAAGTATGATAAAAAGCGACATAAAATTTTCAGAGCTCCCCCCCACCCCAAAAAATTCTGAACTTTTCTGAGGCCCCTGCAGATTGTGAGGCCTTCAGCGGTAGCTTATTTAGCTTATAGGTAAATCTGGCACTGCTAGTGTGAGTTGGCATTGGGGCATCTAAAGTTAGGTGGTAACTTTAATGCCAAGTCTTTGAATTGTAATTGTTGGCACCTGATTATGCTCTTAAGTGTGTGTAACTTAAAGTACGAGGGTTTTTCAAAAACTTTTCGCACTTTCATATTTTCATGCTCAACACAAAACATCCTGTTCTGATGGCATTAAGAAGTTAGTAGGATGCTGGGAAAAATGTACTTGCAGAAGGTACAGATATTGGCAGCGTGCTGTAGTGGAAGTCTACATCTTCATCTTCCAGCTGGGATTCAATCTACAATCTCAAACAAGATAAGTAACGTCTTGTGAATATCTTAGGGTGGTAGGTAGGGAGTGCTATGAGGTATGTAATTATGCCACTGAGCATAGGAACATAAGAATTTCAGCTGCTGGGTCAGACCAGTGGTCCATCGTGCCCAGCAGTCCGCTCCCGCAGTGGCCCTTAGGTCAAATACCAGTGCCCTAACTGAGACCAGCCCAACCTGCGTATGTTCCGGTTCAGCAGGAACTTGTATAACTTTGTCTTGAATCCCTGGAGGATGTTTCCCCCTATAACAACCTTCGGAAGAGTGTTTCAGTTTTCCACCACTCTCTGGTAAAGAAGAACTTCCTTACGTTTGTACAAAATCTATCCCCTTTTAACTTTAGAGAGTGCCTTCTCATTCTCCCTACCTTGGAGAAGGTGAGCAACCTGTCTTTATCTACTAAGTCTATTCCCTTCAGTATCTTGAATGTCTTGATCATGTCCCCTCTCAGTCTCCTCTTTTCAAGGGAGAAGAGCCCAGTTTTTCTAATCTTTCACTATACGGCAACTCCTCCAGCCCCTTAATCATTTTAGTCACTCTTCTCTGGATCCTTTCGAATAGTATTGTATCCTTCTTCATGTACTGCGACCAGTGCTGGACGCAGTATTCCAGGTGAGGGCATACCATGGCCAGGTACAGCGGCATGATAACCTTCTCCGATCTGTTCATGATCCCCTTTTTAATCATTCCTAGCATTCTGTTCACCCTTTTTGCTGCCGCCGCACATTGTGCGGATGGCTTCATCAACTTGTTGACTAGTACTCCCGTGTCTCTTTCCTGGGGGGTCTCTCCAAGTACCACTCCAGACATCCTGTATTAGTGTATAAGATTTTTGTTAACGACATGCATCACTTTACACTTATCCATGTTGAATCTCATTTGCCATGTTGCGGCCCATTTCTCGAGCGTGTTTATGTCACGTTGCAGATCTTCGCAATCCTGCGTCTTCACTACTGTGAATAACTTAGTATCGTCTACAAATTTAATCACCTCACTCGTACCAATTTCCAGATCGTTTATAAATATGTTGAAGAGCATGGGTCCAAGCACCGAACCCTATGGCACTCCACTATTAACACTTTTCCAGTCCGAGTATTGTCCATTTACCCCCACTCTCTGTTTCCTATCCGCCAGCCAGTTTTTAATCCACGTGAGCATTTAACCCTCGATTCCATGGCTCGCAATTTTTCAAAGTAGTCGTTCATGTGGAACCTTGTCGAACACCTTCTAGATATACAATGTCAACTGGGTCGTCTTTGTCTATCTGCCTGTTTACTCCCTCGAAGAAGTTCAGCAAAGTTCGTCAAGCAAAATCTTCCTTTGCTGAAGCCATGCTGGCTTGTCCTCATCAGATTATGTCTGTCAGTTTCTCATCTTCATTTCCCGTATATAGCCTGTTGGCTTCTGGTATGTTGTGTATATCCTTTTCGGTAAACAGATGCAAAAAATGTGTTCAGTTTGCCAGCGATGGCTTTGTCCTCCTTTAGCACTCCCTTTATTTCATAGTCATCCAACAGCCCCATCGCTTCCTTTGCGGGTTGTTTCCCCTTAATATATTGAAAGAACAGCTTGAAGTTTTTTTGCCTCCTTGGCTATTTTTTTCCTCGTAGTCTCTTTTGGCCCCTCTTACTGCCTTATGGCACCTGCTTTGATGCTGTTTGTGCTTTTTCCAGTTTTTGTCCGTTTATGACCTTTTCCATTCCTTAAACAAAGTCTCTGATCGCTTCCTTCACCGCTACAGTGAGCCACACTGATTCTTTGTTATTTTTCCTCTTAGATCCCTTGTAGATACGCGGTATATATAGATTTTGCCATTATGGGATTGTGTTAATCTTTAACTGAGCTCTATTTTCACATTTATGAGTTTGAGATATGTTATAGGGCTCATAATCTTTAAAACGTTCAAAACCAGTCAGATTTGGCTCTTAGACATCCTAATAGGAGGGACGACCAAGTGCCGATAATGAAAACTAACTATCTGGACATGCAGCAGCACTTCTAAGCTGTTGTGCGTCCAGAGAGCAAAGGGGCATGTTGGGAGGTGTGTTATGGGTGGGAATTGGGCGGGCTTCAACCTGGATGTACTCCGATCATAATCAAAGCTTTCCTTAGACACCAGCAGTTGGACCTGTTTGAGTTGTGTCTAAGTTCCACAAAGATGCCCAAACAGACAAACAGACCACTTGAAGATTTAAAGCATGACACCCCACCTACTCCCCCAGTGGTCACGACCTCCTCCCACCACCCAAAGAGCGAAAAAGAAACCCAAACCCCTTAGGCTTCCCATCGCAGCAGAGGAATTCCCATCAGCTGAACCGGTTTGGGGGATTCCTGGCGGCTCAGCTGATGGGATTCCCCCTACCAGGATCGGCTGAGCCACGGAGCCCTACACCCCTCCCCCTGACATCCCCAACAGCCTCCCAACATCCCCGATATCCCCCTGACATCCCATATTTACTCCAACATCTCTCTGACATCCCGTACTTCCCCTGACATCTATGCCTCCCCTACATTCCTGGGCCCCCTCCCACATCCACAACCCCCCCGGTACCTTCGGAAGAGCAAATGGCAGGAGGGAAGCTCGCTCACTCCCTCCTGCCTACAGGGTCGCATGCTGCAAATGACAGGGCTTCCCCCTCTCAATGCATCTTCCCTCCCTTCCTTCTTGTATTCCCATGGTCTCCAATGCATGGACCTAGGGCCACATGTGGTGTTTTGTGATATGCGAGAGGCCTTGCATCATCATGCTATAACAAAGTTTCCTGCTTGGGCTTCCAAACTCCCCTCAATCATTCTTTCAAAGTTTTCAGGGTTGCCATTTAATGCTTTGAGTGATTATCCGATTGTCCTTTACAAATTTATCAGCCTTTCTCTTGTGAGACTCGTCCCTGGCTGTCGTGGGTCATCCACTTCATTGTTGATCACACAAATCAGTCCTTCTGGTCCACAGTCTGTGCAATTCTTGGCTCAGTGGATGCAAACAGTACTCCCATCGACACAGTCACCACCAACGACTCTTTCAATAGTCAGAAATTCTATCACATCAGTGAAGCTCACTGCGTGCGTCCGTTTCACAACCGAGAAGGAAAAAATTTCAAAATAAAGGGAACACATGGAGTGTGCCAGTGCTGGCATCTGTTGATGAATTGTGGAGATGGAGGCATTAATTTTCATTTAAGTTCAAGTTTTTATTGATATTTGATGAATCGCTTATTTAATTTGCTAAGCGATGTACAACTTTCTAAAAAACATGGTTGTAAAAACCAACAAAATAACGTCAGACTTACAAGTATAAAACAGACATGAGTCAGGGAGGAAAGGAGGGAGAAGTTACAATTTTTTCTTAGAGAGAATAAACAAAAAGGGGAAAGACGAAAGGGAGGGTAAAGAGTTAAAGACCTAAAGCTTTTTATTCGTATGTTTAAATTTTAACTGTTGAAAGCGTCTTTAAAAAGATAGGTTTTTAAGGATTTTTTAAAAGAAGTAAGATCCTTTTCTTCTCTAATATATTGAGGTAATGAGTTCCACAATTGAGGAGCCATTACCGAAAACATATCGTATCTTCTAGTGCCTACAATTTTCAGGGAAGGGATAGTTAAGAGATTTTGAGAAGTTGACCGGAGAGGTCGAGGGGTATTATGAGGGATGAGCAATCTAGTTATAAATTGGGGTTCGTTAAAAGTTAGCGTTTTATATACTAAAAATAGTACCTTGAAGGTGATGCGGTGGCTAATTGGGAGCCAATGGGAGTCAATCATTAAGGGCGTGACGTGGTCTTATTTAACCCTTGTAAAATGTACTCAAATGAAAGGAGTACGGTTAGGAAAGACAGACAAATCATGTCTTCTTTGAGAACAAAGTGCATGTGCAGATGCCAGTCATTTTGAGGCCAGTACAAATTGGATCCCATGCTGTCTGTGAAGATTATTTTTTTATCAGCTCATCGTAAGAGGTATATAAAGATGATTTGTATGTGAATTTCCCAGAACTGCACATGTGACAGCCCAGCTTGACTAAAATGTGCGCTTTAAGAGGATATCTCAAAGTACAGAAGCTTCTCTTTTTAAGTTGCTGTTCCATCTGGAAATCCTAGAAAAACATGCACGGACATCAGTTGTGGATAATTCTTATGCTGGTCCCTTAGAAGATATCATGGTCTGCCAAGAATCCTTCCAAAAATTTGATATATGTTAATGCTTTCCTTCCTTCCTCAGGTACAGTTCCCAAAGTTTTATACAAAAAAGATGTGTTAAGTAGCTACAGCCATAATCTGGAAAATGTTCTTGCAATTGTTTTCTCACTACTGTGTAATTTTTATTTTATTGTTATAATTCTATTATGTGTTTGTTAACTTGTAAAAACAAAAACTATTTTATGATTACTTTAGCGAAGCACTGAAATCATAGTGTGGGCAGGCTTCCAGCTCTGCTTTCCTGACTGTATGCTACAGCCCTTGTCCTTCTCGCCTCAGCAGACTTCCAGCAGCATTTCCCTCATCCATGCCGTGTCGCTTATGTAGCAGGTTGGTAAGATGATCCTTATTAGGATCTGAGCCAAGATCAAGAAACCCATTTCGGCCTAACGTGTCACACTACGACCCCCGCTGGTTGCCAACATCATGTTTCAGCCAAAATAAGAATTTTAGCTTCACCGTTCACTTAAAAAATAAATGAAGAAAGGCATGAGCGAAAAACAGAGGATCCTTTCATGGCAAGAGGATGGAATCAAAATGTAGAGCATTTCCACTCACGGCCAAACTTAAATGACTTTCAACTTTAAAAAAACAGACTTCCAGCAGCATTTCCCTCATCCATGCCGTGTCGCTTATGTAGCAGGTTGGTAAGATGATCCTTATTAGGATCTGAGCGGGTTAACCTGCATGAAGCAGCAGGTACAACCCTAAATAATGGTATAGATGGGGAGGGGGGTAACCTGCATGGAGTGGAAAGTTCAACCCTAAACAAAGGCATGGGGGGGTGGGGTAATAACCTGCATGAAGCGGCAGGTACAACCCTACAGAAAGGCATGTGCAGGTGTGTCCACCTTAATAGACATACTAGTTGGGCCATGATGGTCTTTACAGGATAGAGCATGCAGAGGAGAACTTTTTGTAGGAATAGGCTGAATAGTGATTTCAGCACCTAGATGCCTGTATAACATCTATTTTCTTCTATCAAGGAGTTGCCGTGAGCCGAGACTAAAATTCCAAATGGATACTCTTGGGCATGAGCTCCCCTTGATCATCTCCTTTCAGTTTAAGAGATACAGCACATTAAAATTAATATGTACGTTAAAGAGCCAGTTGACGGAAGAGAAAGAATATCTGCTCGAGAATGATTTCACTGAGTTAATGTGGCGGCTGATGAACAGATCATTCTTGGTCATTGATTTTAAAAAAGTTACTTAATTTATATGCGAACAGTGGTTAAGATTTATAGATTAATCGATGGTAATGCATAAGTTTGTACCTTCGGCCTTTATCTGCTGTCATTTACTCTATTACTATATAAGGTGAAATTAATGATTGCAACTAAATGCTGCAGTTTGTGTAATTGACAGTATTCTATGAGTTAATTGGCAAATTAGGTGCTATTTGGTAGAGCGGTGTATCACAAACTGTGCCGTGGCGAGATTCTGGGTATGCCGCAAGAGGCACATCCCAGTCAGCAAGCATCGGCGCCTCTCCTCCTCACCGCACCCCTCCCTTCCAATGGTGCAGTAATTTCAGGGCTAGCAAGCTCAGGGCCCCGTCTGGAGGGCCTCCATGCATGCATGAATATTGACGTGATGACATCACACATGCATGTAAACATCATCACGTCGAAATCTGCGCATGCCCGGAGGCTCTGCAGACACGGCCTCGAGTTTAGTGTGCCAGGGTTTGAAAAAGTCTGCAAGACACTGTGTAGAGCCGGGGTGTTAAAGTCCCTCCTCGAGGGCCGCAATCCAGTCAGGTTTACAGGATTTCCCTAATGAATATGCCTGAGATCTATTTGCATGCACTGCTTTCATTGTATGCTAATAGATCTCATGCATATTCATTGGGGAAATCCTAAAAACCCGACTGGATTGAGGCCCTCGAGGAGGGACTTTGACACCTCTGGTGTAGAGCCTTACCATGTACACATGTTGGGCATACCCATGAGCTGCCCAAACCCCTCCCATGTGCACGCTTCCTTGTAGAGAGCCACTACAGCTATTGTGCTCCTAGGGTGCAATTCTCGAAAGGTTGCTAGAGTTGAGCATCAGGATGCTTTGAACTGACTGCAGATTCTATAACAGCAATTGCTACAATATATGCTAATGTAAATATGTCTTTATGTGTCTAACTTTAGGTGTAAGCACTGATGCCACTCAAATGGCTGGTGTAAATGCCCACGCCTAACTATAAGCAGTCGTGCAAATAAATGCAGGCATTCTACCCTGTTTCCCCCCAAAATAAGACCTATTCCATAAATAAGCCCTGGCATGATTTTTAAAGATGCTCCTAATATAAGCCCTACCCCAAAAATAAGCCTTAGTTAAGATCTACCCCCAAAGCACCCCCCCCACACACACTGAATGTCCCTGACACTCCTTGACTCCATCCTAGAGAATGACACGGTGGCGGTTTACCCGCGGCCACCGCATTTTAGCCGCGGGTCACCCGCCGAAAACGGGGAAGAAAACTAGCAGTCGCTGCGGCGACGGGGACAAGGCCATTCACCGCCCGCGGGGCGGTGAATGGTCTTGTCCCCCGCAGTGAGGCATGAAGGATCGCGCGGTCCCCGCAGCTCACACCCGCCCGCCCAATCGATTCCAGTGTCCAGCCAGCTCTCTCCCCTCTCCTCACCCCAGTCCGCAGATCCTCCTCCTCGGTGACCCGCACGCTACCAGAGAGCCGCGCACACCCGCCGCTGCTCAGCCTCGATCTTCTGCTCTGACGCAACCGGAAACAGGAAGTTGCAGCAGAGCAGAAGATCGAACACTGAGCAGCCGCGCGTGTGCGGCTCCCTGGGAAAGTGCGCAGGTTGCCGAAAAAGAAAACCCACAAACCAAGGTGAGGAGAAGGGAGAGAGCCGGCCAAACACCAGGATCGACCGGGCAGGCAGGCAGGTAGTGGCCGCGGGGACCGTGCGATCGCTAGTGTTCCCGGCTCAAATTGGAAGGAGGGAGTGAAAGGAAAAAGGCTTATATGGATGCAGCGGGGACGGTGACGGGGCGGTGAATGGGATGGCAGTGGCGGTGACGGGGCGGTGAAAGGGATGGCGGTGACGGTGACGGGGCGGTGAAGGGATCGGCGGTGACGGGGCGGTGCAGAGGATGGTGGGCCGGTGACGGGGACAGATTTTTTCCCCGTGTCATTCTCTACTCCATCCCTGAAACTAGTGCTGCCTGATTTGTTGAGAAAATAGGACTCATCATTTCAGCAACCTGCTGCTGTAGGAGGCCTTGGAGGTACGGTATGTCAGTCTCACGGTGGGAGGGTCGGTGGGGTTCTACTGCACAGCGGGATGGGAGGGAGAGATAGAAAGATGCTGCACAAGGGGATGGGTAAGAGGGGAGGAAAGATGCTACACATGGTAGGGGGGGAGAAGGAAAAAGGAAGAATTGGGGTGGAGGAGAGGAAGGGAGAGATGATTGTTGAACATGGAAAAAATAAGACATCCCCTGAAAATAAGCCTTAATGCGTCTTTTGGTCCCCAAATTAATATAAGACACTGTCTTATTGTGGGGGAAACATGGTATAACCGGAGAAGTAACCAAATCAGGAAAAAAGAGGACCTATGCTCCAAAGAAACTGGTAGATCCAAAAGACATAAGAATGGAACAAAGTCTCTGGATGTCAAAGTGATGAAAATTTAGTGACATAAAAATTCAGATGCATAATACCAATTGTCCATGCAAGCAAAAATGAACGATATATAGATCGAACCTTGTGTCGGACCCAACACGGTCCTTGTTTTGACTTTCTTTGCCTTCGTTAGGAGTCCTAATGTGACATAATCATACTGGAAAATGTGGCATATAATACTGACACTGAGCAATAAAGCTCACATTATGCTATAAATGTCTGGACGTAAAGCATCTCGAGAAGGTAAGTTGACCTTATACAAATAGTCCAGCCTCAAACAGGAGGGTGATGCTCCACCCACAGCTGGTTAGCTTCAAAAGGTGCTATAGATTCAGGGTCAGGGGGTGTGGGAGGTATGAGGGGTGGGTGTAGGTTCAGGTGGCCGAGGCAGGAGGCATCCCTTGTGCCGATCTTCACTAGGGGTGGATTGAGGGGTGGGGGGAGGGGTGGCCACAAAGGTAGGAGGGAGTGGGCAACCCTTCTGCTGATATTTGCAGGGCAGTCAGGGGTACGGGAGGGTCTGCAAGGCCTGGTGATTTTTTTTTTGTTTGGGGGCCATTGTCAGAAGGGGGCCATGATTGGGGGAGGGGGGTGCCAGCGTGACTTTTCATAAAATTTTTTAATGGGGACAGATTGTATGTGTGTACTGCATGTACATCATCTATGTCCATTATAAAATTTTAAAAAAGCTGCTATTTAGCCCTTTTTTATTGCTACCGGCACCTCTTGACCTGTAGGAGATTTTGGCACATTAAAAACTGATGCTTCATTTTTTTACATCATGTGGGCATCGATTGAGGTAAGAACATAAGAATTGCCGCTGCTGGATCAGACTAGTGGTCCATCGTGCCCAGCAGTCCGCTCACGCAGCGGCCCTTAGGTCAAAGACCAGTGCCCTAACTGAGACTAGCCTTACCTGCATACGTTCTGGTTCAGCAGGAACTTGCCTAACTTTGTCTTGAATCCCTGGAGGGTGTTTTCCCCTATAACAGCCTCCGGAAGAGCATTCCCGATTTCTACCACTCTCTGGGTGAAGAAGAACTTCCTTACGTTTGTACGGAATCGATCCCCTTTTAACTTTAGAGAGTGCCCTCTCGTTCTCTCAACCTTGGAGAGGGTAAACAACCTGAATAGCTTGCTCTTCCCCCAGAACGTCGTCCAGCTGCGTCCTGCTTCCTCACACCAGTGCCTCATCCATGCGTTGACTGCTTGGAGCTCCGTCTGCCTCTTCGTGTCGGCCCTGGGTACCGGCAGGATCTCTGAGAACGCAACCCTCGGCGTTCTGGTCTTCAGCTTCTCTCCTAGCATCCGGAACTTGGCCTTCAGTCCTGACGGTGATTTGCCGTTTTGTGCATCGATTGATGCAATACTTTGTCGCTAAACCTGTTAAAACTGGTCTAGTGACGACCGTTGAATGCTTGGTGAGTTTTGTGCATCTGGCCCTAAGTGTAATTAGACGTGTAACTGTAAATTAGTGCCAATTAATTCCAATTATAATTATTAGTGATTATTCATTGTTAGTGCCAAATAGCGCCTAATTTGCCAATTGACTTATGTGCATAACTCTCCCTATTCTATAACCTGCGCGTGGAATTTTACACACATTAAAAGATTTGACATTTACATTTTTTCATGAGAATTCTTTTATATGTCAATCAGTTAAGGTTTTAGAACTTTTTACCACTGGAAATTCAACTAAATATTTCTTATCTCCAGTTTCAGAAACAATTGAGATTGTTTAGGAAACTTTTGCTACCATAAGCTGCCAAGCTTTTTTTTTTTTTTTTTCTCCCTGTTTCTGCTCCTGTAATTATCCTGATATGTTATTATCAGCTTCTTAAACTATTACTCCAGTGTGAACCTTGTTTTAGGGATGAAGCAGGTTATAAATACTTAACATAACAAAAATATGCACGCAGGATTATAGCATAAGAGCAAATACACAAGATTAGAACTAAATAAAGTGACCTGGGAATAGGGCTAAGACAGGGCTGCCCAAGTCCGGTCCTCGAGATCTACTGGCAGGCCAGGTTTTCAGGATATCCACAATGAACATGCACGAGAGAGATTTGCATACCAAGAAGGCAGTGCAGGCAAATCTCTCTCATGCATATTCATTGTGGTTATCCTGAAAACCTGGCCTGCCAGTAGATCTCGAGGACCGGACTTGGGCAGCCCTGGGCTAAGAGAATCAGGAAATACCTGAGGTATCTGGATGCAGCTCAGTTGGAGATTCAGATGAAAAGGGAATGGCTAAATCCAAAATAAAAACTGGGCAATTGAATAGGTCAATCATTTAGCTACTGCTGCTCATCCTAGAGCAGGGGTGTCAAAGTCCCTCCTTGAGGGCCACAATCCAGTCGGGTTTTCTGGATTTCCCCAATGAATATGCATGAGATCTATTAGCATACAATGAAAGCAGTGCATGCAAATAGATCTCATGCATAGTCATTGGGGAAATTCTGAAAACCTGACTGGATTGTGGCCCTCAAGGAGGGACTTTGACACCCTTGTCCTGGAGCTTTCACCACTGTGGCTACTAGTGCTGCCCGATTCAGGGAAAATTTTTTCGATTCGATTTTCCTGCTCAATTAGGCATTTTTTTTTCCAAACGTCCTGGTGGGTTTCTTTTGTAGCCTCTTCACTCACCCCCCCCCCCCCCTTTGCCCTTGCCCTCTCCAACCCCACACCTGTGCTATGGTGTAAACAAAATAAACAAAAAAGACTTTTCCTCTCTCTGTTAGGTCCTAGTTCACACTTGCAAGCACCAGCTCTGGCAAGATACACATTTCAAATCTGACATATTGCAATCACAAAATAGAAAATACAATTATTTTTTTTCTACCTTTTGTTGTCTGGTCAATTTATTATTCAAATCATGTTGGTCTCAGGCTCTGGTTTTCGTTTGTCTTCTGTTAACTCACTCATCAGGGTCTCCTGCCCATTTGACATTTTCTTCTTTCTCCATGCTCACCATCCATCTTCCATCTCTCTACTTTCCCTTCCACTACCATATCTAATATTTATTTCCTACTGTCTACCATCTCTCTTCTCTCTCTCCCCCTGTCTTCAGTCCTGGGTCAGATCTCTCTATTCCCCTCCATGCAGCATCTCTCCATTCCTCCCTTCATTATCATGTGCAACATTTCTTTCTCTCCCCATACACCATCTCTCCCTGCCCTCCTGGAATGGAGTGGGTAGATATGAATTGCTTGTTTATTCTTTCCAAAAATACTAGGACTTGAGGGCATGTAATAAAGTTAATAAGTAGTAGATTTAAAATATTTCTTCACTCAACATGTAGTTAAAACTCTAGAATTCACTGTCATGGAATGTGGTGAAAGCTGTTAGCTTAGCAGGGTTTAAAAATGGTTTGGATAATTTCCTAAAAAAGAAAAGTCCATAAGCCATTATTAAGATGGAATTGGGAAAATCCACTGCTTATTCCTAGGACAAGCAGCATAAAATCTGTTTGGGATCTTCTCAGGTACTCGTGACATGGGTCGACCTCTATTGGAAACAGGATACTGGGCTTGATGGACTTGCAGTTTGTCCCAGTATGGCAGCTCTTATGTTATGTTTTTAAGTTCATTCATTTATTTTTCTATACTGTTCTCCCACGGGAGCTCAGAACAGTTTACATTAATTTATTCAGGTACTTCAGCATTTTCCCCTGTCTGTCTCAGTGGGCTCACAAACTATCCAATGTACCTTGAGCAATGGGGGGGGGGGGGGAAAGATTAAGTGACTTGCCCAGGGTCACAAGGAGCAGCATGGGTTTGAACTAGAGAATGGCACAGGGAAAAAATTTGACACCGTCTCTGCCCCGTCCCCGTGAGCTCGTCCCTGTCTCCACGAGCTCGGTCCCCATCCCCACCCCATCCCCACAAACCATCTGATCCCATCCACACAAGCCTCAAGTAGTTTTATACTGAACTTATTTTCTTAAAGTATAAAAAGAAACAATATTCTGTACAATTGTCATTTTATAAATAAAAGTTCTGGCTGCTGAACTAGAGAAAGAAATGTTCAGCTGGCAGGGCTTTGTTTATAAATTGTTATCAACACAACTAATATACTACTTTATCCTACTTTTTCCTCATCTTCTCCTCATTCAATTCCTTCCATCCACTGTCTGCCTTCTCTCTGCCTCTTCCATTTGCTCTGTTACTGTGTCTCTCCCTTCCATCTCTCCCTCTACCCCCCTAATTGGTCTGGCACCCATCTTCTTCCCTCCGCTCCCCCATAGTCTGGCATCTCTGTCTTCTTCCTTTCCAGTGTCTTCTCCTCACTCTCTCTTCCTTATTTCCCTTCAGTGTCTGTTCCTTTCCACCCCCCTTCAGCATCTGATCCTCTCCACTCCTCTTCAGCATCTGTTCCTCTCCGCCCCCCTCCACCCCTCTTCAGCATCTGTTCCTTTCCACCTTCCTTCCCTCTCTCCATCCCCCTTCAGCACCCCTCGTGCAGTCCGAGCATCTCCCTCCCTTCCCCTTACCTTCACAGTGCATTTTAATTTAATTTGTTCAAGCAGCCAGAGCCTGCCTGAAGTCATGTGCGTCTGTGGAAGCTTCTTCTCTTACACAACCGGAAGTTGTGTCAGAGAAGAAGCTTCCGCATACGCATGCGACTTCAAGCAGGCTCTGGCTGTTTGAACAATTAAAATGCACCAAGAAGGTAAGGTGAAGGGAGGGAGGGAGATAGATACAGCAGCGATCTGTAGGTAGGAAGGATGGAGGGGGCCGTGCATGATCGGTGACTGTGGAGACAAGGCCATTCACCGCTCCACGGGGCGGTGGATGGCCTTGTCCCCGTATCCGTGGTGAGCACTTGTTTTCCCCCCCCCCCTGTTTCGGCGGGTAACAGCCACTGTGTCATTCTCTAGTTTGAACCCACAACCTCAGGGTGTTGAGGCTGTAGCTTTAATCACTGTGCCACACAGCCAATTTGTGAAATGAATTGGGTGTATTCTATGACAATGTGCTAACTTTTAGTAATACCCATGATTCACTCATGCCCCTTCCCTTACCTCTGTGTGACAGTCTTCTACCTTCTCTGGTTTGTCTGGAATGACTGTGTTCTGTGCTATTATTACTGCAGTTCAAGTTCCAATTTTGTTTTCAGTCTGTACACTCTAGAGATCTATGCATTAATCCTCTGTGGTTTAGAAAGTTTTAATAAACTACAAACTATAATTAGGGGGATTATGGGCAAATGGGCAGTTTGAATACTGCTCACCCTTTCTACTGGTAAAAGTACCAACCTCCCCCCTGCAATGATTTATTTTACAGTGAAGCTGATTTGCTTTGAGTGCAGTTGTTCTGTGGTGTCCCACAAGAAACTGGTGCCCCAGGCAACTGCCTATTCCTGCCTAATCATGGCCCCAGCCCTGTATAGAACGTTGGAAATTAAGAACACTGTAAAAATGTAACTCATGTTTTTTTGTTTGGTGAGACACTGAAGAGCAAGGAGACAAACATTCTTGCAACTATATTCTTAAAAATGTCTCCTCTTCTGTCTTATAGCAGCACTTTTTTACTGGTTACCCTGGGAAAATATGTACTAACCCACAGTCTGGAAACAAAACTAATGTAATAAGTTTATGTTAAGCTTCACAGCGCTATTAAAAAGAAAAAAAAAAAATCTGAATAAGCTAAACAAATCAGTGTGTGGTTTGGTGAAGGCCAGTCCAACTTTGAAATCTGCCTCTTCTGGAAAGTATGGCAGATGTGTCCACAAACTGTAGAAGCCAAGGTATGTGGAGGACTGGAGGAGCTCCTGGACTATGACGCTTGCCTTTTAAATTTTTTTTATGTTAGCAAACTCCAAGGGGCCAGCTGTAATCTGCCTCCACCTCAAAGCCACACACATAGGGGGGGGAAAAAGCTTTTCAGTTTATAGGACAGGGCTTTCCAGTTTTCCTGATATTCTTAATGAATATGCATGAGATCAATTTCTCCGATAGGGTCAGTAGTAGCCTTACTTCAGCTTGCGAAAAGCCTTGAAAACCTGGATGTTTTCTAGCCCTTTTGGAGTTTCTTGAGGGGTTTTTCTTTCAATAGGGTTTAATGTAGGCTGTACTATTCATATACTATATTATGTTTTGTATTTTTATTCTAGTTATTGTAAATCACCCCAAAATTTGTGTGACAGGCGGTATATATCAAATCATTCAATCAGATCAAATGTTGTGCATGCAAGCAGATCTCACGCATATTCACCGTGAATATCCTGAAACTCCAGCTGGATGTGAGATGCCCAGGACAGGTTTGGGAAGCCCTATTTTTAGGGTTACCATATGGCTTCAGAAAAAGGAGGACGGATTGAGACATCCGTGTTTTACTTCCCATGGAAGCAATGAGGACAGGTACAGACATCTGGGTTTTACTTCCATTGAAAGCAATGGAAGTAAAACCTGGATGTCTCAATCCGTCCTCCTTTTTTAGGAAACCCTACCTATATTAGGGGGCATAAATGGGACAAAGCTGCGCTCCTACCTCAGGGGAAGGGCACCCGGGAGTGCAGCGGCATGCAGCGCCTCTGTAGGCAGTTGTGTCTGTGCAGCCGTCGGCGGTGGCCTGAGTTTGCTGCAAATAGGAAAAATATGGAGTTAGTAAAGTAGATTGCTTTAAAAAAAAAAATTAAAACCTTCCTTTAAAAATTTTTTTTTTATTCTTATGTACTGTCATGTAACCATTATTTTAAATAAGACCACTCTAAAACTCCTTAAGCTCTCTATTTGCATTTGCATCTGGGGCTTTTGTTTCAAGTCACAAAAGGCCTCCCCCCTTCCCTTTGATATATTTGCCTGGGTTTGTTGGCCACTGCTAGAGGGTGGGGGGAGGGGGAGGCAAGGGGACAACTGAAAGCTGGAACTGAAGTTGCACGCAAGGTGCAGGCACTTCTCACAGATCTGCGCCCTCTATCATCACCTGCAGGCCAGCAAACTTTTCTTTCAATCAATCATTTACAAAGCTTCAGGTTTCTGGTTCCTCAAATATTAACCATTGATCCCAAAACAACATAGAGAGATCATGAATAGCTTGAGCGTGCTTCTTTTATATCTGGAATGCAATATGCTATTACAAATAATTAATTAGACGGTAAGTGCAAAACCTCTGCAGTTTGTGTTGGCTTTCATATGGGAGATTAATACTATTTCTTATCTAAACAACAGTGAGGGACCAAAGAGCCACTTCATTACAGCGCTCCTACCTCAAAGAGTTTGCTTTGCAAGATTAAGCATACAGATAGAGATTAAGTGCCTGATTACAGTAAATTTAGAGGAGTGAAACAAAGGTCTCACCGTGTGCTCCAGGCATGACCTCCAGTTAAATTTGGATCTGCTGCTCCATTTCACTGAACTTTTTAGCACCTTGCCCCCTACCCCCCCAAAAAAAGAAGTTAGAAAGCCGGGGTGAAGAGGCCTTGCCTACACATTTGGTATTGAACCCAAGTGTCCAACGAAAAGCAGCTACACTGACATTTTTGGTTCAGTGGCTGGATGGTTTATTGGAATTATATTTTTTAAGTGGGCACCCAGTGCCAGAGACCTTGATTGCGGTCCCAAGCTCCCAGATCACTTTTATCAGTGGAATGAGAGCATTGTTTTCCTTCTGTGATTTTATCAAAGGGTGACCTCAGCCTGCAGACTGCGCATTATCTGATACACACAGGCGATTTGGCTCTGTTCTGTTAGCTGTCACTTTTAACCACTAGCATTCTGATTTTTTTTTTTTTTTTAAAAAAGCTTTATACCTGGCATCATGATCATATTTTCACTTGCAATTTTCACTTGCAATTAATTATAATAAACATGTAGATTGATGCAAGCAGTTTTTAATATATACTTCTGATACATGCCTGCAGCCACCTCTGGAGTGGATGACTTTAAATGCAGTACATAATAGAGAAAAGGCATGCAGTGGCCATTCATGAGCGGTTTGATCTAGGAGAGCTTCCTACCTGTTCTCTGTGCACTGATAAGTAGCAAGCTCGTCAGGATGACCCAGAGTACGGAGAAGAGATGCTGGAGCCTCATGGTGCAGACAGGGCTGGTGACTCGCAGGGAAAGAAAAGAATCCTTGAGCTGGATCCACTGGCTCACATCCTCCTACCAAGCTTGGGAGTAAGCCAGCAGCTGCATTTTCCAAAAGGTTAATGATCACACAGGAGACAAGGTTATCGGTACTGTGCAGTATTCAGGAGTCAGTGCTTCCCTCTTCCCTCTCCCACCTTCCCCCTCCCACCCCAATACCTTTTTGTCACTCCCCTTATTTTCCATAGACAAATAATGGTGGGCTGGAAATAGTTAGCAGCTTCTGTCAATGGACGGGGTAAAAAGAGTTCTTGGAACAAAGGGGGCAGTTTCCCCTTTAAATGGGCACCAAGCAGGGAGAAATATGTAAAACAAGGCATGATGCGTTGCCATTTGCAACTGTTTAACTTTGCATTGCCCATCTTGGTGCCAGATGCAGCGGAGAATGGAAGTGACAGGAAACTTCCCTTTTGTTCTTTCTGAAAGAGTCTGAAGCAGGCACTTAAGCCTCCCCGCCTGCATTATACTGGCTCTTTACTCTTGCAAAATTTCATCTTTTTTTGCAAACCAGCAGCAAAGATGTTGCTGAATAGGTGAGGTGGTAAAATCCAGGCTCTTGCTTTTTGTGCGCGGAAAGGTGTCTTTTCTTGAGTTGAAAACTTACATGCAAATACTGCTCTGGCACTGACAAAATGGTGCATCAAATCATATCCCCCACCCCCTTTCCCAAAACAAGCAAACAAAAAATGAGAATGCTACAAGGGCAATTTTAACAAAGCTGGAAGCAGACTCTGCAAGAATGATTTCTAAAATACAAGTACAGCAGCCTCACTCCGACCATAGCACAGGAGACTTATTTTCCCGAAAGTTAAGAATCAGGCTGCTTTCATACCTTCAGGTTTAATAGCAAGATTGTGGATATTGCTTCTAATTAAACCTCTTGGCATACGCCTCTTCCCAATCCCCTCAATAAATAAATGTAGACAGACAAATAGTTTTGCTAACATAACTTATGTCTTTGCCGTAACCTTGTGATCCTGGGCGTTACTTAGCTCTCTATTGCCCTAGACCAGTGGTTCCCAACCCTGTCCTGGAGGACCACCAGGCCAATCGGGTTTTCAGGCTAGCCCTAATGAATATGCATGGAGCAGATTTGCATGCCTGTCACTTCCATTATATGCAAATCTCTCTCATGCATATTCATTAGGGCTAGCCTGAAAACCCGAATGGCCTGGTGGTCCTCAAGGACAGGGTTGGGAACCACTGCCCTAAACCAGGGGTAGGCAATTCCGATCCTGGAGAGCCAGAGCCAGGTCAGGCTTTCAGGATCTCCACAATGAATATGTACGAGATGGATTTGCATGCACTGCTTCCTTGAGATGCAAATCTATCTCATGCATATTGATTGTGGAGATCCTGAAAACCTGACCTGGCTCCGGCTCTCCAGGACCGGAATTGCCTAGACAGAAATAAAACTTAGGGACCCTTTAATCAAGCTGCGCTAAAGGTCTTTAGCGTGACCTGCACAATAAATGCTCCAACCTGCATAGAATTCCTACGAGCGTCGGAGCACTTACTGTGCCAGCTCGCACTAAAAACCTCTAGCGCAGTTTCATAAAAAGAGGGGTGGGGGATGGGGTTATAATGTAAGCCCACTAGGGACAGAGAAAGTACCTGCATATCCCGTCCTCCCAGGAGAGCTCAGAACGGGTTACAAATTTACATGCATAACAAAGCATGGCAAAATATAACATGACAAACATGGCAAGTGGTGAGCCAACATGACAAGATATTGCACGACAAAACATAGGATGGCAGCTTAGCATGGCAAACATAGGGCTCCTTTTACTAAGCTGCGGCAGCTTAGTAAAAGTGTTAGTTCTAGCTGCGTAGCGCGGGTTTAGCACATACTAAAATTCTGCGTGCGCTAAAAAACGCTATCGCAGCTTAGTAAAAGGAGCCCATAGTCATATATACAAGAACGTAAGAAAAGCCTTACTGGGTTAGGCCAATGGCCCATCAAGCCCAGTAGCCTGTTTTTATGGTGGTTAATCCAGGTCACTAGTACCTGGCCAAAACCCAAGGTGCAACAGTATTCTATGCTACCGATCCGGGGCAAGCAGTGGCTTCCCCCGTGTCTTTCTCAATAACAGACTATAGACTTTTCCTCCAGGAACTTGTCCAAACCTTTCTTAAAACCAGCTACGCTATCCGCTCTTACCACAACCTCTGGCAACGCGTTCCAGAGCTTAACTATTTTCTGAGTGAAAAAAAATTGTCCTCCTACTGGTTTTAAAAGTATTTCCCTTTAACTTCACCGAGTGTCCCCTAGTCTTTGTAATTTTTGATGGAGTGAAAAATCGATCCACTTGTACCCGTTCTACTCCACTCAGGATTTTGTAGACTTCAATCATATCTCTCCTCAGCCGTCTCTTTTCCAAGCTGAAGAGCTCTAACCGTTTTAGTCTTTCCTCGTACGAGAAGAGTTCCATCCCCTTTACCATCTTAGTCGCATGATAAACATAGTATTACAAGCGTGGCAAACATAGCATGGCAGATATTGTATTATGGTGAACATAGTATTATATATATATAAACATAACATGGCAAAAATAGCATGAAGATGGTCTACTGGGCTAGATGGACCATTGGCCTGACCCAGTAAGGCTATTCCTATGTTTTCTCTGCGGGAGGATCAGTAGGGTGGGACTAGGGGGTGATAGGTCAGAAGAGAGGCAGAAGATGACATCGACTTGTGGAGTGCTCTGTTCTGTGCCCCCTCCAGATGAATGGCTGGAATGTTGGTCTGGGACCCTTCCAGCTGAAGTGTGTCCGCGACTCCGCACTGATGCTCCTTTCCTATTTGAAACCCTATCCTAACGCCAGATCAGAGCTGGTGTTAGGTTTCCGGCGGTAAGGTTTGCCCTTGATGTGTGTGCTGTTCCGGGAGGAATTGCCAAGCACCTCATTTGACTACATTTACATGCTATTTGCACTGTTCTTCAGTGCCCGCGTTGTTCCCTGCCCTCTGAAAATGTACGCAGCCTAACACCGGTGCTAATTGCCTCTAGCACTCGCATCGACGATGGCCTATATGTGCAGCTGGCACAGTTTCTAAAGTAACAGTGTCCAAATTAAATGTTGTCACAGATACAGACCAAGATGGTTGTTACATTCCGATAATCTCAGGCATTTTTCCCTTTTAAACTAAGTGATTAGTAATCATCCATTGACTAACCTCATTTAATGGCATTTTTAATTCAGCCGAGTCAGCTGAGGTAACCAGCAGCAGTAATTGTATGTTATCTACAAATATTCTAAACTGGATACTGGTAGACCAAAGAAACATTGCCAACAGGCATAAAGGATAATTGAACGTGGTCATCAATAGCAATGATCCTTGCAGCATTCCAAATGATTAGGGTTTCCAGGCAGATTCAAAATCAGAAAATAACTTCCCAGTGCTTCCTCCAAAGCCAAAAGAATTCAGAGGAGCTTTAAGGGGGGAGGTTGTGAATGCTATAGTTAAAATTGTTTGATGACAGGCTGTTTCTTGTTCTTTAGTTAGAACTAGTCATTGGATTCTTTCTTTTCTCCTTGGTCTGTTACCTTTGCTGTTCTGTGATTATCTGATGCCATCAATAAAAACTGTTTGAAACATAAGAACTGTGTGGTTGACCACGTTAAATCACTAGGAGAAACTGACCAGCATTATCAGTATGACAGTACAAGGAATCCGGAGGGAGATGCTCAAAACCAGGCACTACAGTGCATAACTCAGAAGAGATGACTGAAGAAGCGAAGCAATGCTCAGAAGAAATTCTATGCAAACAATAGGCACACTTAATTCACACCTAGCAGTAAACTGAAAGTAAGGGGAGGAGCGTGCCTGGCATAAGCGCGCAAAGGTTTTGTGACAAGCACAGCTCTTGTGTCCTATTAATTCTCTTTTTTCCTCCTCTCTTAAAGTCAATTCAATTTGTTACCTTTGCTTAATCTTCTGTAAACCGCATAGAACTTCACGGTATTGCGGTATATAAGCTGTTATTATTATTATTATTATTATTGTGTGCGTGTCAAAAATTAACAACATAAAAAAAAACGAAATGCAAGCACACGTCAGTGCTGTTTTTCTGCGCTTGTAAATGTGAACCTTTCAAAAATTGTTTGCGCTTAAAGTTGTGAAAGACAGAATAACAGGTTAGGGCTCTTCAGCTTGGAAAAGAGACGGCTGAGGAGAGATATGATTGAAGTCTTCAAAATCCTGAGTGGTGTAGAACGGGTACATGTGGATCAATTTTTTTACTGCATCATGATTTATTAAGTCTAGTGGACACTCGAAGTTACAGAGTAACCTAGGTACCTGGGCCAACCGGAGTCTTAGGCCTCTTTCCCAGTGCATCCTAAGAGGTTTGCTCCAGAAGACTGATTATTATTAAAAGGGAACACAGGCAAAGATAAAGGAAAAATGTGGAAGAAAACAGTGCAACTTCAAGACAGAAAGCCTACCTCACCTGGAGCAGTGGTTCCCAACCAGGCCAATCGGGTTTTCAGGCTAGCCCTAATGAATATGCATGAGAGAGATTTGCATATAATGGAAGTGACAGGCATACAAATCTGCTCCATGCATACTCATTAGGGCTATCCTAAAAAACCCGATTGGCCTGGTGGTCCTCCAGGAGAGGGTTGGGAACCACTGACCTGGAGTACTGCGTTCAGCACTGGTCGCCGTACATGAAGAAGGACATGGTACTACTGGAAAGGGTCCAGAGAAGAGCGACTAAAACAGTTAAGGGGCTGGAGGAGTTGCTGTACAGTGAAAGATTAGAGAAACTGGGCCTTTTCTCCCTCGAACAGAGGAGATTGAGAGGGGACATGATTGAAACATTCAAGATACTTAAGGGAATAGACTTAGTAGATAAGGACAGGTTGTTCATCCTCTCCAAGGTAGGGAGAACGAGAGGGCACTCTCTAAAATTGAAAGGGGATAGATTCCGTATGAACGTAGGAAGTTCTTCTTCACCCAGAGAGTGGTAGAAAACTGTAACGCTCTTCTGGAGTCTGTTATAGGGGAAAACACCCTCCAGGGATTCATGACAAAGTTAGATAAGTTCCTGCTGAACCAGAACGTACGCAGGTAAGGCTAGACTCAGGGCACTGGTCATTGATCTGAGGGTCGCTGCGTGAGCAGACTGCTGGGCACGATGGACCTCTGGTTTGACCCAGCAGCGGTAATTCTTATGTTCTCAAAGCAGATCTTGTGAGTTAACAGGGCCTGAGGGAAATCCCTTTACCTAGAGAGAACCTGCTTCCATGGATAACAGTGTGCATGCTCAGAGTGAAAAAGGGAAAGCATGCTGCAGTAAAAATCATTTTCAATGCAAAAAAACCATGATCACGTTACTCCCCTTTTACATAAAGCTCACTGGTTACCAGTAGAACACAGAATCACCTATAAAATACTTTTGTTAACTTTCAAAATCCAACAAAATAACCAACTAGAATTCATTAACAATCTTCTTATCCCATATAACCCTTCTAAGGCCCTTTGATCGTCATCACTAAATCTTTTCTCTGTTCTGTCACTAAAATACATAAACACCACGAGATCTTCTATTTTTTCTGTGACTGCTCCTTCTCTCTGGAATAGTTTCCCAGCTTATTTACGCAAAGAATCAACTCTTAATCAATTCAAGATAAAGCTAAAGACATTTCTTTTCATCGATGCCTTTGAGATTTAACTGCCCTTTTAAGGGAGACTTAGAATGATTTTATTTTTATTTACCCTCCTACTTTTTTTTCCCTTAAATTGTTATCTTTTATCTTTAAAATTGTAGTTCTTGCCTATTATCCTCTTGTTTCCACCTGTTATGGTTTTATGTCTCCAAAAGTCTTTGTCGCCCCCTGTCTTCTTAAATTTGTATTTTAACTATTGTTTTCTTTTACGATTTTGTACACCGCTTAGAAGGCTGATTAGGCGGTATAAGAAATTTTAATTAAACTCGAAACTTGAAGAAATAAGTGTTCCGTGCAGGCCCTGGGACACGAATCTGTCAATGGACTACCCCAGAACTGGGACACCCTCCTCATGGTGCTTTATAACTGTGAGAGCAGCTGCCATGGTATAAAAAAAGATGTTCCAGTGGAAGCTATTTTCTCCATTTCTAAGATATATTAGGTCCCTCTTTAAAGGAATAGGGAAGTACTGTAGAAGAATGACAAGATATTCAAGTATCATCCGAAAATCTTATTATGACATCAGAGGGAGAGCCAATGCAGGCAGCAAGTTGATGATACTGCTTGCGCCAGGGAAGTTAAACGAGGTACAGGGTAGGGAAGGAGTGCGCAGGCATGGCAGGAGGGTGGGGAAGGAGTTGGGGAGGAAGGGTGGGGGAGGGGCACCACTGCCCCGGGTGCCTCTCACTCTCACTATGCCACTGACCACTACCTCAAGATTTTGAGGCTATAGCTCTAACCATTATGCCACTTCATCCTCAACTTAACCCTCTGCCGCCTCAGGTACAAAATGTCTGTACTCGTATTATAGAAACTGCCTTGATTGAAACCACAGAAATGCAGTACAGTAATTTTTCCTAAATACAAGACTCAAATGATTTTTTGAACAAATTAAACACGATAACAGAAGTAGCTAATATTACATTTATGGTAATGCTGGATGTAAAGTCCCTATACACAGTCATTCCCCAGGATGAGGCTTTACAAGTAATTAAATGAGAGCTAGATAAAAAAGCAGGAGTCCAGAGAGTGTCAACAGATGTGATTGTGTGGCTAAGTGAAATGGCCATGAAAAACAATTTTTTCAAACATGAGGATCGATTTTTTTAAGCAAACCTCAGGGATGGCTATGGGGGCTACCAAGGCACCCTCTGTGGCAAACCTGTTCATGAAAGCTTTCGAGGAGAATTGGATACTCTAATGATTTTCTAGATCATATCAAGTTGTGGATACGTTTTATCGACAACATATTTTTGTTATGGGCAGGTCCAGAAGAGCGATTAGATGATTTTTATGCTTGGCTTAATGATAGACATGCGCCATTCAATTCAGTATGGACAAGCACACTACATCAATATCTTTTCTTGATCTAGTAATCACTAAGACTGACATCTCTTTTGAAACAAGGGTTCATCATAAACCAACGGATAAAAATACTTTCTTGTATTATACGAGCTGCTACCCTGGAAAGCTTAAAGACAGTCTCCCTGTCTCTCAATTCCTTCGATATAGAAGGAACTGCTCTACTATAGAAACATAAAACACAAGCTAGAGAATTACAATGCAAGTTACAAACACTGGGTTATCCAGATAAAGTATTGAAAGCAGCATACACCAGAGCTAGATAACGTGAATAAAGATTTGTTATTGGAAAAGAAATCTAAACAAAAGGAAGACTGGTGTCTCACATGTATACTTCTCTTTGGAGGAGGAGTAGGAGAAGTTATCAAAATCATTAGAAAACATTGGTCTATAGCACAGCTACAACCCCGTTTTACTAACAAGGATTTAAGGGTAGCGTATAGTCGCCAACAAAACATAAAAGAGATATGTCCGTCGGATACTTCCAAAAAAGATACAGTGAAGGCGCTGGGGGACATACACAAAATACGGCAGGTGCAAAACCTGTGAGATGACCAACGAAGTAACTGGCAATTTCTTCCATCCCCAATCAGGAATGAGATATAGATCACAGCATAGAACATCATGTGATACGTCTTTTGGAATATATGTTATAATTTGCCCTTGTTTGAAAATGTACAAAGGGCAAGCCACCAGACCTTTCCGCATGAAGAGCACCGTAACAGCCTGGCCTGCAAGAGATTAGAAGAACCATTGGTCCAACATTATACATTGGCAGGCCACGCAGCCACAGAATTTCAGCTTGGTCTTAGACCATGTGCCACCATTGACGAGAGGTGGAGATAGGAAACTCACCTTAATGCAGAAAGAACAAGAATGGATATTTCACACATGTCTGAGGAACCCAAAGGACTTAACGCTAAAATTGAGTGGCGCTTATTTTTTTGATCTAGTCTATTCTAAAAGTTTTCAGATCCAGCCTATGTTACCTGGTTTCCCTTGCTGTATAAGTAACATATACTGAGTCTGACCAGCACGTTCGGCTGTCTTCATTTCATCATTAGCACAGCATTCGGCAGTGAGGAATCAGCTGTTTTACCCTCCCCCCTGAGTGACGTCAGACGTCTTCCGTTCGACGTTGATAAAAGAGAGCAGTTTAAGGCAGTGACCATCTTTGCCGACTTGAGCGATAACTGTACTGCCGAGAAAGTTGGACACAGAGGAAAGCGTTCTTCTTCTTCTTCTAACTCTGACACTGCTGTACCTTGTTCTTCTTGCAGGATTCCATGTCCATTGCCCTGACGCAGCTATACAGTGAAACACCCGCTAGCATTATGTTGGCGAAATTGGACCAGCAAAGACAGCAGGAGATTTAAACACACCTGCAGCATTTTGATTTTACCCTGCCTACGCTAAGTTCTTCGTTTGACTTGATAAACTAGTCAGCTATGATAAAACTATAAGATTGTTTAACAAATTGCTAGGCAGGAAGGGGTGTGGGGTCAATGAGGTCATTTCCCTATCTAGTGCAGTTGCATAGTTAACATACTGGCGACGCACGGGGATCTGAGGCCCCTTCCCCTTATAAAATTCTTTTAATTTCTAGAATTTAATTGCCAGAGACAAGTCTAATAGAAAGCATTCACCACTGTTTCTATTTATAAAAGGAACTAAGAGTTTAAGTAGGAGAGATATTTTTGGGAGGATTAAGTGACCTTCCCAGGGTCATAAGGAGAAGCATGGGATATATCAGTGCAGTGCCCAGTATCAAATATTGAGGGCTAATTTAGCCAGCAATGGTCAGTATAAAACCCCCCCAAAACAAATATTTAAAAATGCTGACCACCAGCAGCTGAATATTGACTATCTGATAAAATGTCTTACATGCCAAATAAATAATTGTCCTGTTACACCTGATTATCCACACCAAATTACTGCAAATTCGCAGACTGAAGTTCATTTGCAAGGATTCAGGATAGGATTAGTTTGCAATTCGAAACTGTTTTGATGCAAAGACAGCAGGGGGTCTGAGTGTGATATCTTGCCATTAATACCTTTTTAGCATTGCTAAAATCCTTCATTTCCTCTGGTAAACTATACTTCTGACCTGGATTTCTCTTCCTCTCTCCTTTCTCTATCACAAAATTTGCAGATGCAATATAATGCCAACTGTTTCACACACAAGACATGTTTGGAGTTTAGCTTTTCCCTTCTCCGATCCCCTCTGCTTCCTGTCCTTCCCTTCCTTTGCCCCTTGGCTGCTTATTCTAGAAAAATGATAGATTCAAAAAAGTTTCATTACCTGCTGCACAACTAAGAACATAAGAACATAAGAATAGCCTTACTGGGTCAAACCAATGGTCCATCAAGCCCAGTAGCCGTTCTCACGGTGGCCAATCCAGGTCACTAGTACCTGGCCAAACCCCAAAGAGTAGCAATATTCCATTCTACCGATCCAGGGCAAGCAGTGGCTTCCCCCATGTCTTTCTCAATAACAGACTATGGACTTTTCCTCCAGGAATTTGTCCAAACCTTTCTTAAAACCAGCTACGCTATCTGCTCTTACCACATCCTCTGGCAACACGTTCCAGAGCTTAACTATTTGAGTGAAAATTTTTTCCTCCTATTGGTTTTAAAAGTATTTCCCTGTAACTTCATTGAGTGTCCCCTAGTCTTTGTAATTTTTGACGGAGTGAAAAATCAATCCACTTGTACCCGTTCTTCTCCACTCAGGATTTTGTAGACTTCAATCATATCTCCCCTCAGCCGTCTCTTTTCCAAGCTGAACAGCCCTAACCCTTTTAGTCTTTCCTCATACGAGAGGAGTTCCGTCCCCTTTACCATCTAGCGCGCTCTCTGTGCTAAAAACCGCTAGTGTGGTTTTTCCGACAGAACAAAAAAAGTGGAAAATCACTGGACTAAGTGAGAAATTCTAAAATTACTGGCGCCTAGGTTAATTAAAGAACGCTGTTACAAATGGCAAAACCCAGCGATGTTGAAGCTCCTTCTGGTGCCTAAATAAACGGCACCGGAACTGCACCTACGTAGGCACTTTAGGCCGCCTAACGCCTAAGTAGGCGGGGTCAACCACAGCAGTGGCGTGAGGCAGCAAAGATTCATGCAAAGACAGGCGCCGGAAATGTAGGCCCAGAAAACCCTGGCCTACAATTCTGGTGCCTATCTTTCCCCTAAGTGTGATTCTGAACCCGCAATGACGCGTGATTGACACATGATCAGCGGCCGCTTTTAAGGCGGCCACCAATATCAGACTCTGGCCCTACGTGTATAGCCCTCGATGGAGACTGCCCCACCTCTGTTGGTTCAGCTGAGAACTTTTCAGCAGCCCCTCGTATTATAGTCATTACTAATAGAGTTTTTTTGTAGTGTTACCAGACGTCCGGATTTCCCCGGTCATGTCCTCTTTTTCGAGGACATATCTGGGGGTCCGGATGTTTTATTTCAAAATCCAGCACTTTGTCCGGGGTTTGAAAAGCTTTCTGTAAACATCGCATCATGTCCGCGCATGCGCAGATGCCGACTGGGGGGCGGGGCTGTGGTTAGGACGGGGTAGGCCTCTGGGCGTGGCCAAGGGTCCGGATTTTCCTTCAGAAAAATCTGGTAACCCTAGATTTGTACACTTAACAATTTGTTAAAAACTCTTTGAAGTCAATATTCAAAGGATTAATTTATTTTATTTAAAATATTTGTAGCGCGCTCTATCCTTCCATTCTAGGTGGGTTACAAAAGTATAACGGTGTTGGTTTCAGGCAGCGCATTGGAGACCAGATTAGAGAGTTGGGCGGGGATAGAAATCCCACCCATCCCTGCCCGTCCCCGCCAGGATCCTCTCCATTCCCTCCCGTCCACGTCAGGATCCTCTCCGTACCCACCCGTCCCCGCAAAGAATTACCTCCATCCCCGCCCATCCCCATAAAAAGCAGCAATTACTGCTGACAGGATCATCAATTCCACAGTTTGTTTTGTGTTTGCGCTGCTGTTTTCCTTGTGGAATCTCTTTGGTGGAACACTTTTTTTGTTTTCTGTTCAGGTAATTAACCTTTACTAAGGCTGACGTGTCCATTATATTATATGGACGAACCCTGCTTCCAAAGCCTTCCATCCCCATGGGAGTCCCATTGGGTAGAAGGGGGTCCCCGTGGGAGTCCCATGGGCCAGAGGGGAGTCCCCGTGGGAGTCCCATGGGTTAGGGCAGCGATGGCGAACCTATGGCACGCGTGCCAACTGTGGCACGCGAAGGCCTTGCAGCTGGCACGCGCAGGGCCGCCATCAGGGCAGTACTACCAGGGGGTGCACAGGAGAGAGAGCTGAACGGGGACGATGGGGGACCCGCGGGGTTAAATATAACTCGAGCCGCGAGGCTCGTCTTCTACTCCGACTGCCCTGCCGCTCACATAGCCGATCGGAAATCTTCCCCGACGTCAGCGCTGACGTCGGAGGGAGGGCTTAAGCAAAGCCCGCCCTCCGACGTCAGCGCTGACGTCGGGGAAGACTTCTGGTCGGCTATGTGTGCGCGGTGGGACAGGCAGGAAATAGAAGACGAGCCTACGCGGCTCGAGCTACATTTTGCTGAGAAAGTTGCTAAGATGGGCTGGGAGACAAACGGGGAACACAAAAGGGGGAGGGAGTGCGTTTTGGACACAAGGCATGAACTTGGGAGAAAGGAAGGGAGGGAAAGAGATGCTGAGGTGGGGGATGGAATGGGTTTTTGGACACAGAAAGCATGAACTTGGGAGAGAGGAAAGGAGGGAAAGAGATGCTGAGGTGGGGGAGGGAATGGGTTTTTGGACACAGAAAGCATGAACTTGGGAGAGAGGAAAGGAGGGAAAGAGATGCTGAGGTGGGGGAGGGAATGGGTTTTTGGACACAGAAGGCATGAACTTGGGAGAGAGGAAGGGAGGGAAAGAGATGCTGAGGTGGGGGATGGAATGGGTTTTTGGACACAGAAAGCATGAACTTGGGAGAGAGGAAAGGAGGGAATGGGTTTTTGGACACAGAAGGCATGAACTTGGGAGAGAGGAAGGGAGGGAAAGAGATGCTGAGGTGGGGGATGGAATGGGTTTTTGGACACAGAAAGCATGAACTTGGGAGAGAGGAAAGGAGGGAAAGAGATGCTGAGGTGGGGGAGGGAATGGGTTTTTGCACACAGAAGGCATGGACTTGGGAGAGAGGAAGGGAGGGAAAGAGATGCTGAGGTGGGGGAGGGAATGGGTTTTTGGACACAGAAGGCATGAACTTGGGAGAGAGGAAGGGAGGGAAAGAGATGCTGAGGTGGGGGATGGAATGGGTTTTTAGACACAGAAAGCATGAACTTGGGAGAGAGGAAGGGAGGGAAAGAGATGCTGAGGTGGGGAAGGGAATGGGTTTTTGGACACAGAAGGCATGAACTTGGGAGAGAGGAAGGGAGGGAAATAGATGCTGAGGTGGGGGAGGGAATGTGTTTTTGGACACAGAAGGCAAGGACTTGGGAGAGAGGAAGGGAGGGAAAGAGATGGTTGTGTACACGGGGAATAGAAGAAAGGAGAATTTTTGGTCATAGGGAGGGAGTGAGGTACAGACAGTGGCATACCAAGGTGGGGGTAGGGGCGGTCTGCCCCGGTTTTACGCCCCAAAGGGGTGCACAGCTGGCCACCCTCCATTGTTCTCTGTAGGCTGGCAAACTGCGTCTCTTTAGCCACTTGAGTGCCACCGCCACCATTGGGAACAGGCCAGTGCCAAGTTCTCCCTGCTTTTCCTTGTGGGGCCGACCAACTCTCACCACCCGCGTCGATTCTGATGTCGGAGAGGACGTTCTGGGCCAGCCAATCGCTGCCTGGCTGGCCCAGAACGTCCTCTCCGATGTTAGAATTGACGTCGAGTGGCGAGAGTTGGTCGGCCCCGTGGGGAAGAGAAGCAGGGCGAACTCGGCGCCGGGCTGTTCCCGATAGCGGCAGTGGCAGCCTATTCCCCAGTGGCGGTGGCAGCATTTTCCCAATGGTGGTGGCATAGGGGAGAGCAAGGAGAAAGAAAGAAAGGGGGGGGACAGGGAGCCAAAAAAAAAAAAAGAAAGAGGGCTGGGTGAAACAAAGAAAAATGGGGCACGGAGAGAGAGAGAAAGACAAACATACAGAATGAAAGGGGGTATGGAGAGAGAGAAAAAGAAAGAAGGGGGCAGGGTGAAACAAAGAAAAAGTTTGGGGAGGGAATGAGGTCTGGAGGAGAGAAAGCATACAGGAGGCTGAAAAAAGGGAAGAAATATTGGATGCACAGTCAGAAGAATAAAGTGCAACCAGAGACTGATGAAATTACCAAAGGTAGGAAAATGATTTTATTTTCAATTTAGTAATCAAAATGTGTCCGTTTTGAGAATTTATATATGCTGTCTATATTTTGCACTATGGCCCCCTTTTACTAAACCGCAATAGCGTTTTTTAGCGCAGGGAGCCTATGAGCTTCAAGAGCAGCGTGGGGCATTCAGCACAGGTCCCTGCGTTAAAAACCGCTATCGCGGTGTAGTAAAAAGGGAGGGGGAATATTTGTCTATTTTTTTTATAGTTGTTACTGAGGTGACATTGCATAAAGTCATCTGCCTTGACCTCTTTGAAAACCCGCGGAATATAAATGATAATTAACATTTTCTCTGCGTACAGCGTGCTTTGTGTTTTTAAAATTTTATTGTTGGTAGATCATTTTGACTTGGCCACAAAGGTAAGGGGGAGGGAGGGGAGCTGCTGAAAGAGTCTACCTTGACATGGTTGCAGGCTTACAAATCTTTTGGTCAAAGAGTGCGGCGACAGAGAAAAGTATGTGTGTAGTCGGCCCATGAATGAAATCATTAAAACATTATAAATTGAAATGAAAACCAAAGGATTGTGAATCAAATTGATTCTCTGACAATACAAAGATTCCAACCTTTAAAAATGATGTTACATAGTTCAGGCAACTTTATAAAGAGTTTTTAGATACTAAAATCTTGTTATTAAGGTTTAATTGATGTGCTGGCACTTTGAGGAAATTCTTTGGTTTTGTGCGGCAGTTTGGGCACTCGGGCTCAAAAAGGTTAGCCATCACTGGGTTAGGGGGATTCCCACAGGACCCCTGTGGGATCCACGGGATTCCCGCGATCCCCGTTCCCGTGCAGACCTCTAGACCAGATCTCTTGTTCCTTTGATTTTTGGCGCTTCTTCTTATAGGCACTTTAGGCAATCATTGAAAACTTGTTGGTTTAACAAATTTCTATTGGAACAGGCTGATGCGTCTGCATGTGTTTGTTAGCATGGCTAGCAATTACACACCTACAGTTACACCAACCATTGCCCGGGTGTAACTGGAGCACATAGATACAGTAGGGATATGCAAATCTTACAGTATTCTGTAAGTTTTGTGTGTAACTGGGAGCCCAGCCCTTGTTCTGCCGTTACTCTCCATTGCATTTACGTACTATGTAAATTAGGTATACTGTTACAGAATAGTGCTTAGGTTCCCTTTTGACACATTCCAGGGTAAGTGCACACTTACACACATAAGTGCTAATATTCTAGATATTTATGTATATGGGCAAGGGGCATGTAAATGTGGGCTTCTAGATGATGGAATTGCTCCTCAAACCCTTACATTTAGAAACATAGAAACATAGAAATAGACGGCAGATAAGGGCCACGGCCTATCTAGTCTGCCCACTGCAATGACCCTTCCCCACCTAACTCAGTGAATAGATCCCACGTGTCTATCCCATTTGGCCTTAAAATCAGGCACGCTGCTGGCCTCAGTGACCTGAAGTAGAAGATTGTTCCAGCGGTCAACCACTCTTTCAGTGAAAAAGAATTTCCTGGTGTCACTGTGCAGTTTCCCTCCCCTGATTTTCCACGGGTGCCCTCTGGTTGCCGTGGGACCCTTGAGAAGGAAGATATCTTCTTCCACTTCGATGCGACCCGTGAGATACTTGAACGTCTCGATCATGTTCCTCTCTGTGTTCCTCGAGTGAGTAGAGCTGTAACTTATCCAGCCTTTCCTCGTACGGGAGATCCTTGAGACCCGCGATCATCCGGGTGGCCATTCTCTGGACCGACTCTAGTCTCAGCACATCTTTTCGGTAATGCGGCCTCCAAAATTGCACAGAGTAGGAGCATAAAAAGTGAGTGGCAAGAGGGGAGCATTTGGAGGGGTGAGGGGGGCCAACCTCCCTCGCTACTCCACTGGTCATATATATACAGTATGTATATATTTAAGTGTGAACACTTGTATCAGCCGTAGAGCTGATGCAAATGGTAGCGTCTTAATTGCAAAAGACCATCCACCCAATTTTCAGACCACTAGAGATGGCTGTCCGTCTCCTGGGGCCCATATTGAAACAGGAAATACATAACCAGTGCTGCATCTGGTGACTGGCAATGAATTTCCAGTTTACAGCTGGCTGAGACATTTAGTATATATTAAATTTTCTATACCGTTCTCCCAGGAGAGCTCAGAATGGTTTACATTAATTTATTCAGGTACTCGAGCATTTTCCCTGTCTGTTCAGGTGGGCTCATAATCTATCTAATGTACCTGGGGCAATGGGAGGATTAAAGGGCAAATTCTATAAGAAGCGTCCAAAAGTTAGGCGCCTAATTAGGCACTGTTCAGCGCGATTCAAGTAAAATTGGGTGCTGTTTAATGAATCACGCTGAGTGGAACCTATTTTGGAGGCTCCCAAGAAACAGGCACAACTAAAAGTTAGGCACCCAGCTGAGCGCTTAAGAGCGCTTAAGAGCGCTTAAGAGCAGCAATTCTGCAACAAGGCGCCTAACATGTAGCCCACGCCTAACGTGCACAGCGCCTAATTTTTTGAAGGCCGCCTAAATTTTTAGAGGCGCCTTGTTGCAGAATCGCTCTTTCTTGATAGGCTCCTAAGTTTCAATTATTGCTGATTAAAAAGCTTAATTGAGCTTGTTAGTCGATTTAGATAGGCACCTATCTAGACGGGCTCCTCCGAAACAGGTGCCCAACATTAGGCGCCGGTTTCAGATTTTGGACCAAAGTGACTTGCCCAGGGTCAAAAGGAGCAGTGTGGGTTTGAACTCACAACCTGACGTCAGAGAAAGGGCAGGACCGCCGGAAGAGGAAGCAGCGCAGACGAAGGGCTCAGAGAAGGGGCGGGACCGCCGGTAGAGGAAGCAGCAGGACAACGGTAGGCAGCTTCTCCATGATGGGGGTGGGGGGTGGGGAGGCTGTGGGGGTGTGAGCGGTCCTGCGGGGTGGGGGTGGGGGTGCGGGTGCGGGGTGCGAGTGCGATTGCAAGCGGTCCTTCGGGGTGGGGGTGCGAGCGGTCCTGCGGGGTGAATCGGACGTTGGGAGGGGGGGGGGAACTATGTAAAAAAAAATTAGTACAACGCACTCACGAATATAACGCACATGGTTATACTCGGTTTGTGAATCCTCAAACGCCCTTCACCCTAACCAAACAGGTTTTCGAAAACATCACAGTACAGAATACTCGATGATCGGCCTTATAACAAATATCCATTACTTTCTTGACCACCACAAATCTGTAGCCCTTTTCTCATTAGATTTATCTGCCGCATTCGACACAATTGACCACGAACTCTTATTAAACCGGATGAAATCACTAGGCATAGGTGGCCAAGTTCTAAAGTGGTTAACTTCCTTTCTATCAGACCGTTCTTCCCGAGTCAAATTCAATGACGTCTATTCTTCAAATTACTCCTCAACCTATGGAGTGCCGCAAGGATCAATACTGTCACCTCTTTTATTTAACATTTTTTTATCACCTCTTCTTACCATCTCGCAATCTCTAGGCTTTACATCTTTTTCCTATGCAGATGACTTCCAACTCTTACATCCCTTCAACCCAGAAAAAGATGAAGAAATAAAAGCCATCAATGAAAAACTAGAATTAATAAAAGACTGGTTAACTTGTAACAAGCTGGCATTGAACATTCAAAAATCTAAAACCAAGTTTTTTACCTGGAAAGGAAACTTAACACCAATTTCACCATTTATTCTTGACAACACCCATCTAGAATCTGTACCTAAACTGAAAATCCTTGGAGTAATAGTTGACGTAGACTTAACATTTCACAGTCATATCAGTGAAATAGTTAAATCATGCTTTCATAGACTACGTCTTATCCGTTCTATTTCCACTTTCCTAGACTCTAAATCGATCAATATTCTGGTTCACTCTCTGATCATATCCAAAATTGATTATTGTAATTCTCTCTTAATCAATATAACTCAGAAAGAAAAAAGACGACTTCAGATAATTCAAAACACTGCAATAAAATTAATCCATAAAGCGAAAAAATATGATCATGTCACACCATTAATGATTAAATCACACTGGCTTCCCATTTCCCACCGAATTACCTTTAAAATTATATTTTTGGTATATAAAACACTAATCTTTAATGAACCACAATTTACGTCAAAAATGATTATTCCATATAATGCCTCACGCTCTCTACGATCATCCTCCTCAAACTTATTATCAATTCCCTCCTTGAAAGTTATCGGCACAAGAAGAAACAATATATTTTCCATTATGGCCCCTACATTATGGAACTCTCTACCAAACTATATTAGAAATGAAAAAGATCATTTATCTTTTAAGAAAATTTTAAAAACCTTTCTATTTCAAGACGCTTTTGATACGTAACATGGCACACCTTAAATTTTTTACAATTTGTTGTAACTATTAAACTCATCAATCCCCCTCGCTCCTTATTGTGTTTTCCCTTTTATGTAAACTCCAACAGATAATGATATTGTAACTTTTCCCTCCTTTCCTACTCACTCATATTTGTCCCTACTTCAATTGTTATAATACCAATTGATTTATATTGTTTGTCTTATGATTAACTCGTTTAAATTGTATGTGAGACCACAACCTGGTGGCTTTTAAACTGTACATCGCTTAGAAATTATATATAAGCAATTCATCAAATGCTAATAAACTTGAAACTTGAAACTTGATAACGCGTGCGTTATATGCGTGAAAATACGGTAATAGTCATCAGCTGGCTGGCTAAATCCTAGAGACCAACGATAGACCTACTTTTTAGGTGGGTCTGTTTGGCCACTGAAGTTAGCCGGAGAGCTGCTAAATATTGGCGGTAACTGGCTTTGTTGCACGACATAGCCAGCAGCTGGACTATTTGCGATCTCCTGCTGATTACGAATGGATAGCTATTTAGCTGGCTGGGGACAGTAGAATATCTGGTGGTGGAGTCAGAGACTGTGTCTGAATTCAAGAAGGCGTGGGATAGGCACGTGGGATCACTTAGAGTGAGGAAGAGATAATGGTCACGGTGGATGGGCAGACTGGATGGGCCATTTGGCCTTTATCTGCTATCATGTTTCTATATGTAGATTACAGTATTACATAGTTGTAAAAAAAAAAAAGGTGACAGCTTCAGTCCATTTATCAAAACCAGTGAAGCACAGACAGTTTCTCTGCTTTTTGTTGCGTGTGTAATCATTTTCCCTGTGTCATAATAACCCTGTGTGCTATATAGACTCACTATTTGGATGCAAGTTATCTGTATAAATAGTGCACGCATCTATACCTGTTCACAGTTAACTGTTGACTCCTGAGGCTGGTGCTTCTGCATTAAAATGCAAATCTGTATTGGGTCTTTTAAAAAATAAAACCCTTGTGCTGGAATTTGTCTGGTGTGTCTCTACTCTTCCCCCCCTCTCCCCCCCAGTTTTACTAATCTACATGCAGAAACTGTACAAACTGCAGTGGTATGCCTTATTTATGCTCCAAAGAAATGATCAATATTTGTGACTGTCTAGGTTGCCCGGAGAATTTGAAAACTTGAAATCAGATTTTCCTTTTTGGGTGAAACAGTTTCAGATGACATAAATGTGCTTACACACTTGAATAAGAAAACAGGCTTACATAGTCAAATACAAATCTAGTAGACATTCAGCTGGCCAGGAGCTGGTAGGCACCCAGAGCCAACTCCAGAAGAGGTAGATGCTTGGAACAAGTTGTACCTTGGAGGTAAGGTACGGGAGGAAGGGTTGCTTTCTCCAGGAGAAATATGTGTTGTTAGGCTCAGTGGAGTGAACATAGAGTGGTAGTGGTGTTAGAGCCTTAGAAAAAAAGATCCCTCCCTATCTACTACTACTCCTACTATGAGTTTTATCGTTTCTATAGCACTGAAAAGTGTACACAGGCTGTACATTCAACATGCAACAGATGGCCCCTGCTCAGAAAAAGCTTACAATCTAATTTGGACAGATAGACAAGACATAAGGGGGAGGGGGTGTGTGTGAAGGAGGAGTTTCTTGCAGAGAATGATAGGATGGACATAGGTAATTTTATGGTGAGTAGCAGTTAGGAGTTGAAAGCACTCTCAGGCATCCTGTGGTAAATTCCAAATTGGTGCATGCTAACTGTGTGCAAAGAAAGTATTTTTTTAACACTTGCTGGAGGGAGCATGTCTGGGAGTAGGAAGTGGGTGTTCCTGCGCGACTCAGTGTAGTTACATTACTGTGTGCTAACTGGTTAGTGCAGGATTAGCATGTGAGCGCTTAGGGGCTGACTCTAAATTGGTCGATGCCTAGAAAAAAGTCAACAGAACGGAAGCAAAGGCAAGGGAGATGTCCTTCCGACCAAACAATAGTTTTATTCTTTTAGAAGTATAATCCCAACAAGGATCCAAGTTTCAACATATCTAAATGCTTTCCTCGGGGGAACACTGAATCTAACAGCTAGTCGGTTGGAAAGCTTGGAAAAAAACCCCCAAACTGGGCGTTGACGCTGTTTTCCGGCGCCATTCTGACAGAAATCTGCCAGTTTTTTCAAGCTCTCCAACTGACTAGCTGTTGGATTCAGTGATTTGATGAAACTCGGATCCTTGTTGGGATTATACTTCTAAAAGAATAAAGCTATTGTTTGGTCGGAAGGACATCTCCCTTACATTTTCTTCTGTTCAAAGGTTTTCTCTTCATCTGACCAGCCGCATGTCAATCGTGCTTAGACGCCGTTTAGGGAAATACGCCTTTGGGAAATGTAGGTGCCGGAAATGCAGGCCAGAGTTTTCAAGGCCTACATTTACGGTGCCTACCTTTGACGTGAATCACACCTACAGAGCTCCATCTGGTTCTTAACAATTTGTTTATGTGGCCCCAAGAATTCACGGTGAACGGGGGCTCACCAGGGGAACACTTACACCTCACATAGTCACTGCAGTACAGCAGCAGAAGTAAATGCTTGTGATTTCCCATCATAATCAATTTAAATTTGTGTGGAAAATCATTCATCACATGCAAAATTGTTTTTTTAGGATTCTTCCTTTGGGGTCAGATTTGCGAGGCCCTCTGTAGATCCTTTCTTGTGCTAATAAGAATAAGGAGGTTATCTGGTACCTTTGCTGTGGGGGTTATGCATATCAAAAGAGTGATGTCAGAATAAGATCTGAGCAAATAGTCGCTTATCTGTGAAAGTTAACCCAAAGTATGCCTCTGGCTCCTTTCCCTTAGGTAATAAAACAACTCTTTGTATTTAGGGTGAAATGTTAAAACCTGCGTTCTTTAATGCATGGGAGATGGAAAATGAAGATTAGAACGCATCCAATCTACAAATCTATATGTCCTCATTAGATGAAAGGAAAACACTTCTTAGGGGACTGTTCAGAGTTTTTCCACTAGGAAGAATCTATTTAGGAATGCATCTTTAAAAGAAAACCTGTATTACTTTTAGGTTTCACTCCTCCTTCAAATTCCAGAAGCTTGATTTATTTTTTCTTATCTTAAAGGAGTAATCACCCTAACAGCAAAACATAAAAGTAACTACCTACGCATACCCTCTTCCTTAAGGGGTAATCTTATATAGACATTTTCAAAGGTATGTGGCCAAATATGCATGAAAATGCTGACTGGTATAAAAGTGTCTACCTTGATTTGATGGCGCATACTTTGCTGTTAGGTGCGTACAAGGGTGGAAGTTAGGCAGAATATGGCTGGAGTATTCAAACATGCATCGGCTGGCTTTCATTCCTCGTGGAATCTGTTTCCGATCCCAGCTAGTTAAATGCCCCTGAAGCAGCATTGTTTGGCGAAATACGTCGGGTACTGTTGCTGGAAGCACGTTGAATAAATTTGACACTACTTCCAGATTGTTTGCCGATTGTTTTGTTCCCCAATAGCAATAAGGGAAAATAGGGCCAAACATTTGGAGCTGAGGCAGAACACTCCATCTCCTAAGAAGCCATCTTGAATCCCTAACCTTATTTAAATAAGTCCTATTAAAGGGGACCATGAACAAAAAGGATTAATGTATCACCCTTTTCACATAAACACAGGAATGACTCTCTCTACAAAAACAATTTCAAGGACACAGTGAAGTGATCTTTCTTAGAGAGTATTTTCAATGCTCACTGACCCCTTCCAGTCCTGGTTATCTACACACCCTCTGTCTCTTAAAGAACGACATTACCAGCAGTAAAATGGGCAGGACTAAGATCAGCATTTTGGGTTTCATTTTGGGACTAATCATTCTATTTGCCTGTTTAATTGAACTTGCATTATTGTAAAAGACAAACTGCTATTAAACATTTATAGAGAAGGTAAACATAACAGTGAGTGAGTAAAGGGCGGACTTGAAAAATCACAGTGCTATAAAGTGATGAGATACAGCAGCTGATTTAGCAAAGCCAAGCAAACAGAGGGCCCCTTAAAAAAGCCGTGGTAGTGATTCCCCCATGGCAAATACACCAAAGCCCATTAAATTCCTATGGGTTTCGGTGCATTTGCCGAAGGAGAATCACTGCTGGGGCTTTGTAAAAGGGGGTCCACAGTGAGAGATTTAATCACTGCCTGAGCCAACTTGCACACCTGAACCATAAAAATGCAAGGCTACCTTACCATACCTCTAACTATTTTACCATATTACTACTATTTATCATTTCTATAGCTCTGAAAGGTGTACGCAGCACTATACATTTAGATGTTTATAGACGGTCCCTGCTCGGAAGTGCTTACAATCTAACTCCGATAGACAGACATGAAATATAGCGTTGGGGATGCAGAACCCAAGGTGAGAGGAGTAAGGAGTTGAGAGCAGTCTCAAAGAGGTGGGCTTTCAACTGGGCCTTGAACACTGCCAGAGACTGAATCCGATCCACGTGATATTCTGAAGCCTGATCTTGATGTATTTGTTCTGATCACAATAGTAATAATAATAATAATAATAAGCTAGAACTAAAATTATTTGTCATGAGATTCCTGAAATGAATAAGAGGTAGGATATTTGGGAGAGGACTGAAAAAAATCCAAAAATTATCATTGCCGCAAAAAACTAGAACAAAATAAGAATAAAAATGCATTTTTCAAATGAATGAAAACTAGAACTAAAATCATTTTCTGGGCTAAAATATCACTGTTAGGCATTGGCAGTAGCAACAGCAGAAGAGGGAGGGAGGTAAGCAGGTTTGAGGGGTAATGCTGAACAGGTGGGGTAGAGGAAGTGAAGAGAGTAGAGGAAATGTTGGGAGGGGAGAGAGAGTTGATGATGCTGGGACGCCATATTGGGACAGACTGAAAGTCTATCAAGCCCAATATCCTGTTTCCAACAGTGGCCAACTCAGGTCTCAAGTACTAGGTAGAAACCCAAAGAGTAGCAACATTCCAGAGCTGAGATTGTGATGTCATAATGCCTCATTCCACCAATGCCTATGAGCCAACCTCATTAGTGATGTCACAATGGTTTTATTGTCTAATACTTGGCTCATGTAAGAACATAAGAGCTGCCATATTGGGACAAACTAAAGGTTCATCAAGCCCAGTATCCTGTTTCCAATAGTGACCAACCCAGGTCCCAAGTACCTCTGCTAGATCCCAAGTAGTAAAACAGATTTTATGCTGCTTATCCTAGGTATAAGCAGTGAATTTCCCCAAGCCATCTCAATAATGGCCTATGGACTTCTCTTTTAGGAAATTATCCAAACCTTTTTTAAATCCTGCTGTGCTAACTGATTTCACCACATTCTCTGGCAATGAATTCCAGAATTTAATTACATGTTGTGAAAATAATTTCTCTGGTTTGTTTTAAATCTACTACTTAGTAGCTTTATCAGATACCCCCTAGTTCTAGTATTTTGGAAAGAGTAAACAAGCGACTCACATCTACCTCTTCCACTCCACTCAGTATTTTACAGACAAGGACTGAGACTGAGAGGCGGAGCTTGACCAAGATGGCGGTCTGAAGTTTTCAGTGAGACGCCGTTGTGGTGGATCTTGGGAATTTCTCATCACTTATCTGATGGTTAAAAGGAAGTCGAAGGTCTGGGTGTTCCTGGATGAAACTGTGCCGCAGATCGGCCCGATGGATATCTTTATCGAGCGTAGCTCACGAACACCACAAATGGGAACTTTCTCGGCTGGAGAACGAGCACAGGCTGAGGTGCAGGAGTTTTCTTTCGAGGGTTCTACTCTTTCCCCGGATAAGCGTAGTCCACTGACCCTCCCCATGGCAGCGGAAGAGGCGTAGCACGGGACGTGATCCTGCCAGCTATGCAGAGCGGGGGATCCGGCTCTGGTTTGAGGCAGGAGGAGTTGCTTGGTTTGTCATCACAGCGATCAGTGGGGGGAGCACGGTCATCTCATGAGAGTCCTATGGCAGCTTCTGGGGTTCCTAAAATGGAGTTTTTTCCCCTACAGAGACCTGAGTTAATCAATCTGCATTCAATTTGGAATGCTATTGCAAATTTGCAAGTCTCACTGGGGAACCAAATACAGCAACTTTCCACCCAGTGTACTAAGGTACTTTCAGAAAATCTGGACCTTAAAAATAAAGTAACAACTTTGGAAAATAAATCTGATGATTTTGAAATTTGGATGAAAAACTTTGGAAGCGCAAGCTTTAACTTGCGAGCTTACATTTCAAACAAGAAATGTTGGAAAATTCCATAATGAGATGTAATGTGTGGATCATTAATTTCCCAAAAGTTTTCCCAATAACTGCCTTAGTTATGTTTAAAAGATATATGAATGAGATTCTGAAGGTGCCAGAAACCTCTTATCCTCTCTCTAAGATTTATTACCTTCCAAAGAGAGTTAAGAGTCAAAATCCAAACCAGCAGAATTTATCTGCTGATAGTTTGGATTTAACTATTTTCCTTGAGAAGTCGGAAACTGAGTTTCAGGTTTCCGCTAAACTAATGGTACAGTTTTGCTATTGATTCTGATAGAGAGTGGATGTTAAAGCTGTTTTTTAAATATAAAGATGTTCCATTTTTGACTAATTCTATCAGAATGTTTCCTGATGTATTCGCTTTACCCAGAAAAGACGAAAACAGTTTCTTATTCTGAGACCTCAGGTTACTCAGTTGGGGCAACTTTTGTTCTCCGATTCCCCTGTAAATGTGTTTTGATTTATAATGAGGACAGATTCATCTTCTATGAGCCACAGAAGTTATCTAAATTTATTTCCTCTAAGAGTAATTCTTGATTAATTATGAGTAAGGCTGGCTCTCAGATAGCTCAGAAAGAATTGTTTAAGAGCGATTAGATCTCATCTTGATTTTTCTCTTTTCTATATTTGCTTGTTTGTTAAAAATTTCAGCCTATCATCAGCTCTGCTCCCATTTAAATGGTGGACTAATTATACTCTGTAATATTTTGTTTAAATCCCTAAATCTTGATTCTATGTTTGATTTTGTTTACATTGCATTTTTTCTTATGATTTGAATTTGAAAATTGTCAAATGTTAAAATCAATAAAGAATTGAAAGGAAAAAAAAAAAGAGTATTTTACAAACCTCTATCATATGTCCCATAAGCCGTCTCTTCTCCAAGCTGAAGAGCCTTAGCCACTTCAGCCTTTCCTCATAGGGAAGTCATTCCATCCCTTTTATCATTTTTGTTGCCCTTCTCTGTACCTTTACTAATTCTGCTCTATCTTTTGTGACATACGGCAACCAGAATTGTACACAGTTTTTGAGCAATACAAGGGCAGATTTGTAAGGGATCATTAGAGAACAGACACATTTGTATCTAATACCATCAACAGATAGATAATTTAGCTTTAACTGACCATTTGAATGAAGACTTTTCCCAAAGGAAGAAAATGACAGAATCAATGTGAATTGCAAAGGTGCAGAACCATGAATAATATTAAATATTAGTTAGTTAGGTGCCTGCGACTCGTGCTCTTGTCCTTGCGACTTGACGAATTACAGATCTAAAAAGAGATCAGTTTTGTGCTAGTCTGGTAAATATTACTATACATAATTTGGTATCTTTACTCCTCTCCTTCCTTTATCTTGGAACGTTTACAGATTCTCCTTTGCAAGAGTGTAATCAACAATTTAAATTATATCTTCCTTCCAAGAAAGGGATTAAAGGAGCCAAGATTTTTAGTCAATCTCTGATTTTTAAGTTTTCTCAACTTTGGAATGATCTTCCACTCCTTTTAAGGAGTTCTGCTTCATTTCAACTTTTTTCATAAATCTTTAAAAACCATTTTATTTGCTAAACACTTTGAAAATTAATCTCCCGAAACTTAGGGCTACTTTTACAAAGGTGCGCTAGTGTTTTTTAACGGGGCTGTGGAGTCGATAGATAAATGTTCCGACTCCGACTCCTCAGTTTTTTGTACTTCAGACTCCGACTCCGACTCCAGGTACCCGAAATTTCCTCCGACTCCTCGACTCCGACTCCACAGCACTGATTAATTTTCAGATCGTTAAAATGGAATGTCAAGTTGAGAGAAATGAGAATTTTCGACACCACTTTCTTTTTGCTTTTAATCAAGGTTCTAAGGCCGCAGAAGCTGCTCGCAACATTTGTGCTGTGTATATAGTGGGTGCTATAGCTGAAAGAATCGCTCGTGGTTGGTATGCCAAGTACAAAAATGGAGTTGGTAGATAAATGTTCCAACTCCGACTCCGACTCTTCGGTTTTTTGTACTTCTGACTCTGACTCCAGGTACCCGAAATTTCCTCCGACTCCGACTCCTCGACTCTGACTCCGGCTCCGACTCCGACTCCACAGCCCTGTTTTTTAGCGCACGCACTGGATTAGCGCGCGCTATAGCATGCTCTACCCTAAACTACCGCCTGCTGAAGAGGAGGTGATAGCGGCTAGCGTGTGTGGCAATTTAGCGTGCGCTCTTCTGCGCCTTAAAGCCCTAACGCACCTTTGTAAAAGGGGCCCTTAGTCTTATTCTTTATGTTTTTTATTTGTTAAGTTTAACTATTGTAAACCGAGTCGAGCTTTCTTGGAATGATGTCTCGGTATATAAAGCCAAGCCTTAGATTAGATTAATAGCATTTTGGAGTACCCTGCCGGATTTAGCTGGCAGGGTCATAACATTAGCTGAACTGAGGAAGAGAAGAAAAGGGTATGGTTAGAGGGGGGGAGGAGGGTGGAGGGTGAACTAATAGGAAAGATAGGTGAGGTGTGGGGATTGGTGGAAATAGTTGTTAGGAAAGGGAGATAGTGGAATGAAGCATAGGGATTGGTTAACAGGTGTAGAGATTGGAATCTTGAGGAAAAAGGTTTTTGGCGGTTTAATTCATTTTTGGGTTTTGGTAGGAGAGGGTGGATGTGAGGGAGGAGGGGTGGAAGGAGTGTTTCCCGCCCTCCCTCCCTGTAGTGGTCTGGGTTAGCTGCTGATTTTGGATAGGGTAAAGGGGTGGGGAGGGAGTGATGTGGTGGGGGGTGGGGCGGTCGCAGCTGAAAAAAGGGAAATGTGTATAAAACATGGGGGATATTGTTTGATGTGGCTGAAAGGGGAATTGAATACATGTGATGGGGGAAATAAAGGAATTACTTATGGGCGTCACAGCCATGAGTTGGGGTGTGTGTGACCAGACGAAACCGTGGGTCATGCTATGGGGTAAAGTGGCAAGGAGTTGCCTGAGGGGATGAGCTAGTTTCGTCACCGAATGGCTCATGGGGGGAGGGGGGGAAAGAGGGGTTTCTGGTACAGCCGAGTTTACTGTCGTGAAATGTTACCAATATAAGAATTAATTGTTGAAATGTTAAAGTTGGGGGTTCTAAATAAAAGCTGCGGCCAAACATTTTCCAGTAAAACAGTGTCTGTGATTTATTAGAGTAAAGGGTTGACTGAAGATGACGAAATGTGAATGCTAATGTTATGCTTCTATAGAAAGTCATCGCAGTTGCTTCAACAATGGAGCTGCTGTTTTCCTTTTGTTTGCCTGACAGATTAATCTAGCTACAGTATTCTGCAGTGTCTGCAGTCACCAACATAACATGCTTGAGCAACCAACATATAGAAATATAGAAACATAGAAATAGACGGCAGATAAGGGCCAAGGCCCATCCAGTCTGCCCACCCTAATGTCCCTCCCCTACCATTGCCCTGTGAATAGATCCCTCCTCTTCCTTTGCCCTGTGAATAGATCCCACGTGACGATCCCATCTGGCCTTAAAATCAGGCACGCTGCTGGCCTCGATCACATGTAGTGGAAGACTATTCCAGCGATCAACCACCCTTTCTGTGAAAAAGAATTTCCTGGTGTCAGCTCGTAGTTTCCCTCCCCTAATTTTCCACGGATGCCCTCTTGTTGTCGTGGGACCCTTGAAGAGGAAGATATCTTCCTCCGTCTCTATGCGGCCCGAGAGATACTTGAACGTCTCGATCATGTTCCCCCTCTCTCTGCGCTCCTCGAGTGAGTATAGCTGCAATTTGTTTAACCGTTCCTCGTATGGGAGATCCTTGAGTCCTGAGACCATCCGAGTGGCCATTCTCTGAACCGACTCCAGTCTCAGCACATCCTTGCGATAATGCGGTCTCCAGAATTGCACACAGTATTCCATAAAGTGAATTACAATAATCCAGGAGGTGGAGAATGCGGTATAGTGGTTAGAGCTACAGCTTCAGATGTGGGTTCAAATCCTGTGCTGTTCTCTGTGACCCTGGGCAAGTTTATAGTTTTATTGTTCATTTGTATCACGCATTTCCCAAAGCGGGTCACAATAAAATACATAGATAATCCATCATAGCAACACATAAACAAAAGCAATCACAAATGATAAAATAACCCATTAAGTGACCAGCGCCACCTCACTCACTTCAAGATCCAGGTTCCATACTTCATTTTACAAAAAAAAGGTGTCTTTTCAATCATTTTAAAAAATTCTGCAAATTATTCTGCTGACAGATGTACAATGGAAGCTCGTTCCATTCCCTGGAACCTATACATGAAAATATAGTGTTCCTAGACACTTTCAACCTCAGTTCCTTAACAGTTGGAATATGTAAATCCAAACGATCTACTGAACGCAACTGACAGAGCGGATTATGTGGCAGAATGCTCTCCCTCAAATGTTGTGCACAGAAAGATAAACCAATAACAACAGTTTATAGTCACTTAGGCCCAAATTCTGTAACCAGCGCCTAAAGTTAGGCACCTATTTCAGAGGCGCCAACTAGTTAGGCGCCTATCTAAATTGAAGAACAAGCTCAATTAAGCTTTTTAATCAGCATCGATTGAAACATAGGCGCCCATCAAGAAAGCGCAATTCTGTAACAAGGCGTCTCTACAAATTTAGGCGGCCTTAAAAAAAAAATAGGTGCTATGCGTGTTAGGCGCCTTCTTACAGAATCCCTGCTCTTAAGCGCTCGCAAGGGCGCCTAACTTTTAGTTGGGCCTAGAGCTGGCCTATTTACTGGGCGCCTCCAAAATAGGTGCCGCTCAGCGTGATTCACTAAACAGCACCCAATTGTGCTTGAATCGCGCTGAACGGTGCCTATATCGGCGCCTACCTTTGGCCGCTTCTTATAGAATTTGTCCCTTAATCCTCCACTGCCCCAGGTACGTTAGATAGATTGTGAGCCCACTGGGACAGATAGGGAAAAGTACCTGCTTTGAATGTGGTTGTAAAACTATAAAAAGGCAGTGTACAAATCTCAATCCCAACAGGGCATGGACTAGTAACTGAACCGGGTGAAAAAAAAAGGTATTTTCTTATTCTGTGCAATTGCCCGAGTTTCCAGAAAATATACTTGGTCAACTGAGCAGCTTTACCTATTTCACTTAGCATATTGAACAAGATGAAATGGCCGGTGACATCAAAGGCTGCCAAAAGATCAAACTGCAGCACGATGCTGGACAGAGGAGGGGAGGGAGGGAAGGGAGGAGGATAGAGACTTATAGGTTGCAGGAGGTGCCTGAAATCCTAGCACTGGACCTGAATGATTAATTCTCACTAGCTTTTATGGTAAAGACTAAACTCAAAACATTTTGGACCTTTGTATAGGTCCAAAATGTTGTGCAAATTGACTTGACAGAATGGTTTACTTACTACCCAATTATTAAAGCATCTGATTCTAATTAGCCAATTATTTCCCCCCCTCCTTTTACTAAGTCATGGTAGAGGTATCTACCATTGCCCAGAGTGCTAAATGATCCGATGCCCATAGAATTCCTACGAGTGTTCGAGCATTTAGTGCAATGGTCTCAAACTTGCGGCCCCGCCAAGTACTATTTTAAGGCCCTCGGTATGTTTATCATAATCACAAAAGTAAAATAAAACAGTTTCTTGATCATTTGTCTCTTTAGCTATATATTTGAATATTATTAAAACTTAGCCAAAAGGAAAGATTTATAAACTATAAAGAGTTTTACCTCATGCAAAAATGGTCATTTCTTTAATAAGATATCAACTATTTTTTCTGAGGCTCTCCAAGTACCTACAAATCCAAAATGTGGCCCTGCAAAAGGGTTTGAGTTGGAGACCACTGACGTAGTGCTACCGTGGCGTAGTAATAATTGTGCTAAGAAAATTAGGGATATAAACCAAATATATATACACCTCCTTCACTTCCAAGTTTACAATCAACCGATCTTCAGTGAGGTCACCTCCCCACTCAGTATACACTCATGGTGGGCGGCTTTACACCTCAACTTGTCATTGGATCCTTTATATAATTTTATTTTTGACTTTTATTTCATCTTAAATAACTACTAAGGATAATTCACTTCGTTTTTACTTAGCTTTTTTTAAGCTCGACTTCATAGAACGGGGGATAACCGACATGTTTCACCCACGTGATTTACAACGGTTTCCATTTCTGGAGAACTAACTGGTCTGTTCGGAATGGAGTGTGAATTATAAGTAAGCTTATGAAAGTCGCCTGAAGTAAATAGCTATAAGGTTTTGACTGGTTTTATACGTATGAATTAAGTGTAATTTATTCTATTTTTTATAGGAAGTGATAGCCTTGAGGAAACTGTTGTAAATCACATGGGTGAAACATGTCGGTTATTCCCCGTTCTATGAATAGTGACCAGAAGTCGAGCTAAAAAAAAGCTAAGTAAAAACCAAGTGAATTATCCTTAGTAGTTATTTAAGATGAAATAAAAGTCAAAAAATAAAACTATATAAAAGATCCAATGACGAGTTGAGCTGTAAAGCCGCCCACCATGAGTGTATACTGAGTGGGGAGGTGACCTCGCTGAGGATCGGTTGATTGTAAACTTGGAAGTGAAGGAGGTGTATATATATATTTGGTTTATATCCTTATATATTGGAAGTTTATGTGATATTATCGCCTCATCCTTAGATATTTATATAAGTGGAGTGCCTTAGTGTTTAAGAAAATTAGGGAATCACATACTTTTTCACAAAAAGGTACAGTAGATGCTCACTCGGTTAACCGGCACTCATGAGGATTGAGAGATGCCAGATAAATGTAGTTTCTGGTTGCTTGAAAGTTACTATTAAAAATAGGCCTAACTAATACTATACCCCATACCCCTTACCATTAACTGTTCCAGACAAACTACCAGACATGTGGTAGGCAAAGCGTGGGTGTACTCAGGTGTGGCATGCCAAGTTTACACTCACCCCCTCTTCTACGAAACTGCTCTAGCAATTTCTAGCGCAGACAGCCACACTGAATGACCTGCGCTGCTCCCGACGCTCATAGGAACTCTATGAGCATCGGGAGCAGCGCAGGCCATTCAGCGTGGCTCCCCACACTAGAAACTGCTATTGCAGTTTCGTAGAAGAGGGGGGTTAAATTTCTGCCAGAAATTGATTTTATTTTCATTTTTATTTAAGACGTCCTTTTACTAAGGCGCCCTAACTGATTATATTCTATGGGCGCATTAGCACGCCTTAGTAAAAGGACCCTAAAGTATTACAGTATTCCTTTGATTTTTTTTTTTCCTGGTTGTTTGAATTCCATTTAACAGAGATTCTACTGTACTTGCTGTTGAATTGTTTTGTGGAATAAACAATTGATATGTTATTTGTTTAATGGTATTAATTTTCTTTCTTATCTAGGATATAATAACCATGTTGTGAGGAAAAATTATGCTACAATAGAGACTGCTCTAGGGGATTCAAAAACCTTTTCTCTGTGTTACAAATGACCTATGAAGGATAAAACCACTTACAGAATTTCATGGGATTTTGTTCTGCTTTAGAAAATCAGTGAATAATTATCTCTGTCAGATGAATATGGATTTATGATTTTAGTTTGCATTTTGAAATAAAATTATTCTACTATTTTAGGCCATCATGAGTTATCTGTTCTTTAGCTTTAGTGAAAGGTTTAGCTGTTTTTATCTGTTATATTTGTTTCTATAGTCACAACCAATCTCTCAGACCATATAAAGAGGCAGGATTAACTCTTTGGCAGACCCTGGGCAAACAAGCTCATTGGGCCGCTCATTGTAATACAAATGCATTTTAAAAGTTTGACAAAAAGGGTTCCTGTAGGTCTCACTGCAGAGGTAAATCAGCAAGTAGGAAGCAGCAGGTAAGAAACCCTACTCATTAACTGGAGAAGAATACACAGGAGACAGGGAAAATAGACTTCTAGGAGCAGCGGGGACTCTGGTCTCTCCCCCTCCCCCATTCTTTTTGTCTGCCAGCAACTGACTTACCAAGATGAAATTCTGCCTTGGGAGCCATCAAATTAGCCTAACCGAGAGAGTCTTTCCTAAATATTTGAGTCCTAGGCATCTGCCTAGTTTCATAACCTTCATCAGGCAACTGCACTGGCTCCCAATACCATCCTGAATAATCTTCAAAACTTCATGAATTCTACGCCAGATTTTGTATAGAAACTCAGCGGCTCCCCTCATCCAACTATTCGCTACTGCTTGGTCGACATCAAGAAGAATCCTTAACAGAATTCAACTAAATTTGCCATCCACAAAATGCCTCCAGTACAAGCGAATCTTCCACTCTATGCTAACTTATCTGGGTGTAAAAACCTGGAATAGCCTCCCAGAAGCAATCAGGAAGGAGACAAACTATACCACATTCAGAAAAAACCTGAAGACTCACCTCAGCTTCTGTATATTATCCCCTCCTCCTAGGCCCCCTCCACTTGCTCTCTGAGCCCCCTTCCCTCTTTTTTTCCTCTTCCTCTTTGATCTGTCTCCTTGAGCTTGTATAGGTTTGTGCGACTCATAAATGGAAGATTAGATTAGATTAATCTTGCCCCACATATAAACCCCAGATCTTCTACCCTTCACAGTGGGATATACCTGAAGTTGATCTTTATACATTTCACATCCAGGTAAGGTGATTTTTTTACAATTGAACCAAGACACCAGTGTGAGCTGCCGCCCAAGTGGTTCTATTCTGTTTTGTTGTCCTGGAACATGGACAGTTCAACCATCAGTTTAGCAATCTGATGCTCTATATCCATCTTCTAGGAAGGGTACTGCAGTGCCAACATTCATTACAGTCACCATTTTGCCCAAATCATGTGGTCCATGTTTTTAATATACTTTATTTTCATGCTGCTCTTATTATCACTATACTCAACTTCAATTTTCGAGCAACATAGTTGGGGACATGTGCGTCAGAATGGGGGTGGCCACAGGGGCCTTGGCCCCCACAAGAATTGGCAGTTGGCCAGAAGAGATGGCTCTCCCATCACATACACCCCCCTCTTCCTCGGCTGCTCTTATTTAAATCTTTGGTCAGTGGTAACAAGTGAGCCTGCTGCTGTCAGCGTGCCCCAGAAGTACTCATTTTGTAGCATCCAGTTGCTGAAGAGTGAAGACTTGTGATGGACGCACCACCCAGACATGGCAACAGAATGGTGGGGGAACCTTACAGGGTGATCTTCACAAAAAGGGTGCCACATAAACATCTCACCAGAACTCCCTTATAGGTTATGGTGAGCCCCCCAAAAATCCACTATACCCACCTGTCTACAACCCCAGTAACCCTTATAGCTGCAGGTGGCACCTATATGGCAGTAGAGTAGGATCTGGGTTTTTTTTGGTGGCCTCACTTTTTCCACCATAAATGTAGTGGTTAAAGTGGCTTATGGGTCTGGGTTCTCCTCTCTATGGTCCAATAGCCCACCCAGGCTACTTAAAACACCTGTATGCAGCTCTACTAGCCTTTCCTATACCAGGTGCTGATGTTCCAGAGACAGGTATGTACTTTTTTTATTCTGATTTTGGTAGGGGTGTGAGGGAGGTCAGTGATCATTGGGGAAGTGTGTGGGATTTTTTAACTTTGTCTCTGCAGTGATTATCTGGTCATTTTGGATACCTTTTTGGCACTTATACCTGTTTTTACATCATCTAACTCACAACATATATGTTTCGTCCAGGAAGTCTCGTAAAACATTCTGTTATCCCTGAAGGACGACTAAGTGTAGGTCGGCCCACATCTCGCCCAAATCCCGCCCTAACCACTCCTCCAGATATGCCCCTTTCAGCTCTGGGTGCACAGCGCTATTCAGAGGCCTAAAAAGTCCCTTGATACGTCCAGAAATTTGGTTTGATTATTAGCACTTGGACGATCTGTCTTTTAGGTCATCCAAATGCCTAGTTGGGCGGGTTTTTAGACATGTTTAAGGTTTGATTATGAGTCCCTTATGATCTGGCTTGGCCAATGTAAGAAGCAGGGTACTGGGATAAATGAACCTTTGGTCTGATTGAGTATGACATGTATGACACTCTATCCCAGGTGGTCTTTTTGGCAGTTTGTTAGAGGGGCACAAACTGCATGGATTGACTCAGTAAATATACATTTGAAGCAGCCGTGGGCAAAGAGCAACATTATTCAAGAGTTGATAGCAGTATCATCAAACCCCACCCTGGTATGGAGGGGGGTTCAGAGTGCTCAGATTTTTCTTATTATGGAAATGATGATGCTGATGATGTGGAAGAAGAGCTGGCCATAGTCACTGACAGTGAGAATTCTCTTGATGCACATGACAGAGGAGAGCCAGCAACAGAAAAAAAGAGATTATGCCTATGTGACAAATGTACTGTACAGACTAATTATTCTGAACTAGTCTTTAAGCCCGTTACATTAACGGGTGCTAGAATAGATGTGTGTGTCTGTCTTTCTTTCTTTCTCTCTCTCTTTCTCTCCTTGGCCGCTGTCTGCCTTTCTTTCTGTCTCTCTCTTTCTTTGGCTGTCCACCTCCACCCCTTCCCTGCTCCCCCTGTCCAGCAGTAGCCTTTCTCCCTTCCTTTTACCTCCCCCCTGTCCAGCAGTAGCCCTTCTCCCTTCCTTTTACCTCCCCCCTGTTCAGCAGCACCCCTTCCCTGCTCCCCCTGTCCAGCAGTAGCCCTTCTCCCTTCATTTTACCTTTTATCTGGTTTTCGTGGTGGTCTGCAGTGGTTTTGGGGTCGCAGCATCATGGAAGAAAGACAATGTTTAAACCGCCGCAGGCTCCTACTGATGGGGAACTGCCGCACACTCTACTGCGCATGCGAAACCGCTGAACAAAACAGTCGCACTCTCCTTCTGCCGCCTCCTTCTGCCCCACACGCCGCAAGCCGCCCCAAGTGCCTCAAATCGAATTTGGCACGGAGGCACACATCAAGGCAGCAGGGATCACGGCCTCATAGGCGCACATGCGTGCTTAGGGTTTTATTATAGAGGATGGAATGCTTCTAAAACCAATTACATTGTAGAAACTGCATACAGAGTACAACAGAAAGGGATATTGCAGCAGTGGCTCTATAATATGTAGATCTGACTGAAAACTATTCTCTACATTTTTATTTTACATTTCTGATATAACACTTCTATTCAAAGTGGGTTTAAAAAAAAAAAAAATACATTCAGGTACTCTAAATATTTCTCTCTATTGGTCCCAGTGGGCTCATAATCTAACTACTGTACCTGGAGCAATAGAGGATTAAAGCCCAGATTGTCAAAACTGTAACACCGCCACTAAACTGTTTACCGACGGTTTAGCCTGCACGCATTTTAGAAGCAGATTATCAAAATGGATTATCTCTGTCTTTAGCGAGCTTTCTAGCAGTCTCCGACAATGACATGCAAATAGGCTCCTTCAACATTGAAATGAGCTCTCTGGTAGATTCTTATGTTTTAATATTTTATTAATTTTATGAACAACAAGTGCAAGAAATATGATACAATAAATACATAGAAGCGCTTATAATCTAACCCTAAAACCCGAAATGCCAAAATACCTCCCCCATCCTTTCTTTCCCCACCCTCACCCTTTACCCCTAGTCAGGAAACTACATTAGAATAACGAAAGCAGACAGGAGTAAGTAAAATCTTATTAGCGATCTTTAATATGACTGCAATGGTCCCCAACTCTCATTAAATTTTGGGAGACCCCTAATTCCTCCACTAGAATTTTCTTATAACGGTAATATAAACAAAGAGACTCTTAAATATTTTCTAAAAGCGGCATTGGCTTTTGGCGAAAAAAAATAAGCCACTGGTTCAGGAGCGCCAGTACAGGTATGGCAGTGTCAGAGACTGCTAGAAAACCGTGTTGTGATGCAGTGGGAGAGATGCCCCCTGCCTCGACGCTCCCCCTCTTACCTCCATGTAGATGTCTGACCGGAGGGACACGGATTCCCTCCACCCAGCTGGCCTGCCTCTTCAAAATGGGCCTTCCCCTCCCTGGTGCTACAGCTCTTGAGGGGGCCTGAAACATAAGTGTGTGTGTGTGGGGGGGGTGGGGGGTGGGGGGCGGTAAGGCCGCAAGCCACACCCTTGGCTATGACACTGCCTCGTGTCCTGTTAGCTGCAAAAAAAATGTGCTAAGCTAGTATTCTGTAAAGGGAGCAGAACTTCACAGCACCTAACTTTGGGCTCTGTTATTGAATCTGGCCTCTTAGGATCTGATTCACTAAGGGCTCCTTTTACGAAACCACGTTAGCGGTTTAACGCGCGTAACAGCAAGTACTAATTTGCCGGCCGCGCTAGCTGCTACCGCCTCCTCTTGAGCAGGCGGTTGTTTTTTTGGCTAGAGCAGGTGTTAGCGCGCGCTAAAAAGGTGCGTGCGATAAAGCCGTTAACACGGCTTCATAAAAAGAGCCCTAAGATTTTTCTTCCATCCTGTCTTTGGTTGGTGCTTAAAAATGAATGTTTACTTATATGCTAACGTGTATGCTCTATATAGGAATAATAAACCATCTGGGAGGAATTCTTCCATGTTTCCTCTAACGCAGACCATATGTAATTATGTTTTAAAGTGCATGAATGTGTCATGTAGGATCTCCATCAGCCTAGAAAGGATTAGAACTTGTCTGACTTATGCAGCCCATACATACACAAATTACACCAATTTTCAAAGAGGAAAATTATGCTTATCCTTTCTTTTTGACAACTATCCCACCCAAAGTAACCATACACAGTTATGCCTGCTATTTAAAGTGCAGAAAATTTGCAAGAAAATTAAAGGGGCATAATTGAAAGGGACATCTAAGTCCGTTTACGTCCATCTCGAAAGTCGTCCAAAGTAAAAAAACAGCTTAAGATACATTTTCGAAAGATATGTCCAATTTTTTTTTCGTTTCGAAAATCGGCTAATTATACGTCCTGCCGATCTGATCATCCAAGCCACTAAATTGTCTATCTTTATACCACATTTTCGTCCAACTTTCTGTCCAAGTCCAAAACGTCTAGAACAAGCCCTGTTGGACGTGGGAGGGGTCTGCAAAGTGATGGACTGCACACCCAGACATGCCACCTAAATAGTGGGGTACCTTACAGGGCACTACTGTGAACTTCACAAAAAGGGTGCCATGTCTTCTCTTCCCTACAGCTCTCTTATAGGTTATGGTGAGCCCCCCAAACCACCTCCAGAATCCCCTAGACCCACTTATCTACCACCCCAATAGCCCTTATGGCTGCAGGAGCCACTTATATGCCAGTACAAAAGGGTTTTGGGGGTGTATAGGGGAGTGCACATGTTTCAGAATCAATGCAGTGATTACAGGGACTTATGGGCATGGGTCCTCCTCTCCATGAGACCTTAACCCACCCCCAAGATGACTTAAGCTGCCTCTGGGCTGGACGACTAGGCTTTCCTATGTCAGACGGCCAGGTGATGATGGTCTGGAGACTGAATTTTAAAGGTGTGATTAATATTTTTATGTTTTACATGGTCTAAGTCACAACGTCCAAGTTCCGTCTAGGCTCTGTTGTAAAACTTTCGGTTATACATGCTATACGACTAAGTCTAAGCCGACCCACGTCCCGCCCAACTCCCGCCCTCGACACGCCTCCCGAAACTCCCCGTTTAGGTTTGGTCGTTCAGCGGCACTATGAAGGCCTAGGGGCGTTTAGAAATACGTCCAAAACCCGTTTTTATTATCGGCACTTGGACGTTTTTGAGAAATGTTTGTCCAAGTGCCGACTTAGGCCAGTTTTTGGACGTTTTTCTCTTTCGATTATGAGCCCCTTAGTGTGCATACTTTTGAAAATCTGAAAATACGCATTTAAGTCCATTCCCCTGGGAATGCACTGTGCTAGAATTGGGCATAAGAGAAATGGCAATACAACACATGCCGTTACTGGGAAATTTCATAATAAGGCCACATGTGTAATGATTCCTCTTAATTACTAGTAGCCTCTGAACTTACTATTAGAAATGAATTCTCACTGAAACAATTGAAGAGAGCTGCCTAAGGCCCAGCTTTTCTGTCAGGCTTATGGTGACTGAAGCCAGCCAGAGGAGCTCCCTGCAAACTGTTTTACTTTGGTGCGCTTGATATTTTTTTTCCTACTATATTTATGGAGTTCTTATCCCCTACTCCCACCTATTTATCAAGCTCAGATAAATGCCGAGCTTCCCATTCTATATGGGCAGCTTGGCATTTAGATTGCGCTGTTTGCCAGCATAGCATGATGAAACAGGTGGGGGGTTTAGATTGTAAATTGCATCAAATTGCACTTTTAGCTCAAGGCACTATATATAGCAAGTCCTGATAAATAAATAAATTAATTAATTCACTTTGAGGGCCTGGATTTCTAAATTATTGCTAGCAGTATTTCAGCTTGTGAAAAATATTTCCATTTGCGTCACCATAGCACATACAGAAGACCCTCCCTGAAAGCAGATGCTAAAAGCAGTCAGAGAGGAAACAATTCCTCTTAAGGTGTTTATTGACCAGAACTGATAAACCGGGGCTTCAGATCCCTTCCTAAACTCCTCACTGCCCCTAGGAAAACACAAAGCTAATTCTACAGATACTTGATGGCAATTGGAATAACTGAAAACCGGTCTTTTGATCTGAGCAGCAATCTCCTGTTGCATTTTCAGCATGTTAAATACTGTTGAGTTTTTCCTTCCTACTCAGGTTGGCTGAGACAATGAAATATCTCTGAACCAGAACAGGCTATCCCAGGTGGTCTTTTCGGCAGTTTGTTAGAGGGCACAAACTGCACGGTTTAACTCAGTAAATATACATTTGAAGCAGCTGTGGGCAAAGAGCAACATTATTCAAGAGTTGACAGCAGTATGGTCAACCCCCACCCTGGTATGAAGGGATCCAGAGTGCTCAGATTTTCTTGATTTGTTTCGTCTGAAGCTGGGGTAGCCAAACATTTTTTAGCAGGGTTACATTGGTGGCTTTCATCTGCACCAGGATTCAAGAAGAAAGCCTCCTTCAGAGCTCTAGTCCGGAAAGGAAGGGGAGCATCCCTTACCTGAGTTTTCCTATTAAAGAAACACATTATGCTCCCAGGCTGCATAATAAATTCCCTTACTCTCTCCCAAAAAACTCTAAGTGGCTCATAATAAAAAAATAAAGATGTCCAAAAAACGTTGTAAATTGGCACTTAGACCAGGGGTGTCCAACCTGCAGCCCCGAGAAGTATTTTGTGCAGCCCCAGTCGAGGGCGATGCAGTGATTTCCTCTGCTGCCCCTCGGTGTTTACCATCTTGCCAACTCCCTCCTCTATCTTGCTGCAGCGTTTGCGCGTTTGTGTGGCCCCAGAAACATTTTTTTCGGTCAATGCGGCCCAGGGAAGCCAAAAGGTTGGACACCCCTGACTTAGACATTCAAGTGACGATTTTCGAAACTGTCTTTCTGGATATCTTGCGAGGCGTTCTAGCTGTTATGTGTCCAATGATCCAAGGGGCGTGTTATGGGCGGGTTTTGGGCGTGCTTAGACTGCACCTATAATCAAATGTCCTGGACGGAATTTAGATGTTCTGAGCTAGACATTTGTACATGATTCATTTCAGCTTCACCCCCTCTCTTTATTTTTATGCCTCCACCCCCTCCCCTATGCTTTGGCATCTCTCTCTCTTCTCCTTTTCTTCCTTCCTTCCCACTCAAAGTATCTAATTGCCAAAAAGGTACCCAAACTGACCAGATGACCACTGAAGAGATTAAGTCATGACCCCCCCCACTCCTCAGTGGTCATTGACCCCCCCTTCCCCCCAAATATGAATGAAACAGTACATACCTGTCCAGGGCAGGATTATTTCTTTGAGGGCCCTTAGGCACCCAAATACACTGGGCTTCCCTGGCCCTGCCCCACCCACACCCCACCCCCATTTATTTGTTTTCTTATTTACTTCTTTATTTCCACTTGCATTTCTTTCTTTTTTAAATTCAAAATAGATTAGCATACCAGTGCACAGTTTTTCTTCTATGCAACCTCCAAACATCTCTGAACAAATCCCCCTTCCTTCCCTTCCCACCTACTTATCCAGGACTTTAACTCTGAACTCTTTCCATACATATATAAAAGTGTTCAAATATATTGTAAAGCAGTAATACTATCCAAAATACTGTATAAGTCTATATTAATAACCAAGTTTACAACTCCTCTCAACTGCCTCACTCTATGTCAACCAACTGTAACCCATATGTATGGATAAACAACCAAATCTGTAACTCTTCCAGCATGTTCCACTCCATGTATGTTAACTTGTAACAAAACAAGGCAAGCAGTCCACCATAGAATCCGACATGAAACAAAAGAAGATCGACAGACAATAAGGAAATTCAAATCAGGTTTATTCAAGGTGCTCCCAAGAACCATGCCCGATGCATTTCGCCAAACAAGGCTAGTCAAAACTAACAGAAAACCACCTCTTTCATAAACACAGAACACAGTTACACCCTCAACCAGTATGGAATAAGTAATCACAAACTAAAAATATGTAGATAAAGGTTAAACTGAACCGCCAAGATGCCAAACTGCAAACAGTGAAACACCACAGAAACAATGACACATAGCCCCCTAATACTCTGCAAAATATAAATATAGCAGATGTAAATTTGAAGAAACTGACAATAACCACTTTACAAATTAACAAATAGAAATAAAACAAAAATTGAAAATAAGAATATACCATTTTATTGGACTAATCCATTTTTCAATTAACTTTCAGAGGCCAAAGCCTCCTTCAGGTCAACATAGTGTACAGGTACTGCTGTTACATTATACTGTCCTGACCTGAGAAATGGGGTTTTGGTCTCCAAAAGTTAGTAAAAAAGTATTAAAATTAATCCAATAAAAAGATTACCTTATTTTCTGTTTATAAAAGTTTTATCAATACAACTACAATACTATTTTATTCTAAAGCAGCAAAAAAAAATCTTTTTTCTACCTTTTGTCGTTTCTGCTTTAATCATCTTGTCTTCACTCTCTTCTTTCTAGCCAGCATTTGTCCTATCTCTGTCTTCCATGCAACATCATCCCCTTCCATCCACTGTCTTCCCTCTCTCTCTGTCCTTTCCATTCACTGTTCGCCCTCTCCCCGTTCCATATGATATCTTCCCTCTTTCTATGCTCCTTCCATAAACTGTCTATCCTGTGCCCCTTCTCTCCTTTGTACATGATTCATTTCAGCTTCACCCCCTCTCTTTATTTTTATGCCTCCACCCCCTCCCCTATGCTTTGGCATCTCTCTCTCTTCTCCTTTTCTTCCTTCCTTCCCACTCCAACCCATGGTCTGGCATCTCTAACTCCTTCCTTTCCCTCCCCCTATCCCTTAGCATCTCTCTCTACATGCTCTGGCAGCTCATCTCCCTCCTTTCCCTCTGGTCTGGCATTTGTCTCCTTAGTTTCCCTCCCTCCCCCCCATGCCCTGGCATCTCTCTCCTCTCATTCCAACTCCTCCTCCATTATCTGGCATCTCCTCTCCTTCCTTTCTCTCCCTCCCTCCTACCTTCCTTTACCCTGCTCTGGCATCTGTCTCCTCCCCCCCCATGCCCTGGCATCTCTCCCTCCCCTTCCATGGTCTGGTATCTCCTTTCCTTCTTTCCTTTGCCTCCCTCCCATGAGCTTGGCATCTCTCGTTCCTCTCCCTTTTTCTTCTCCCTCCTTCCCTCTCTCTCCTCAATTGGGTGCAGCAGCAGCATTTCTATCTCCCTTCCCTGTGCAGCAGCAGCATTTCTCCCCCCCCACTCCCCCTCACTTCCCTGTGCAGCAGCAGCAGCATTTCTCACCCTTCCCTTCACAGCAGCAGCATTTCTCCCCTCCCCCTCCCTTCCTTTCCCTGTGCAGCAACAGCATTTCTCCCCCTTCCCCCTTCCCTGTGCAGCAGCAGCATTTCTTCTGTGCCTTCATCCAGCCAGTGTTTAGTTGCTGGCCAGCTCCCTTGCTGACTGCAGTGGTTTTTCTGCTCAAAGCTGTGGGCGTCAGCTCCTTGCGTGATCCGCGGCTCCATCAGAAGCCTTCTCTCTGACGTCATGACATCAGAGGGAACGCTTCTGATGCAGCTGCAGATCCATCGAGGAGTCGACGCCCGCAGGTTTGAGCGGAAAAACCACTGCAGGCAGCAAGGGAGCCAGCCAGCAGCTGCACACACGCCGGAGGGAAGCACAGAAGGAAAGGACGGACATCCCTGATTTAAAGTTTACTGCTGCTGCTGGTGGTTAAGGAATGCAGCAGCGACAGAATAGGGAGAGTGGTTCCTGTGGCGGGCCCCCCTGATCATTTCAGGCCCTAGGCCCGTGCCTATTGGTCATACCCTTTAATCTGGCCCTGTACCTATCTCTTGAACAGCAGCATCTGGTTTGGAAAAGGTTAGTAGCGCATCACATAGGTGTCTTAAGTAGCCTGGTGGATGGGCTAATGAGCCATAGAAAGAAGGACCCAGGCCCCCAAGCCCTCTAACGGGCACATTTATGGTGGAAAGTGAGCCCACTTAAATCCTATTATACTGCAATATGGGTGCCAGCTGCAGCCATAAGGGCTATTGAGGTGGTAGATAGATGGGCATAGTAGGTTTTAGGTGAGTTTTGGAGAGCTCACCTTACATTAGAAGGGGGTTATGGTAAGATGTACACATAGCACCGTTTATGTGAAGTTCACAGCAGCACCCTCTAAAGCGCCCCACTGCTCTATCGGCATGTCCATGTGGCCAGTCCACTACAATGCTGGACCCTCCCATGTCCAAATGGTCTAGATTTGGATGTTTTAAACTTGAATGTTTTTGTGATTAAAAATGGGGAATAAAGTTAGGCGTCCTAAGTTTGGACAATCTGGCGGCCAAGACGTCCAAGTAGATGATTAAAAAAAAAAATGTTGGACGTCCAGAGGTTTTGAAAATGGCTGTTTCTCCAACCCTGACTTTAGACATCTTGTGGGAAATGTCCAAGCTGGACTTAGACGCCCTTTTCATAAATGGCCCACCAAGGTTTTAGAATGCTTCTCATGCTGCACAGAATTGTAGCACTTTTTTTGGATTATTATTTTGTAGCCTTGGACTATGATAGAAACAAATACTAAGACCAAAACTTTCCCAAGCCATACCCCAGCATCCTCCCTCTCTGACCTCAGCAGTCTAGCATTCCTCTGACCTCAACATCTCCCTCAGCATTGCCTTACCTCCCCCTTCTGCTTCATTTCTTGATTAAATTGTTGGATGGGAGGGGAGGAATATTTATTTTCTGCGTTGTTATTAATGAAATTTAAGTGCTTATTTTGTTATTAATGTATATATAATTCATGGCACTTTGTATTAGCTTTGAAAATTAATAAAGATTAAAAAAAAAAAACCCCAACACAAAAAACCTTGGAAAAGAGACGGCTGAGGGGAGATACGATTGAAGTCTACAAAATCCTGAGTGGAGTAGAACGGGTACAAGTGGGTTGATCTTTCACTCCGTCAAAAATTACAAAGACTAGGGGGCACTCCATGAAGTTATAGGGAAATACTTTTAAAATCAATAGGAGGAAATATTTTTTCACTCAGAGAATAGTTAAGCTCTGGAATGCGTTGCCAGAGGATGAGGTAAGAGCGGATAGCGTAGCTGGTTTTAAGAAAGGTTTGGATAAGTTCCTGGAGGAAAAGTCCATAGTCTGTTATTGAGAAAGACACGGGGGAAGCCACTGCTTGCCCCGGATCGGTAGCATGGAATGTTGCTACTCTTTGAGATTCTAGAATCTTGCTTACTCTGAGATAATGGAATGTTGCTTCTCCTTGGGTTTTGGCCAGGTACTGGTGACCTGGATTGGCCACCATGGGAATGGGCTACTGGGCTTGATGGACCATTGGTCTGACCCGGTGAGGCTATTCTTAGGTTCTTGTACTGTAACTATGGCAAATTGTAACCTGTTAACTGTATATTCTGTATGTCAACCTGTAACCCGTTCTGAGCTCTTTAGGGAGAATGGGAAAGAAAATGAATTAAATAAATAAATAAATAAGAGTCCGTTTACTAAGGTGCGTTAGCCGATATAGTGTGTGCTAAATGCTAACACGCCCATTATATTCTATGGACGCGTTAGTGTTTAGCGTGTGCTAAATTGGCTAGCACGCCTTAGTGAAAGAGGGGGTAAATAAAAATTAGCATAAGTGTGATTGGTTTTTTTGAAAGCACTAGCCTGTTCTGCAAGAAGTTATTTCTAAGAAACATTTTGGATAAAGAGCCTCCTTTTGCAGTTGAAAAGTGGTAGTAACTTAGTGAATGTTTTGAACAGAGTTCATTCCTCCTGAACAAAAATGGAAACATGGTGTTAAATTTAGCCTGACTGCTCCGACTTCTCTGGGGATCCAGGTCAATCAGAACCAGCTGCTGTTGGGTTTCAGCATGAGCCTTGATTTGTAAATATTGGGGGGCTTCCCCTATTTTATAAATGTCCCATCGTTCCCAGTGATGGTCTGTGGTCAGGAGTCAGATTGTACCACTTTCACAAACAGGTACATGTGCATCCTAACACTGAACACCAGATGTCGCCATTGCATAACAGCCTCATACTGTTTCTGCAGGATCCTCAGCTGGTCCTCTGAGCAGAAGCCAGGTCTAAAAAATAAACCTGGATCTTCCAAGGAGCAAAGCTCCGCAATGCTACTGGGCCACAGGGTCAGCCTAAGCAGTATTTTTAATTTTTTTAAAAAATGCTTACAGGGTCTCATCTGTGCTGACAATGTAGTGCGACAATGCAGCGGCTGCTAAGAGAGCGAATAGAATGCTAGGTATAATCAAGAAGGGTATTACTACCAGAACAAAAGAAGTTATCCTGCCGTTGTATCGGGCAATGGTGCGCCCGCATCTGGAGTACTGCGTCCAATATTGGTCGCCGTACCTTAAGAAAGACATAGCGTTACTAGAGAGGGTTCAGAGGAGAGAGACACGTCTGATAAAAGGGATGGAAAATCTTTCATACGCTGAGAGATTGGAGAAACTGGGACTCTTTTCCCTGGAGAAGAGGAGACTTAGAGGGGATATGATAGAGACTTACAAGATCATGAAGGGCATAGAGAGAGTAGAGAGGGACAGATTCTTCAAACTTTCGAAAAATAAAAGAACAAGAGGGCATTCGGAGAAGTTAAAAGGGGACAGATTCAAAACAAATGCTAGGAAGTTCTTCTTTACCCAACATGTGGTAGACACCTGGAATGCGCTTCCAGAGGACGTAATAGAGCAAAGTATGGTACTGGGGTTCAAGAAAGGATTGGACAATTTCCTGCTGGAAAAGGGGATAGAAGAGTATAGATAGAAGATTACTGTGCAGGTCCTGGACCTATTGGGCCGCCGCGTGAGCGGACTGCTGGGCACGATGGACCGCGGGTCTGACCCAGCGGAGGCAATGCTTATGTTTTTATGTTCTTATGTTCTTAAAAGAGAATGAAATACAGTTTGGGGATTGGAAAGGTGATGGAGGAGGATGAGTAGCTTTGGCAGTGGGTGGGGGAGGAGTTGAACAGAGGAGGGGCTAAAGAGGTGCAAAGTCCACCAACGTTTTCTTTTTCACTTTTAACCCTGTCATCACCAACCTGCAAATGCCTGTTCTTCACATTCATGAGGCACAAAATAGTGACATCTTGCTATACCGAGACTTTAGCCTCTCCTTATAGGGAAGTCATCCCAAACCTTTTATCATTTTCATCGCCGTTCTCTGTAACTTTTCTAATTCCGCTACATCTTTTTTAAGATACGGCAACCAGAATTTCACACAGTATTTGATAGAGCAAAACAGAGGCATTATAACATTTTCATCTTTGTTTTCCATTCCTTTCCTGATAATTCCTAACATTCTATTTGCTTGCTTAGCCGCTGCCGCACATTGAGCTGAGGGTTTCAACATATCCTCAACAATGAAACCTAGATCCTTTTCCTGGGCAGTGACTCCTAACATAGAACCCAGCATCACGTAGCTATAGTCTGGGTTCCTCTTTCCCACATACTTCATCTGCCATTTTGATGCCCAGTCTCCCAAGGTCCTCTTGCAGTTTTTCACAATCCTCATGCGATTTAACAACTTTGTGTCATTAGCACATTTATCCCCTCTTTTACTAACGCATGGCGCGTGTTTTAGCGCCGGCAGCGGCAGTAACTGCTCCGATGCTCATCGAATTCCTATGAACGTCGGAACAGTTACCGCCGCTGCCGGCGCTAAAACCCACGTTATGTGTTAGTAAAAGAGGGGGTTAGTTATTCCCATCTCTGGATCATTGACTAATATATTAAAAAGCAGCAGTCCCAGCATTTTTAACTCAGTTGCAAGGTGCCTACCAGCACCCAAAAAATCGGTGCCGGAATCATGCCTCTGTGGGCACTTTAGGCCACCTTACAATACTGTAGGCATGGCTAATGCCGGAAGTGGCGTTAGGCAGCCTAAAGTGCCTATTGAGGCACAATTCGCTTCAAAGGGAGGCGCTGAAAATGTAGGCCTGGAAAACCCTGGCCTACATTTCTGGCACCTACCTTTGCCGGAGGCATGGTTCTGTAACCGGCACCATCATGTGACTGACACATGATCATGGCCACAGACAATGGTGCCGGTTAGAGAACAGCGATGTAGCGAGGGTGAGAGGTGCCTAGGGTGGTGGTGCCCCTCCCCCACCCACTGCTCCGCCACCCCCATCCCTACACACTCCTTCCCCTTCCTCCCCACTGCTGCATGCCAGCGCCTGCTTCCCTTCCCCCGTGCCTCTGTAACGTTCATGGCAGGAGCAATAACCCCCCAACCTGCTGTCGTGCCTGCGAGGGCACTCCCTCTGATGTCACTTCCTAGACGCGGGTCCAGGAAGTGACATTGGAAGAGGAGCTGACGCAGGCACGACAGCAGGTTAGGAGGTACTGCTTGCGCCACAAATGTTACAGGGGTGCAGGGGAAGGGAAGTGGCACATGCGCGCAGCAATGGGGGTGGGGTGGGGAAGGAGCAGGAGGAGGGGGTGGGGAGGAGGACGGTAGCCACACTGGGAGGACCACCCCCTCCACTTCCACTCCCTTACTATGCCACTGTTAGAGAATAAGGCCTAGGCTGTGCAAATCTGCCCAGTACTGGCCTTTTAGTTCTTTAAATTATAGCATTCATCCCACGCCTTTTTGAATTCCCTCACTGTTCTCCTCTTAACTTTTATTAGATTTGGAAGAAGATGATGTCCATGTGCAAGGTGCTATAAATAGGGTTACCAGATTTTCCCGAAGGAATATCCGGACCCATGGCCACGCCTCCCCCAGTCCCGCCCTGTTCTGCTCAATTCCACCCCTAGCCCTCCCCAGACGGCATCTGTGCATGCGTGCACACGCGCGTGATGTCACCGTGTTGGGTCTGGGCATGTGCGGATGCCCCTTCCTGATGCGACTCTGACGGGTAGCTTTTCAAAATCCAGACAAAGTGTCGGGTTTTGAAAAGCCATCCGGACCCCTGGGCATGTCCTCGACAAGGAGAACAGGTCCGGGGAAATCCGGACATCCGATAGCCCTAGCTATAAAAACCTACTTACTAAAATGTGCTGAGTGGGTAATGTGAGTATTAGCATGCGCTAACAGCGTGGTGCCTGTATAGTGAACAACAATTCTTGTGTTAATTTCCTAATTGGGAAGTGGGCAGGGGCTGTGTAGTTACTGTGTATTATTACCTGTTAACCTTGCAGATAAAGTGAACCAGTTAACATCACCTCAATATGAGGCAGTGCTAACTCTATTGTGTTTTCTGCAATGCAGTTATTGTACAGTAAGGGCTGGATTCAGTAAATGGCACCCATATTAGGTTGCCAAATAAAAATGAGCTCTGAACGATATTCTAAAAATGAAGCTGTGAGTGTCACCGTTTGACTGTTTTGCTCTCTTTGTGGGGCAATAAAGATCTTGACCCTCATGCTACTAAACTTTGTGTGAGGCGGTGGCGTACTCAAGGATTGTGCTACCGTGAAAGCCTGGGCGTTGGAACGGGGTGGCCACAGGCGCCATGGCCCCTCCTAAAGATTGGCGATCCATCAGAAGAGATGGCTCTCCCGCATTCTGCCTCCCCCACCTACCTCCTCCCCGGCCGCTCTCATTTTAAATCTTTGGACAGTGGCAACGAGTGAGCCTGCTGTCGTTGGTGTGTCCTGGATGTCTTTATTCTGCAGCCGCTGGACAATTAGACATCAGAGATTAGTTTTTTGAGTAATGAGAGGCAAGGGGAGTTTCAAGTTTATTAGGTTTTTATATACCGCCTATCAAGGTTATCTAAGCGGTTTTACAATCAGATACTCAAGCATTTTCCCTATCTGTCCCAGTGGGCTCACAATCTATCTAATGTACCTGGGGCTATGGAGGACTGAGTGACTTGCCCAGGGTCACAAGGAGCAGCACGGGGTTTGAACCCACAACCCCAGGGTGCTGAGGCTGTAGCTCCAACCAATGCGCCACACACTCCTCCCAATAGACACCAGGGGATGGGTTAGTTTTTTCAGTTAGGCATGGAAGGAAGGGTAAGAACATAAGATTTGCTGCTGCTGGGTCAGACCAGTGGTCCATTGTGCCCAGCAGTTTGCTCACGCGGTGGCCCTTAGGTCAAAGACCAGTGTCCTACTTGAGTCTAGGCTTACTTGCATATGTTCTGTTCCAGTAGGAACTTATGCAACCTTGTCGTGAATCCCTGAAGGGTGCTCTCCCCTATAACAGCCTCGGGAAGAGCGTTCCAGACCTCCACCACTCTCTGGGTGAAGAAGATCTTCCTTACGTTTGTACGGAATCTTTTCCCTTCTAACTTTAGCGAGTGCCCTCTCGTTTTTTTTTTCTTAAATGGAAAGTGACAGGTTTAGGGTTAGTCAGGTGGGGGGTGCCAGTAGACACCAGACATTGGAGGTTTGATTTAGGGAGGGAAGGAGGAAGGTGGGGCTGATGCAGATGCCATAGGCTTCTAGTGTGTGCTTTTCTTTTTAAATATCACTCTTCTAGTCTGTGCCTGAGCCATTCACCCAATTTGCATGTTCAATTTTAATTTGACTAATGAGCCAATTAGCACCAATAATTGGGATCTTTTAATGAGCAATTATTGGGGCTAATTAGTTTTAATTAAAAATTGCAGGTTTGTCTGAATTCAAGGCGTGTCTGAATTCAAGAGGACCTGGAATAGGCAAGTGGGATCTCTCAGAGAGAGAGAAAGAGATCATGTTTACTGCGGATGGGTAGACTAGATGGGCCATTTGGCCTTTATCTGCCGTCATGTTTCTATGTTTCTACATGTAGGCGTGGGATCTGCACCTAAATTTTACACACAAGTCATAACAGGGGACGTGGAAACAGGAGGGTAATGGGCAGATTGGGGGTATTAATTGGATTTATATAATAAGGGGGAACCACTCCTAATGTTTCAGTTGGTGCAAATGGATGCGCCTACAGTTAGGCATGGTTCCCAGGCGCAAGTGCTATTCTATAAACCGTGCCTAACTCTAAGCAGGTTTTATAGAGTAGAATAGCGCTGAGTATTGGTTTTTGGCCACTGATGTTCTTTTAGGCGCCATACTTAGAATCTAGCTTTGTATGCTAATTTTGTCAATTAACATGTGGTAACTGCAAAACCTTATCGCACTTTAGTAAATAGTGCCGAATGCATTATTTCATAATACCAATTGATTCTGTCTGGACGTATGTGCTTATTTTGGTGACTTAGCTGGCTATTAACAAGGAAACACCTCCGGGTTTTTTGGGAATTAATTCATACACTGGATGCATTTTTCTTAGGTCGTTCATTGTGTGCTGCTCCGCTCTTCGTCAAAGAATTCCACCAGCTGTCACTTGGAAAGCTGGAAAGGAGGAAAGCTGGACAGGCTTCACAGGAACACTTTTGCACCTTCAGATAATTACAAACACCTCTTCTGTCATAGCACAGTGTCTTCCCCTTCTGCTTAAAGACAGCATCCTGTCTTGCCTTCCTGAGCTTCCCTAAAAGTACCTCTGAAGCAATGTCTGGCATAGCATAAGGCCAGTGGCGTAGTGAGGGTAAGAGGCGCCCTTCCCCCACTCCCGCTCCTTTCCCGATCCCCCTGCTGCAAGCGCGCCAACTTCCCTCCCCCTTCCCTCTAGTTGTTCGCCGCAGCGCGCAACAAGAATTTCAATATACTTCTCGCGACCCCGTCGTCTCTCCCACTGGTGTCCTATGCACAGCCCCTGGAAGTGACGTAAGCAGGAGAGAGGATATGGTCGCAAGGAGCACGTTAACAGCTGTTGCTCACGGTGGTGAACAACTAAAGGCACGAGAGAAGGGAAGGGGGGCAGGTGCGTGGTGAGGGGAGGGGTAGGGAGAGGAGGAGAGCTGCCAGCGCCCCCCCCAACATGGCGCCTGGGGCGGACCGCCTTCCCTGTACATGAGATAGATGTGCACCTCAAAGGTGCATACCACTTGAAGAGTAAGAGCAAAGAATGATAAAAGTCCCAAAAATGGAATTCGGAGAAAAATGACTCCAAAGTTCTAAACACTCTATTATACATAACGTGGCCATAAGGCCCGTTTTGAACGGGACCATCCCTTTTTTAGGCAGCCTGTCCCGTTGTCCCCAAGCACGGCTTCGAGACGCTGAAATGTCCCGTTTTTAGCGGCCCACTGAAGAAAGAAGTGCAGTAGCGAATACAGCCCTCCCCCCCGGTACATTTTTTTAATACCAGCGGCTGCCTCCTGTCCTGATGTCTTCTGGCAGCGGCAGAGCGGCGTGCCTGCCTGGTCCCACGCTGCTCACTGAATGGCTGCCATCAATTCTTGCAAGTCCCGCAGCCATTCAGTGAGCGGCGCGGGACTAGGCAGGCGCGCCACTCTGCCACTGACGGAAGACATCAGGACAGGGGCAGCCACCGGGTTTAAAAAAAGGTACTGGGGGGGGTTTCGGGATCCTTGGGGGGGGTCCCGTTTTGAGGGAAAAAATAAATGGTCACGTTAATTATAGAGGGTGCCCACAAAAACACTCCTTGATTTTAAATGGTTACAAAATCAAAATTTATCGGAATATTCTTTCACCTTTGAGGCTATAGTTTCATCAACTCATAAAGTTTCATACGGTATCTGTTGATTACATACACTCGATGTGCGCCCCCGCCTGTTACTCAGCAAACTTTGATGTGATAATCGCGCTCGGACCAGACTCTCCGAAGCATATCCAGCGTGATTGCATTTATAGCTTCAGAGATGCGCTCCTGCAGATCATCCATAGTTGCGGGTCTTTCACATACCTCCAAAGGAAAAAGTCACAAACAGTAATGACGGGTGATCTCGGGGGGGGGCCACTTGAGGAGCACCTGGTCATTTTGTCGCATTTCATTGTCTGAAGATTGTAACTTCTGCACCAATTGCAGCGTATAAGGGTGAAAGTGCAAGCGATTGTGCAAGATCTTGCTAACCGTGCTTTTTGGGACTTGTATTTGCTGTCATCTTATTTATAAACATATTCCAATAAGTTCTGATTTTGTAACCATTTAAAATCAAGGAGTGTTTTTGTGGGCACCCTGTATATATTGAGAGTATTTTTAAAGGCTGATTGATATAATTTTTTATGTGTAGCCTACTAATAACAATACTGAGGACAAGTTCTGAGGATGAACATTAGAATGAAGCTTTACAGCAGGGGTGTCCAACCTTTTGGCTTCCCTGGGCTGCATTGGCCGAAAAAAATGTTTCTGAGGCCACACAAATGCGCAAACGCTGAAACAAGACAGAGGAGGGAGCCGGCAAGACATTAAACACATGGGGGCAGCAGAGGAAAACACTGCATCGCCCTCGACCGGGGCCACACAAAATACTTCACGGGGCCGCATGTGGCCCTTGGGCCGCAGGTTGGAAACCCCTGCTTTACAGGTATACTTGGTCTTATATAGCTACAGCTATGAAGCTATCAATCAATTCATTACATATATCTTCCCACTAATCTTTAAATAAGCATGTCATGAACATTCCTTGAAAGGAGCTTCAGATATATAAGCTTAAAGGCAGTGTGTGTCTTCCTAATGCAGCCGATAGAGCAAAACATAAAATTAGGAGGAGAGTGTGTAAATGGAAAAGGCATCCACAGAGAGAGCTACATGGGAAGAGCATGGACATGTACGGCTTTTACATGCATATAGAGCTGTTATTTATGTGCTGAATGATCTGTGTATAATAAAAATGCTGCAATACCATAGTTAAATAAAGCTGAAGCTGAAGATAAGTACAGTAAAACCTTGGTTTGCAAGCATAATTCGTTCCAGTGGCATACTTGTAATCTAAAGCACTCGTATATCAAAGCAAATTTTCCCATAAGAAATAATGGAAACTCAGACGATTCACTCCACAACCCAAAAACTTGTATTGCAAGACTTTGCTCATTTAGAACAATCACTACACTCCTGGAGCGTCAGAGAGAGAAGAACCATCAGCTCAGTTGTGATGTGTGTATACTGTATGTACTTGTAGTGCAAGACTTTGTACTGTATATCAAGTTAAAATTTAATTGTTTTGCTTGTCTTGCAAAGCACTTGCAAACCAAGTTACTCGCAATCCAAGGTTTTACTGTATATCATTTTGATATCTGAATGAGTGAAGTTATCCTATTGGACTATGAAAGAAAATTATGTTTTAAAACAAATTTTAAAAAAATAACTGAGGACTAATGAGGATGAGCAGTAGATCCATATTACTCTGTGCTTGGATCAGGAAGCTTATATATCTGAAGGTCCTTTGAAGGAATGTTCATGACCTGCTTGGATGGCAATTAATACCAGGTATAGCCAATAATTGATTATTAAGGCTAATTAGCATCTAATTACTCTATTAATTTATGCAACTGACTGTATCCTGTATGTGCAAAGTTGCACGTTAGTTGGAAATTTTGGTGTGCAACTTTCTAAAATTAGGAGGAGAGTGTGTAAATGGAAAAGGCATCCACAGAGAGAGCTACATGGGCAGAGCATGGACATGTCCGGCTTTTACATGCATATAGAGCTGTTATTTATGTGCTAAAGTGCAATATTTAGGTGCACGCATTTATATTTGCTATTGACACAGCTTAATTAATTAATTAATTCCATTTTCTATACCGTTCTCCCAAAGGAGCTCAGAACGGTTTTGCATTAATTTATTCAGGTACTCAAGCATGTTTTCCCTGTCTGTCCCGGTGAGCTCACAATCTATCTAATATACCTGGGACAATGGGGGGGATTAAGTGACTTTCCCAGAGTCACAAGGAGCAGCATGGGTTTGAACCCACAACCCCAAGGTGCTGAGGCTGTAGCTTTAATCACTACACCACACATGGCAGAAGGTTTCACCAGGAGATTGCCACTTAAATGGGTGCCTCTAAATGCTGACTTAGGCTTAATTAGTGTGTCAACAAGTCTAATCTGCATTTGATCTACCTCTCAACTAACAATCTTTCTGAGCGGTTTAAAATCACAAAAAGGAATTCAGACCATTATAGGAAAGGGAGGAGGCAGAAGAGTAGGTAGACATAGAGATGCTGAGAATCCCCAATCCTCTCACCCCTCCATAAGGCTAATTTTGATGGGAAGTGAGATTCATACTTTTGCAATTTGGTCGTTGAATGATATGAGCATAAGAATTGCAATACTGGGACAAGCCTTGTATCCTATTTCCAACCATGGCCAACCTAGGTCCCAGGTACCTAGCTAGATCCCAAGTAGTAAAACAGATTTTATGTCGCTTATCCTAGGAATAAGCAGTGGATTTCCCCAAACCGTCTCAATACATGAAATGGCCTATGGCCTTCTCTTTTAGGAAATTTTCCAAACCTTTTTAAAACCCTGCTAAGCTAACTGATTTCACCACATTCTCTGGCAATGAATTCCAGAGTTTAATTATACTTTGAATGAAGAAAAATTGGAATATGTTTGAAGAATGAGATTTTTCATACAGATACTGTAAGTAAAGTGTGCAGAGAGTCTCCGCTATAAAGAAAAAAAGAGATTTGTGCTACCCTTTATTATTATAATTTATCTAAGTCTCTATTGGGGTAGTTATTTAGCTATGTTTTATACTTCCTTGGCAAGCTTAAGGAAGGCATTTTTTGTTGGTTCACAGATCAGACACATCATCAATGATGAGAGATTTGAAGATCTGTTAGTCAGGGCAGAGAAAATCGCCTGGAAAGCATTCAAGAATGTCACTGAGAATTTTCTTGGCAGTTATAGAGCATCAAACTATATTCAACTGGTTGACAAACTTCTTAGAGCACACAAAACCGTGAAGTGCAACATGTCACTGAAGATGCACTTTCTACGTTCTCACGTGGACTTCTTCCCTGCAAATCTTGGTGCTGTCAGCAATGAACATGGCAGAAGGTTTCACCAGGACATTGCCACTATGGAGGAAAGATATCAGGGCAACTGGAATCCATCAGTGTTGGCTGACTATTGTTGGACACTGCAATGAGATGCACCGGACACTGAGTACATATGAAAATCTGCAGGAAAACACTTTTAGCCACGGTGAACTATCATGGCATATCAGAAACTTTGTGCATTAAAACAGGTTATAGCAGACATAGGCAACTCCGGTCCTCGAGGGCCGGAATCCAGTCGGGTTTTTCAGAATTTCCCCAATGACTATGCACTGAAAGCAGTGCATGCAAATAGATCTCATGCATATTCATTGGGTTATAATCAATTGAAGATACTTTTGTGTTTCTCAAAATGATACAGAGGGTGGGAAATTATATTTGTGTTTATTTTGAAGGGAGTCTGTCATAATCACCAGTTTTGTTCTAAGAAAGCAAAATATTGGGGAAAAATTTGTTGCCCAGTGTTATGTAATATGATGCTGTTACACCAATTACGGTTCTTATTATAGACACCGAGGTATTTACCGCCATATCAGTTAAAATGCAACATCAAAATCAAAATAATAATAAAGTTGTATTAGCCCCCCCACCCTATTAAACATGTGGCAATGTTTTTTTAAACCTCAGCTGCTATAGGCAAAAAAAAAAAAAAGAAATTCAGATATTCAGTGGCATTATCTGGATAGTAGCTACTGCTGAGTTACCCGGATGGCAATACTCAGGCACTTTCTGGATAATATACCTTGATAGATTTAGAAAAGCCTCTTTCCTGTCCTGTTATCAGGATAGTTATTCAGGAATGGCACCTTTACACATCCATGGGGGGTGGGGGGTTGGAGGGAGGGGAATAAATATTGATGGTGACATTTGGGTAACTTTATTCTTCATTTATACTATATATTATGTTATATTATGTTATTGTTATATGTAGGAAAACTGAAAATCTTGAATGATATATATGTTACCTGTACAGATATTAGTGTATGTACCGTAATACCTATTGTTTGTTCATTTGTATGACACTGTTTTAGATTAAAACTCAATAAAGATTAAAAAAAAAAAAAAAAAAAAAGTAATGGCACTATAAATCACTACTACCTGAATAAATCTGGTCTTTGCCCTAGCTCTGTCCTCAGATACCCCCTCCCCCCATCCACCAGCACTATCCAGACAGCGTTGAGGTGGTCTATGAAGATAGTCAATTGCATTATCCAGATAGGACCAGATTCTGTAATTGGCCCATTACAGAATCATGCCTAACTTAAAACTTAAAGCACTAAATGTATGGCAAAGTTGTAAACAAAGTATCAGGTACAATATGTCAAAATGCTGGTGTGGTGTACCTAGATATACAGATTATTTGAATCTTTCAAAACGAGCCTCAGCCCCACCACTCCACCGCATATATTTATTTCATACCGCAGGAAGTATATTGTGGTGCTTCATCATTGGCTACAAGTTGTGAAAAATATTTCTTAATTTTTTAGTTTAGATTTTAGATTTTTTCTTTAGATTTTTTCTTCTTTTTTATCCATCATTATATTCTCTTAAAAGTAAGTAATACTTAGCTTCAGCCAAAAACCCAGGGAGTCAGACCCGACATGTTTCACACATAGGTGTTTTCTCAAGGGTCTCCCTGAAATATAAACCAGAAGAGCTGTTATAATATGATTACAACCCGCCCACCTGTTGTTGTTCTAAAACTGTTTCAGAATAGAGTGCTTACCAGGGGTGCCGCTGTCATCCGACTCCTATCGTTTATGGGAAAAAGATGGCGGCGGCGTCCTCTGGTCCCGATTTAAATACTCATTTCAAATAAGCCAAACTCCTCCCCCCACAGATGATTGGATCTAGCTAGAGTTACAGTGATCCCCATTCAATCTCACTATTGAGCCCTCGCGGCTCGACCGTGTCTAACTTAAAAATAAACCTTTGTTCGTTTTCATTCAATTTGACAGAATCTCCCTCCCCAGCCCACCCTGTTACTTTCTTTATGACACGCCACCTAAAATCATTAACAGTATGTTTAAACTTGATCCAATGCTCGACCAACGGAGCATGCATAACTTCATTAAGAACACGCGATTTGTGTTCAGTCAATCTTGTTTTGATCTTTCTACTGGTCCGCCCCACATATACGAGATCACACGGACACACAATGGAGTAAATAACCCCTTGAGAATTACAATCTGTAATGTGTTCAGATTTTAAATTAATGGATCTCCCCGGGACTTCCCAAGAGCCCCCTTGAATGGCTGAAGGACACCATTGGCAGTGTCCGCATATCCCGTGGGTGCCCACTACCCTCGCTTCTGGGCCAACCCTGTATTTTTGAAAATTACAGCGTTGTCCTAGCGTAACGCCTCGTGTACAACACCACGTCAGTGATAAACTTGTCCTCCATAACTCTTACGGCTGCACAGAAAGAAATTTTGGAAAAAGGGCTGGGATTTGTTATGACTCACCCCCCGGACTTCTTTAAAATACACGCTGCTTTGCATGCTTTCGTCAGGAAGATGCAATGCAAGGTTTTCTTTCAAGATAGCCCTGTAGGGGAGTTTCAGCCATTAGAGGAAGACAGGGGGTCCACTGAAATTTTGAGGCAGGAAGACTCCATCCCCATTTGTAGATTAAAATCACGTTGGGTCCCTCCGGGTCCAATGGATCCCCTTATTTTTACTTTTCAAGAACTCATTATTACTGACTTAAAGGAACTCCAAAGGAACTGGCAGAATGCAGGTCCTTATAATACCACCAGAGCCCAAACAGCAGGCTTTCAAGAATTGTTGGCCAATAATGACATAATTGTCACCAAGGCAGATAAGGGAGGGGCTACGGTCATTTTAAACAGTAACGAGTACGATATCGAAGCCAGACGTCAACTGGCAGATACTAGGGCATATAAGCTTCTTGATGGGGACCCGACTACAACTTTGGGTATGGAGATATTGAACTTCTTAAATCAATATCGAGAACAAGGGGAAATCACCAAGAGGGAATATCAATTCCTGTTTGAGAAGAATCCTAGGATTCCCAGCATATCATTTGTTCCCAAGATTCACAAAACTCTTGAAAACCCTCCAGGGAGACCTATAGTCAACACCCGGTCCTCTATACTAGAACCTCTATCAAAAATGGTGGACTTTTTCCTTAGAGATGAGGTCCCGAAAATAAAGTCCTATATTAGGGATTCCTCCCATTTTTTGACAAATATTGCAGCGCTTCAACTCAACATGACCGACAAATGGCTGGTGACTTTGGACGTTGTTTCGCTTTATACTCAAATTCCGCAGGAAGAAGCATTGACAGTTATCAAAGAATCCCTCCAGAGGAGAAATACACACCGCATTTCCACCACATTCTTGATGTATTTGGCCAAGTGGGTTATCAAACAAAATTATTTTCAATACCACCACCAATTTTACCAACAGATCCAGGGGGTGGCAATGGGTGCTACTCTGGCCCCCTCTGTGGCTGCCCTGTATATGGCGCGTTTCGAAGAAACTTGGGTATATCCATCCCCATGGAACATTTATATTGGATTCTGGGGTAGATTTCTGGACGACATTTTTTTCATCTGGGACAGCTCTAAGGAGAATTTGGATATTTTTATTGAATTTTTGAACTCAGTGGACAACAACATCAAGTTTACAATGACATGCCACCAGACTAAGATAGATTTTTTGGACATTACTGTCCAGGTTAGCGGGGCAAACATTGATACATCTTTATACATTAAACCAATAACTCGTAACACCATACTTCACTTCACCAGTTTCCACCCATTCAAACTTCGCTTCAACCTACCAATAGGGCAGTTCTTGCGGTTACGCAGGATCTGTTCTTCATTGGAAGAATATAAAATTCAAGCAGCTAAATTGAGAGACCGCCTCCATGATAGGGGCTATCCCGAGAAATCTATAAGGCAGGCCCTATATAGGGCTAAATTTGCTCAAAGAGATTTACTGTTACAAGAACATACAAATGAACAAGAAACGAATGACATTCTCACGTGTGTTCTTCCTTATTCAAAAGCAGTAAAAGCAGTAGTGGACATGCTGAGGAAGTACTGGTTCATAGTACAAACTCATGAATCTCTGGAAGTTTTCCCTCGCATAGCATATACACGAGGCGTTACGCTAGGACAACGCTGTAATTTTCAAAAATACAGGGTTGGCCCAGAAGCGAGGGTAGTGGGCACCCACGGGATATGCGGACACTGCCAATGGTGTCCTTCAGCCATTCAAGGGGGCTCTTGGGAAGTCCCGGGGAGATCCATTAATTTAAAATCTGAACACATTACAGATTGTAATTCTCAAGGGGTTATTTACTCCATTGTGTGTCCGTGTGATCTCGTATATGTGGGGCGGACCAGTAGAAAGATCAAAACAAGATTGACTGAACACAAATCGCGTGTTCTTAATGAAGTTATGCATGCTCCGTTGGTCGAGCATTGGATCAAGTTTAAACATACTGTTAATGATTTTAGGTGGCGTGTCATAAAGAAAGTAACAGGGTGGGCTGGGGAGGGAGATTCTGTCAAATTGAATGAAAACGAACAAAGGTTTATTTTTAAGTTAGACACGGTCGAGCCGCGAGGGCTCAATAGTGAGATTGAATGGGGATCACTGTAACTCTAGCTAGATCCAATCATCTGTGGGGGGAGGAGTTTGGCTTATTTGAAATGAGTATTTAAATCGGGACCAGAGGACGCCGCCGCCATCTTTTTCCCATAAACGATAGGAGTCGGATGACAGCGGCACCCCTGGTAAGCACTCTATTCTGAAACAGTTTTAGAACAACAACAGGTGGGCGGGTTGTAATCATATTATAACAGCTCTTCTGGTTTATATTTCAGGGAGACCCTTGAGAAAACACCTATGTGTGAAACATGTCGGGTCTGACTCCCTGGGTTTTTGGCTGAAGCTAAGTATTACTTACTTTTAAGAGAATATAATGATGGATAAAAAAGAAGAAAAAATCTAAAGAAAAAATCTAAAATCTAAACTAAAAAATTAAGAAATATTTTTCACAACTTGTAGCCAATGATGAAGCACCACAATATACTTCCTGCGGTATGAAATAAATATATGCGGTGGAGTGGTGGGGCTGAGGCTCGTTTTGAAAGATTCAAATAATCTGTATATCTAGGTACACCACACCAGCATTTTGACATATTGTACCTGATACTTTGTTTACAACTTTGCCATACATTTAGTGCTTAAAGTTAATGCAAGCATGGCAACTGAAGAGATTCAATTTGAGGGATACACGGAAGAACAATTGAAGAAAGTGCTTGCTAGACCAGCTTTATTAGATGAGGAAGAACTACCCCCCACAGAATCTTCCTGGCTAGAATTAGAAAATGTAATGAAAAGGGCTGTGAGAGCTGAGCTACATTGTAGCACATTAGTTCAGTATCTTAAGAGTGCGATGATCCCTAGGGGTCTTCGCATTGTAAAAGAGCCTAAGATGATTTCAACTGACAAAATTTTTACAGACCGATGGACAGCTATACTAAACAAGTGTTCTAGGGACCTCATGATTCTTCTAGTAGAAACCACTGAAAGTACAGAAAAGGAGCTATGTATTAAAGCGAACGGCATCGAAAGTGAACTACGCCAGGGAATAGACACAACTGAATTCGATCGTAAACTGAGTGAATTAAAGGCATCTATGAAGACATTTAGAGATGAAATTAAGATCAACAAAATCAAAAAATTAAAGAGAGACCAGAGGGACTATGCACAAGATAGGGTATATACTTGGCAAAAGAAGGGCTTTGGAACCATGCAGAAGAAAAAGGTAACATTTGATAGCACTTCAGGTGAATCAGACATTTCCACAGATGGCTCTACAGAGGTCACCACCGAGAAGCCAGGGGAGTTAGCCAACACAGATACCCGAGGACGAGGACGGACTCGACAACAACGAGCGAGAGGCAAAGCTCGGACGACAACACCACGTCAGTGATAAACTTGTCCTCCATAACTCTTACGGCTGCACAGAAAGAAATTTTGGAAAAAGGGCTGGGATTTGTTATGACTCACCCCCCGGACTTCTTTAAAATACACGCTGCTTTGCATGCTTTCGTCAGGAAGATGCAATGCAAGGTTTTCTTTCAAGATAGCCCTGTAGGGGAGTTTCAGCCATTAGAGGAAGACAGGGGGTCCACTGAAATTTTGAGGCAGGAAGACTCCATCCCCATTTGTAGATTAAAATCACGTTGGGTCCCTCCGGGTCCAATGGATCCCCTTATTTTTACTTTTCAAGAACTCATTATTACTGACTTAAAGGAACTCCAAAGGAACTGGCAGAATGCAGGTCCTTATAATACCACCAGAGCCCAAACAGCAGGCTTTCAAGAATTGTTGGCCAATAATGACATAATTGTCACCAAGGCAGATAAGGGAGGGGCTACGGTCATTTTAAACAGTAACGAGTACGATATCGAAGCCAGACGTCAACTGGCAGATACTAGGGCATATAAGCTTCTTGATGGGGACCCGACTACAACTTTGGGTATGGAGATATTGAACTTCTTAAATCAATATCGAGAACAAGGGGAAATCACCAAGAGGGAATATCAATTCCTGTTTGAGAAGAATCCTAGGATTCCCAGCATATCATTTGTTCCCAAGATTCACAAAACTCTTGAAAACCCTCCAGGGAGACCTATAGTCAACACCCGGTCCTCTATACTAGAACCTCTATCAAAAATGGTGGACTTTTTCCTTAGAGATGAGGTCCCGAAAATAAAGTCCTATATTAGGGATTCCTCCCATTTTTTGACAAATATTGCAGCGCTTCAACTCAACATGACCGACAAATGGCTGGTGACTTTGGACGTTGTTTCGCTTTATACTCAAATTCCGCAGGAAGAAGCATTGACAGTTATCAAAGAATCCCTCCAGAGGAGAAATACACACCGCATTTCCACCACATTCTTGATGTATTTGGCCAAGTGGGTTATCAAACAAAATTATTTTCAATACCACCACCAATTTTACCAACAGATCCAGGGGGTGGCAATGGGTGCTACTCTGGCCCCCTCTGTGGCTGCCCTGTATATGGCGCGTTTCGAAGAAACTTGGGTATATCCATCCCCATGGAACATTTATATTGGATTCTGGGGTAGATTTCTGGACGACATTTTTTTCATCTGGGACAGCTCTAAGGAGAATTTGGATATTTTTATTGAATTTTTGAACTCAGTGGACAACAACATCAAGTTTACAATGACATGCCACCAGACTAAGATAGATTTTTTGGACATTACTGTCCAGGTTAGCGGGGCAAACATTGATACATCTTTATACATTAAACCAATAACTCGTAACACCATACTTCACTTCACCAGTTTCCACCCATTCAAACTTCGCTTCAACCTACCAATAGGGCAGTTCTTGCGGTTACGCAGGATCTGTTCTTCATTGGAAGAATATAAAATTCAAGCAGCTAAATTGAGAGACCGCCTCCATGATAGGGGCTATCCCGAGAAATCTATAAGGCAGGCCCTATATAGGGCTAAATTTGCTCAAAGAGATTTACTGTTACAAGAACATACAAATGAACAAGAAACGAATGACATTCTCACGTGTGTTCTTCCTTATTCAAAAGCAGTAAAAGCAGTAGTGGACATGCTGAGGAAGTACTGGTTCATAGTACAAACTCATGAATCTCTGGAAGTTTTCCCTCGCATAGCATATACACGAGGCGTTACGCTAGGACAACGCTGTAATTTTCAAAAGTACAGGGTTGGCCCAGAAGCGAGGGTAGTGGGCACCCACGGGATATGCGGACACTGCCAATGGTGTCCTTCAGCCATTCAAGGGGGCTCTTGGGAAGTCCCGGGGAGATCCATTAATTTAAAATCTGAACACATTACAGATTGTAATTCTCAAGGGGTTATTTACTCCATTGTGTGTCCGTGTGATCTCGTATATGTGGGGCGGACCAGTAGAAAGATCAAAACAAGATTGACTGAACACAAATCGCGTGTTCTTAATGAAGTTATGCATGCTCCGTTGGTCGAGCATTGGATCAAGTTTAAACATACTGTTAATGATTTTAGGTGGCGTGTCATAAAGAAAGTAACAGGGTGGGCTGGGGAGGGAGATTCTGTCAAATTGAATGAAAACGAACAAAGGTTTATTTTTAAGTTAGACACGGTCGAGCCGCGAGGGCTCAATAGTGAGATTGAATGGGGATCACTGTAACTCTAGCTAGATCCAATCATCTGTGGGGGGAGGAGTTTGGCTTATTTGAAATGAGTATTTAAATCGGGACCAGAGGACGCCGCCGCCATCTTTTTCCCATAAACGATAGGAGTCGGATGACAGCGGCACCCCTGGTAAGCACTCTATTCTGAAACAGTTTTAGAACAACAACAGGTGGGCGGGTTGTAATCATATTATAACAGCTCTTCTGGTTTATATTTCAGGGAGACCCTTGAGAAAACACCTATGTGTGAAACATGTCGGGTCTGACTCCCTGGGTTTTTGGCTGAAGCTAAGTATTACTTACTTTTAAGAGAATATAATGATGGATAAAAAAGAAGAAAAAATCTAAAGAAAAAATCTAAAATCTAAACTAAAAAATTAAGAAATATTTTTCACAACTTGTAGCCAATGATGAAGCACCACAATATACTTCCTGCGGTATGAAATAAATATATGCGGTGGAGTGGTGGGGCTGAGGCTCGTTTTGAAAGATTCAAATAATCTGTATATCTAGGTACACCACACCAGCATTTTGACATATTGTACCTGATACTTTGTTTACAACTTTGCCATACATTTAGTGCTTAAAGTTAATGCAAGCATGGCAACTGAAGAGATTCAATTTGAGGGATACACGGAAGAACAATTGAAGAAAGTGCTTGCTAGACCAGCTTTATTAGATGAGGAAGAACTACCCCCCACAGAATCTTCCTGGCTAGAATTAGAAAATGTAATGAAAAGGGCTGTGAGAGCTGAGCTACATTGTAGCACATTAGTTCAGTATCTTAAGAGTGCGATGATCCCTAGGGGTCTTCGCATTGTAAAAGAGCCTAAGATGATTTCAACTGACAAAATTTTTACAGACCGATGGACAGCTATACTAAACAAGTGTTCTAGGGACCTCATGATTCTTCTAGTAGAAACCACTGAAAGTACAGAAAAGGAGCTATGTATTAAAGCGAACGGCATCGAAAGTGAACTACGCCAGGGAATAGACACAACTGAATTCGATCGTAAACTGAGTGAATTAAAGGCATCTATGAAGACATTTAGAGATGAAATTAAGATCAACAAAATCAAAAAATTAAAGAGAGACCAGAGGGACTATGCACAAGATAGGGTATATACTTGGCAAAAGAAGGGCTTTGGAACCATGCAGAAGAAAAAGGTAACATTTGATAGCACTTCAGGTGAATCAGACATTTCCACAGATGGCTCTACAGAGGTCACCACCGAGAAGCCAGGGGAGTTAGCCAACACAGATACCCGAGGACGAGGACGGACTCGACAACAACGAGCGAGAGGCAAAGCTCGGACGACAACACCACGTCAGTGATAAACTTGTCCTCCATAACTCTTACGGCTGCACAGAAAGAAATTTTGGAAAAAGGGCTGGGATTTGTTATGACTCACCCCCCGGACTTCTTTAAAATACACGCTGCTTTGCATGCTTTCGTCAGGAAGATGCAATGCAAGGTTTTCTTTCAAGATAGCCCTGTAGGGGAGTTTCAGCCATTAGAGGAAGACAGGGGGTCCACTGAAATTTTGAGGCAGGAAGACTCCATCCCCATTTGTAGATTAAAATCACGTTGGGTCCCTCCGGGTCCAATGGATCCCCTTATTTTTACTTTTCAAGAACTCATTATTACTGACTTAAAGGAACTCCAAAGGAACTGGCAGAATGCAGGTCCTTATAATACCACCAGAGCCCAAACAGCAGGCTTTCAAGAATTGTTGGCCAATAATGACATAATTGTCACCAAGGCAGATAAGGGAGGGGCTACGGTCATTTTAAACAGTAACGAGTACGATATCGAAGCCAGACGTCAACTGGCAGATACTAGGGCATATAAGCTTCTTGATGGGGACCCGACTACAACTTTGGGTATGGAGATATTGAACTTCTTAAATCAATATCGAGAACAAGGGGAAATCACCAAGAGGGAATATCAATTCCTGTTTGAGAAGAATCCTAGGATTCCCAGCATATCATTTGTTCCCAAGATTCACAAAACTCTTGAAAACCCTCCAGGGAGACCTATAGTCAACACCCGGTCCTCTATACTAGAACCTCTATCAAAAATGGTGGACTTTTTCCTTAGAGATGAGGTCCCGAAAATAAAGTCCTATATTAGGGATTCCTCCCATTTTTTGACAAATATTGCAGCGCTTCAACTCAACATGACCGACAAATGGCTGGTGACTTTGGACGTTGTTTCGCTTTATACTCAAATTCCGCAGGAAGAAGCATTGACAGTTATCAAAGAATCCCTCCAGAGGAGAAATACACACCGCATTTCCACCACATTCTTGATGTATTTGGCCAAGTGGGTTATCAAACAAAATTATTTTCAATACCACCACCAATTTTACCAACAGATCCAGGGGGTGGCAATGGGTGCTACTCTGGCCCCCTCTGTGGCTGCCCTGTATATGGCGCGTTTCGAAGAAACTTGGGTATATCCATCCCCATGGAACATTTATATTGGATTCTGGGGTAGATTTCTGGACGACATTTTTTTCATCTGGGACAGCTCTAAGGAGAATTTGGATATTTTTATTGAATTTTTGAACTCAGTGGACAACAACATCAAGTTTACAATGACATGCCACCAGACTAAGATAGATTTTTTGGACATTACTGTCCAGGTTAGCGGGGCAAACATTGATACATCTTTATACATTAAACCAATAACTCGTAACACCATACTTCACTTCACCAGTTTCCACCCATTCAAACTTCGCTTCAACCTACCAATAGGGCAGTTCTTGCGGTTACGCAGGATCTGTTCTTCATTGGAAGAATATAAAATTCAAGCAGCTAAATTGAGAGACCGCCTCCATGATAGGGGCTATCCCGAGAAATCTATAAGGCAGGCCCTATATAGGGCTAAATTTGCTCAAAGAGATTTACTGTTACAAGAACATACAAATGAACAAGAAACGAATGACATTCTCACGTGTGTTCTTCCTTATTCAAAAGCAGTAAAAGCAGTAGTGGACATGCTGAGGAAGTACTGGTTCATAGTACAAACTCATGAATCTCTGGAAGTTTTCCCTCGCATAGCATATACACGAGGCGTTACGCTAGGACAACGCTGTAATTTTCAAAAATACAGGGTTGGCCCAGAAGCGAGGGTAGTGGGCACCCACGGGATATGCGGACACTGCCAATGGTGTCCTTCAGCCATTCAAGGGGGCTCTTGGGAAGTCCCGGGGAGATCCATTAATTTAAAATCTGAACACATTACAGATTGTAATTCTCAAGGGGTTATTTACTCCATTGTGTGTCCGTGTGATCTCGTATATGTGGGGCGGACCAGTAGAAAGATCAAAACAAGATTGACTGAACACAAATCGCGTGTTCTTAATGAAGTTATGCATGCTCCGTTGGTCGAGCATTGGATCAAGTTTAAACATACTGTTAATGATTTTAGGTGGCGTGTCATAAAGAAAGTAACAGGGTGGGCTGGGGAGGGAGATTCTGTCAAATTGAATGAAAACGAACAAAGGTTTATTTTTAAGTTAGACACGGTCGAGCCGCGAGGGCTCAATAGTGAGATTGAATGGGGATCACTGTAACTCTAGCTAGATCCAATCATCTGTGGGGGGAGGAGTTTGGCTTATTTGAAATGAGTATTTAAATCGGGACCAGAGGACGCCGCCGCCATCTTTTTCCCATAAACGATAGGAGTCGGATGACAGCGGCACCCCTGGTAAGCACTCTATTCTGAAACAGTTTTAGAACAACAACAGGTGGGCGGGTTGTAATCATATTATAACAGCTCTTCTGGTTTATATTTCAGGGAGACCCTTGAGAAAACACCTATGTGTGAAACATGTCGGGTCTGACTCCCTGGGTTTTTGGCTGAAGCTAAGTATTACTTACTTTTAAGAGAATATAATGATGGATAAAAAAGAAGAAAAAATCTAAAGAAAAAATCTAAAATCTAAACTAAAAAATTAAGAAATATTTTTCACAACTTGTAGCCAATGATGAAGCACCACAATATACTTCCTGCGGTATGAAATAAATATATGCGGTGGAGTGGTGGGGCTGAGGCTCGTTTTGAAAGATTCAAATAATCTGTATAACTTAAAACTTAGGCACCTTTAAGGTAGGCCAGGGTTTTAAATGCCTACTTTATAGGCGCCCAAGTCCTTTAGAGCATCGCGTCTAGCGGCACCTAGATCTTTCTCCACCCCTACACATGCCTACTTTGGAGTTAGGCGCCACTCGGTGATAGATGCCTGTCTTTTGTAGAATCAGGCCTAAGAAGATAGGCGCTTATCTCCTAATTAAAATTTAGTTTTTTCAGTTATGAGCTTGTTAAAGCTCATTCTTGAAGCCATTTTACTAATTAAGCGCCTCTTATAGAATTTCCCCCATAATGCCAAGGTGATCTGTAAATATATTCACCGGCATTATTTGGTTAGTGCCACTGAATATCTGTCTTGATGGGATTTATCTGGGTAGCAGATGCTGCTACCTGGATAACTCCTTTTAAATATTGACTCCATAGTAGTCACAAAATTAGGGTTACCAAACTTCCAGATTTACCTGGATATGTCCTCTTTTTAGAGGACTAACCGGGTGTCCGGATGACTTACTCCCCTGTTTGGGGTATTGTTTCCTGTCCCCCACCTACCTCTGGCTCTGCTGAAATTTAATCTTCAGGCCGGCCGACAGCAGTAGAGAAGTGAGTCTGCTGCTTTTGGCCTGCCCCGGAAGCCTTCTCTCTGGAGTGACTTCCTGTTCCCGCGTAGACGGGATGCTCCAGAGATGCTGATGACAGCAGATTCACCTCCCTCCAGGACAGGCTGATGACAGTAGGCTCACCTCGCTGCTGCTGCTGGCCAGCCCAAAGATTATGTAAGGAGCCATAGGGAGCCATAGGGAGAGAGAGAAGCACCATCCCGTGGAGGGGGGTGTTGAGGGAGGGAGAGAGATAGAAAAAAAGAAAGAAGATCCACTGGAGGGGGAGGGTGTTGGAGGGAGAGAGAGAAGAACTTGTGGGGGAGGGAAGTTGTGGAGAGATAGAGAGAGAAAGCATCCATGGGGGAGGGAGGGAGAAAGAGAAGCACCTGCAAAAGGGGGATTGTTGGAGGAAGGGAAAGAAAGAGAAAATCACTAAAATGGTATAAAAGATGGGAAGGGGGGCTAAGGAAAAGAGTAAAAAGTGGGGTGAGACTGGTGGGAGGCAGGGCTGGGGTAGGGCTGGGGTGGAAGTGGGCCAGGAGTGGGGCCGGGTCAGTGGTGGGGTGGGGGGTGGGGGTCATGTGTCCTCTTTTTTTGGCTTCACAAATATGGTAACCCTTTATAAAATGATCAATCATTATAAGGGGGAGTAGTTGTGCATGTTTACACTCCCACAGTGGATCCCAGTACTGGCCTACCAGTTATCCAGACCTTGGGGGACTCATCTGAATTGCTACTTGTGAGTTTTCTCTAAATCACAGCAAAAAAGGGACAAGTAATGATCGCTAATGTGGCAACCTCTGCCAGCCAAAGGAATGGTGCAGAGATGAGAGAGTGTCAGGGACAGACGGCTTTTCTGGCTAGTGAGGTATGGTATGTTGTTCAGGCACACTCTTAGTGATGGTTCAGGACTGTCTTTTGGGTATATTTGGCTCACTGTACCTTTGTTTGTCATAGCTGTGTATTTACAATAGTTGTATTAGCATTAAAAAATAATTAGTGACTAGTCCCCCCTTTTATGAAGCCGCGTTAGGCCATGGCAGTTAAAGCTCCAGTACTCATAGAGTTCCTTTGAACGTTGGAGCTAATGCAGCCACAGCTGGCAATAAAAAAGCCTAACGTGGCTTCATAAAAGTGTGTGTGTGTGTGTGTGTGTGTGTGGGGGGGGGGTTGGCAGATTAGTAGACTTTCTTTAGTATATGTGCTCACTTCATTTTCCTTTCACTGACGCAAATAAATAACTGCTAACATGGTGGGCTCATACGATCAACACTTCATGAGAAAATCAAATAAGTGTTTTTCCAATTCTGTTAGAATTAGAATTTCTCTTTCAGAAACTGGAGCAGACCCAGGCAGGAGCCAAGGATATTGTTTTCCCAAAGGCCATTGAAGTGGGAGTATTCAAAGGTGCCAATGGTACTTCACCTGGACACAGTCAATTAAACATTATTTTTGTACTGTCTGGAGACCTCCACATGATCAATGAGCAGTTCTTTTGTCTGAATCATCCTTCGTTTCTCTGTCTCCAGGTAACAAGCTCCCGTGTCCACTTTATCCTGGATCAGCAGGATGTGGAGTAATTTGTCTGAACAGTTCTATTATTGTCTTAAATCACTCCGGTCACACATAGAGCCTCTGAGTCACTTTTCTTTTTCTTCTTGGTGGGCTTTATCTTTATAATGGTCATCTCTTGTATACAGCTCCTCTTGCCTGTACAAACAGTTTGGAGGAAAGGCAGGAATAAATCATGTTAAAAATTAGAGATGGTGCAAGTTATCTCATTGAAAAACAGTATTTTTGAATCGGGGGAATTTTCTTTCAATTAAATCGCTAGTCCAAATACTTTGCAACTGTATTCTTTGTGAATCTTTCTCCCGATACCAATACAAAAAAAAAATTCCTATGTTGTCTCTGGTTTTCTTCCACCAGTAAAGAATTCTGCCACAAAAAACACCTTTCATAATTCTCTGTCTCTATCTAATGCCTGAACTGGTTTCTAGGCCGTCTTCTGAATCCATCAGTATACTATATATGCCCCTTATCATCTCTGCTTGTACCTTCAACTGATCTTCTTGCAATGCCCATTCATTTTTGATAAAGCTTGTTTTCTATAAGCCGTCTTTGGGGAATGGTGTTGGCATGACCATGCAAAGGGATCTAGCTAGATAAATGATTGTTGAGACATCTAGTGGTTCAATCAGGTAATGGTTCAATCAGGTAAAACTGTCTCGAAAACCTTTTTAGCTCTGGCACACTAAATGGAGCAAATGTTTTTCGTGGCACACTAACGGAACTCTATGAGCAGCGGGGAACATTCTGCGCGGCACCCTGCGCTAATAACCGCTATCGCGGTTTAGTAAAAAAAGGAAGGGGGAGGTAAGCGCGCATTAGCACTTAATGTACGTAGTTTAGTAAAGGGTTGCTAAGATACCTGAAAATGGGCATATACTATACAGCTTAAATATGTACCAGTAAACCCAGATAAGCAATTTTATAAAATTATATTAAACTTGAAACTTACCCCCAATATGTCTTCATAGAGTACCCATTTCAGTTTTTATCTGCATACTTTCATTTCTAGTCTGTGGCTTCAGGGCAAGATGCACAATGCTCCAACAACTTGGTAATAAATACCACATTGGGAGTGCTTTAAATTTATAGGGTGATGTTCAGCACAATAGCATACAAATTATATGCATGCTATTTGTCTGGAGCAGCCCCAGTAAAATGGGGAGGTGCCCGATACCTGCTCAGAAAAGCAAAACTGTAGGCACAGCTCCCATCCCACCTTTCCTCCTGTCAGGCCTCTGGAAAAAAAAATGCTGTTCTTCTCCTGCAGCTGCTGCTCTCCGGATCCACAATTAGCTGAGCCAGCAGGGGAAGCCCCAAACAGTTGAGCCAGCAGGACTTCCTGGAGTCGCGGATCAGCTGAGCCAGCATAGGGAGAGCAGAGCTATGATCAGCTGAGCCAGTGCCTCCTCAGCTGACTGCGGCTCTGCTCTCTCCTTGCAAGCTCAACTGATCAGCAGTTCCGGGGGTCCTGCTGGCTCAACTGTTCAGGCCTTCCCCTGCCTGCTCAGATCAAACTTGTTAGAAAGCAAAAAACAGAGCTAGAAGCATTTGAGGCTGATCTTTAGCTGTAGAAGTGTGCAAACTTTTTTTTTTTTTTTTTACAATTAAGGAAAAATTCAGTAGCTGAATTATTTTTGTGTTGAATGAGGTAACATGGGTTTTATTAGTTTAATTTTTTTACGCTATTACAAACAGTTTTAAGTGATCATAATGATCCATGTAGTCAGTAAATATGAATTTTAAAAAACAAATAACCATTTTGCCCAAATGGAGACCTGTTTTCCATGTGAAGCCTGGGCCAAATGGCCCTGCTAGCTTCCCTTTTTTTCTGCTACCTCCTGCTCACCGCCTAGGCCTGCTGCCTACCCTTCATCTGGAATTTCTTTGGTCATTATTATGGACTGAAAAGACCTATGAGAATTGATAGCCACACAATATATGCAGTGATTTTAGTACTCAGAACGGTTATCTGTAATTACAATTCTGCATTTACACTTAATGATATGTCACATGTGTATAGTTCTGCTAATTTCATGGTACTTTTAGTACATTGATAATACAGTGTAATTAGGCCCAGAGGCCCAGATTCTTGAACCGGTGCCAATTTTCTAGGCACTGGTATGTGCCCATACCTCCTTTAATGCAGTCCAAACGGCATTTTTAACTGAGAAAACCTAGAAAATTGGCACCAGAATTGTACCTATACAGGAACTTTAGGCCGCTGAACACCAAAGTAGGGGTGACCAATGTCGAAACTGGAGTTAGGCAGCCTAAAGCGCCTGCATAGGTGCGCTTCATGTGATGATAGGTTCCAGAAATGCAGGCCCAGAAAATCCATCTTTTGCGTCAGCACGATTTCTAAACTGGTGCCAGTGCTTGATTGACACACGATTGGTGGTCTCTTTTAGGCTGCTGCCGATATTGGTGTCGGTTCGAGAAATCAGGCCTAAGTACCTTACTAGGCTTTCTTTAAAGAAGATGTATGCAGTAGTACACAGAGATGGTTTAGACTTTCCAAGTTTTTATTTTGACTTTATATCCCAACATTTGTGTGTTCAAGTTTTGGTACAGAGATATAATTTTTTTTTTGTATGACTTGCCCCCTCTTTTACTAAGGTGCACTATGCTTTTTAGCGCGCGATAAATATTAGCGCATGCTAATCATGCGCTAAACGCTAACGCGTGCATGTTTTCCTATGGACGTGTTAGCGGTTAGCGCATGCTAAAACGCTTAGTGCACCTTAGTAAAAGAGGGCCTTGATATTCTTTGCTTACAAAAAAAATTAGAAATAAAGCTTATGAATATGATACTTCTTATAGAAAAATACGGCAAAATACGGACAAAGTGCCGGGTTTTGAAAAGCTGTCCGGGGAAATCCGGATGTCTGGTAACCTTACAAATTGGTTGCATTGCTCTCAATGGGAAGCTCTTTGGATCCATGGCTACATGCAGCCATTTCCTCTCTGGGCAGCGACCATCATCGGTCCTGGTGTTTATGAAAGCTAATCTATTTTTTTTTGTAGTCCCAGGAAAGATGCCTTGTACCCTGCAAAATTTCTTTGAAATCTTCAAAGGGGATAGGTTGAGAAATTGAAAGGGGATAGGTTTAGAACAAACGCCAGGAAGTTCTTTTTCACACAGAGGGTGGTGGATACATGGAAAGCGCTACCAGAAGAAATGATAAGCAGGAGCACGCTACAGGGCTTCAAAGAAGGTTTGGATAGGTACCTAGAGGACAAAGGGATTGAGGGGTACAGATAGGAGTAGAGGTAGGTTATAAGGATAGGATTAGAGGTAAGTTACAAAATTAGTCTGGGACCACTGTTCAGGCGATAGGACTGATGGGCCGCCGCGTGAGCGGACCGCTGGGCAGGATGGACCTCTGGTCTGTCCCAGCGGAGGCACCTTCTTATGTTCTTATGCCTCTAAACTCAAAATTGGAAACAAAATTCTGCTTTAGTCTTGAGTGCTTAGAACCTGAGCTTACTTTTTAAACCATTGCTCTTCAGCATCAGCTAATATTGTAACAATCATGCTACTGCACGCCAATATTTTAAATTTTGATAGCATTCTTTTTATTCAAGTGTAAGCTGCCAATTGGAGCAGCAGCACGTTGAGGCTCTTACTGCTTAGCGGTACGCAAGATCCCATATGCTAATCCCTAACATTTTGTAATTTTAGTCAAGACATGGTTGCCCTCAAGTTATTTCTCCATGTCTTCAGGTTTCACTTGCAATTAGTAGCAAGTAATTAATTTCTTTTGGATTGATGGCATCTTTGGATGATTGCTGTAGGAGTCGCCGGAGCATTCCTCAACATGCAAAACTGTTTGATAGCAGCTTTCTTAGAAATAATTCACATGCCTTGAGGCTTTTATGTACTTTTTGTGTGCATGGTAAAGGGATCTTTTTTTTTTTTTCATTTCTATTTTGTTTCCATGGAAATGAAACTCTATGCTTGATTTTCAAGATCGTCAGACAAAATGGGCCAGCATACTTTAAAGAAAAATGGTAGAAAAATATCATGTGAAGTACAGCTATGGAGCATTTCTCACAAGACCCCCCTAAAAACAAACAAACACTACTTACATAGAAACATGGTGGCAGATAAAGGGCAAATGGCCCATCCAGTCTGCCCATCCGCTGTAACCATTATCTCTTCCTCTCTCTAATGATCTCACATGCCTATCCCATGCTATAGAAACATATTACTACTGTTAATTATTTCTATAGCGCTACTAGACTTACGCAGCGCTGTACAGAATCACAAAGAATAAAATAGTCCCTGCTCAAAAGAGCTTACAATCTAAACAGCCAAGACAGACAAACAGTAAGCAGAAACATGATGATAGATACTTCATAGAGGTAGATTTATTTAAGCATTTATTTAGTTCTTTTTGCAAACAAGTTTACTATATGAGAATAACTGAGTGCAGAATTCTGCAGCGCAGCACCTCATTAATAACGAGTCACCATTCAGCCATGTGGTCAGCATATAATGTAAATTATCTAGCTTAGATGGCTTTGAATCATGTGTATATTCAGAGACACTATGGGGGTATTTATATAAAGTGAGTACCAACATTTATGGCCTGGTTAAGCACATAAATGTTTACCCACCAGCTTATATGTACATGTGTCCCCCTTCACTGCTTTTGCAGCCCTCTTAAGGGCTCTGAATTCAATATCCATCCTTGGAATCCAGCACAGTGAAGGGGAAGGAAGATCGAGGCATCCCCCTTCACTGCACCGGAGGAGCCCGAGATCGGCGGTTTGCCCCGCCCCCAACAGCCACTTTCAGCACAAGTCTGCCTTTGCAGCCCTCTTAAGGGCTCTGAATTCAAGATCCATCCTTGGAATCCAGCACAGTGAAGGGGAAGGAAGATCGAGGCGTCCCCCTTCACTGCACCGGAGGAGCCCGAGATCGGCGGTTTGCCCCGCCCCCAACAGCCACTTCGGCACAAGTCTGCCTTTGCAGCCCTCTTGAGGGCTCTGAATACAGGACCCCTCTTCAAAATCCAGCACAGTGAAGGGGAAGGGAGATCGAGGCGTCCCCCTTCACTGCACCGGAGGAGCCCGAGATCGGCGGTTTGCCCCGCCCCCAACAGCCACTTCGGCACAAGTCTGCCTTTGCAGCCCTCTTGAGGGCTCTGAATACAGGACCCCTCTTCAAAATCCAGCACAGTGAAGGGGAAGGGAGATCGAGGCGTCCCCCTTCACTGCACCGGAGGAGCCCGAGATCGGCGGTTTGCCCCACCCCCAACAGCCACTTCGGCACAAGTCTGCCTTTGCAGCCCTCTTGAGGGCTCTGAATACAGGACCCCTCTTTAAAATCCAGCACAGTGAAGGGGAAGGGAGATCGAGGCGTCCCCCTTCACTGCACCGGAGGAGCCCGAGATCGGCGGTTTGCCCCGCCCCCAACAGCCACTTCGGCACAAGTCTGCCTTTGCAGCCCTCTTGAGGGCTCTGAATACAGGACCCCTCTTCAAAATCCAGCACAGTGAAGGGAAAGGGAGATCGAGGCATCCCCCTTCACTGCACCGGAGGAGCCTGAAATCGGCGGTTTGCCCCGCCCCCTAACAGCCACTTCGGCACCGCCCACTGTGAACCGCCGAAGAGGAAGGTGATTTCAAGTCCATGACCTGATCGCCACGAAAAACGCACGGATGGCTTAACGGCTCCTCTTACACACCTGATTTAATATAATCTGTGCTTTTGCAATTTTATTTTCATTACATTTAAATACGTAGCAATTTAAAAGTGTGCATCAAATAGAAATGCCGGTAAGACCGGCAAAAACACCTAAACATAAATTATCCTGCTCAGAACTTAAAATGGCGACGTCACCGACTCCATCTATAACCTTGACACAATGGGGAGATTGGGCCCAAGAAATCTCAAAAATGGTCACCGAGGCCCTGGAAGAAAAATTTCTTAAATTACAACTGGCTGTAGACTGTATTAATGATCGTTTTGAATCACACGCTGGACGTATTACAGCAGTGGAGCAAAGGGTGTCTGATAATGAAGATGCAACTTTGCAAGATCGTGAAAAAGTAACAGCATTGCAAAATCAAATAGCAACACTGACAACACGTTTGGACGACCAGGAGAATCGTCAACGCCGCAACAATCTACGAGTAGTGGGGCTACCTGATCTCCGTACTGATCAGGATCTATACTATTTTTTTCAACTTTGGCTCCCAAAACAACTTGGCCTAGTGACCCCTGATTCTGGTTTTCCATGCGAACGGGCACACCGCTTGAGCCAACGTACAGAGAATAACAACCGCCCGAGAGCAGTTATTGCTAGATATATCAACTGGAAAGATAAAGATCTTATCATACAAGCCTTTCGAAAATATGGTCGACTTGAATATGAAGGTCAAAGATTACTTTTGTTCAACGACTACTCCCTACATGTATCCACCCTTCGCAAGACGATGGTGCCACTATGTTCTACACTGCATCATCGAGGAGTGAAGTTTGCACTAGTGTATCCAGCGACTTTACGCATATGGAGAGAAGGGAAATCACACTCATTCACAGACAAAGCAACCGCACAACTATTTATAGACTCTATACCTGAGACAAATACTACCCCAACGGGCTAATATTATCAGCCATATATTTTACTTTGAGGTATCTGTTTGATCAAATCAATTCCAAATTTAATATTTTAATCTGAGCCAATAAGCTCTTATCTTAACATGTTATGTTATGTAATGAAATACAAATTTTATATAACCTGCTAAATTAAGCACACTAATCTTTACATTTATATTACTGATTAGGTGTGGATCTTGTTAGATGTTAGATGCTTCACATGCGTCATTCTTATATGCTCATAGAAGCATCCTTAAAATATTTTAATATGTACATGATAGTTTGGTTTATCTATCTTCTGACCACATATTATGAGGTCATTACTATCTTCTTCTTTCTTATTTTAATGTCTTTTCTACTTTTCTTATTAGACAGGAGTGTCTACCTTATCTCACTAATATATCAGATATCTTCTCTCGACAAAAGTGATATACTGCATATCTCTCTAACGCAAATCATATATTATGGCTGACCTACATGTCTTTTCCTTTAATGTGAATGGCCTGAATCATCCCATTAAAAGAAAAAAGATATCCAATTATGTGTCCAATAAACATCCAGACATAATTTTATTACAAGAAACCCACCTCCCATCTGCTGCCGCCACGAAATTTCAACTAAAGGGATACTCTGCTCATATATACTCCCTTGCGACTTATCAAAAGAAAAATGGTGTTTCAATCTTTCTTAAAGATAAACTCTCTCCCATTATTCATTCAATTAAAACAGACACAGAGGGAAGATGGTGTCTGGTACATGCTGCGTTGCACTCAATAGACTTTGTTCTTCTCAATATTTATGGCCCGGTTAAAGATCACCCGGATTTTTTTAGAGACATTCAACTAGCACTAATTGAATTCAGTTCTTGTTCTCTGATATTGGGTGGAGATTTTAACCAAATCCAAGACTTATATATTGACAGATCTTCTTCCTGTAAACCATCCAAGACCAAGTCTTTCACAGCTCTACAGGCCCTAAAAGATGCTTTCTCCCTTGTAGATCCTTGGCGACTACTTCACCCGAAAGGTAGAGAATATTCACATTTTTCACCACCGCATAATACATACTCGAGAATTGATTTCTTTCTTATATCCTCCTCTCTCATTCATGACCTTACTAATACTAGTATACATCCAATCTCCCTTACGGACCATGCTGCCATTTCTTTATATATTTCTATTTCGGCTCCACGTAATGAATCTCCTTCTTGGAGACTAAACAACGCCTTACTCTTGGATGAAGAAACTGTTGAAAAAATCAACTCATTTACATTAGAATTCTTCGAAAATAACTCTAAAGATCCTGAAGTTTGTCCTTCCATAATCTGGGAAGCTTATAAAGCAACCCTTAGAGGTGAATTGATAAAAATTGCCTCTTGGAAAAAAAAACAGTCCATGAAAAAAGAAAAAGAATTAGAAAACGCTATTAAAACATTAGAAATACAACATATGTCTAATCACTTACATGACCCAACTATTCTCCATCATATCCAAAAACTTAAATATGAATATAATACTTTAGTTTCATGCACAGCCAGACGAGATATATTCATTTCCAATTCTGGTCATTATATGGGAGATAATCTTATGGGTCGTCCACTGGCCAGATACCTTAAAATTAAATCCAAAAGATTACATATCACATCTATCCAAAATTCATTAGGACAATTAGTCAAAACCAGATCTTCAATTTCTTCTCAATTTGAAAATTTTTATACTTCATTATATAAGTCTGAAGTTGTGGCTCCTGAATCAGATATAGACTCTTTTCTTTCCTCCTTATCTCACCCGACCATATCGGAGCCTGTTAAATTGGAACTAGATTCTCCGATAACCATAACAGAAATAGAAACTGCTATATCTTCCCTACCGACTGGAAAAGCCCCAGGTCCGGATGGTTTTACTAACGAATTTTATAAACTATTTCGAAACATCTTAGCTCCTCATCTCCTTACATACTATGATTTCCTCCACTCCTCTCCAGATAAACAATTTAATTTCACAGAAGCCACCATCGTTGTAATCCCTAAACCTGACAGAGACGCTACCTTGGTCAAAAACTTCCGTCCCATCTCTCTCCTTAACTTAGATTATAAAATAATGGCAAAGTTACTTGCATTAAGACTCACCAAAGTGATTCCACATCTTATACACAAAGACCAAACGGGATTTATTAAACAAAGATATATAGGAGATAACCTACGACTTTTTCACCACGTGAATGCACATGCTAAAACATTGACAGACCCAATAATAGGCCTAGCTATAGACGCTGAAAAAGCCTTTGATCGAGTGGAGTGGTCTTTTCTTTTCAGTGTCCTAAAATGGTATAACTTTGGATCATTTTTCACGAAATGGATAAAAACATTATATTATAGTCCTAATGCTCGTATTCTAATTAATAACTCTTTATCCAATAAATTTCCCCTTCACAGAGGCACTAGACAGGGCTGTCCTCTCTCACCACTATTGTTCAATTTAGTGTTGGAGCCTCTTCTCTCTGCTATTCGACAATGCCCGCTAATTAATGGTATTCCCTCCCCTGATAGAGACTTCAAACTAGCAGCATATGCTGATGATGTATTAATTTTTCTAAGGAACCCTCAATCTTCTCTCCCTCATCTTATACATATCATCAAACAATATTCTAGCTTCTCAGGATATTCTGTAAACTGGGAGAAATCAGAAATCTTTCCTCTGAACAATAACATTCTTCAATCAGACTTGGCTAATTTTCCATTCACATGGTCAAATGAAGCTGTGAAATATTTAGGGATTTTAATACACAAAGATCCAGTCTTTGCTCAAGATCTTAATATATCCAAAATCAAAAATTTAGTTCTTAACACTACATCTAGGTGGTCTCCACTTTATTTGTCTTGGTGGGGTAGAATATCATCCATCAAAATGACCCTAGCACCTCAAATTAATTACATCCTCTCAATGCTTCCTCTTTTATGCCAGAAATCATTTTTCCATTGGCTAAATAAGAAGCTATCTGAATTTATATGGAACAAGAAAAAACCCCGAATTGCTCTAGCCAAGCTGAAGGCCTCTAAAATTAACGGTGGTCTTAACTTTCCAGATTTCTACCACTACTATATTGCTTCATTAACTAAATATGGAGCTTACTGGGTCAATGACTCCTTCTCTCAAGACCCTCCTAATTGGTATGAAATGGAATGTTTTCTATGCAAACCTTTACACATCTCTTGCCTATTAACGATACCAATACCCAGACATTTGAGAAAATACTCTCTTTTGAATTCAACGCAGCATGCTCTCCATCATTTAGATAAAATAGCTGATATCTCAATTAGTGTTAGCCCATTCATGTCCCTTTGGAACAATCCCAATATCCAAAACCAAGGCAAATCCCTTTCATGGAAACGGTGGCAACGGACAGGTATATGGTTTGTTCATCAATTATATACTCTTAATAAACTAATCCCTTTTGATATACTTTGCTCCACATACCTACTAACATCCTCTGCTTATTCACAATGGATCATACTCAGTGAAATACTGTCTTCTGTACAGATACAATATGACTTCATATCTTCTAAAAATACTATTTACCATTGGTCTTTACGGTCTCTATCAAAAGGGAAAGCTATATCCTTTTTTTATAATATTCTAAGAGACCAATCCTTCACTTTCTCATATCATGCTATGAAACACTGGGATAATATAATAACCATTCCACTTTCTGACATTGACTGGGAACTCTTTTGGTCTTCAACAAATCGCCCACTTTTATCTTCTAGAGTTTCACAGTCAATGCTCTTTGTAATGTGGAATGCAATATGGACCCCATTTCGTATGTGGAAAGCCAAATTAAAACAAGATTCTATCTGCTGGAACTGTTTGAAAGAGGAAGGAACTCTTGATCATATGTTCTTCCATTGTACTCTGGTCCGTTCTTTTTGGTCCAAAATCTGGAATACCATACAATCTATCACCAACTGCTCAGAAGAGATTTCTATGGACATTATAATCCTTCGATCTCAACACCCCTGTTTCGCGCAATCAAATTGTCCTCCTAAACTTATTGATACCATGTTTGTGACTGCTCTCATGCATATTCTGAAAAATTGGAAATCATCTTCGTTATTAGATTATACTTTTTGGTGGAACTCTCTATGTATGTACCACAGATTTGAATCATATGCATATGAAAATAAAATTTCACTCCATAAATCCATGAATTGGAAAAACAAAAAATCACCCTGGTCATTTTTAGATTCATATGTACATTCTACTATGTAGACACTCCTGTCTTCTCCTCTCTTTAAAAATTATATATATATATATATATTTTTTTCTTTCTCTCTTCTTTTTTCCTCTCTCTTTCAATTTTTACTTTGTCCTATTTCACTTTCTATTGTCATACATCACCACAAACAAATCCAAAAACAACTCTGAGCTTTTCTTAATAATATGGGCCTTTATAATTAACTGTATATTAATGCAAAATGTTATACTACTTTTATGTATTTGAATTGCTCCTTGTATTTTTTAAAATACTGAATAAAATTTATTGAACTAAAAAAAAAAAAAAAAAAAAAAAAAAAAAAAAAGGTGTACACATACATGAGTGTGTGTGTGTGTGGGGGGGGGGGTCTATAGGATGTCATTAATCCCCCTGCTAGATACTCCCTCACAGTGGCAGAGCCACCTTAGGCTCCATAGAACCTCCCAAAAGGGAAGTGACAGAGTAGGGGGGGGCGGAGTAAGGAAGACAGGAACTGGAAAGGATAAAAGCTCATAGCACAGCTAGGTTGGAGAGGCCCAAGGGAATGAGCAATGCCAGCAAAGTTTATGTAATACAACTACCTTTACTATAGTCAGGTAGGCTAAGTCTAACTTGGAAACTTACAGTTTGATACTTTGCCCCAGCGGTCTACAGGCTAATGTCACTGAAGTGTTAACATTTGTGTCGGTAATTCTGGGAGGAGACAGACCAGAGCACAGCAACATATGTTGTATGCTGTGGTCCTGCAGGAGCAGGCCACAGAAGAACACTCATAAGAACATAAGAATTGCCATATTGGAACAGACCGAAGGCCCATCAAATATCCTGTTTCCAAAAGCAGCCAACCCAGGTCCCAAGTACCTACCACAACGATTGGAGTACAGGAGATGATTGGAGAAGCAGGCCCCTGGCAGCTAGTAACCTCCTCTACAGGCAAGCGAAACAAACCCACCTCATTCTCACTCTCTTCTTCTTTTTCTCTTCAACAGGATAGCAGTTCATCACTACCACAGCTAACTCTGAGAAATAGATTTCAGATCCTAAAGGAAGGAGCCACCGAGGAAATATCAGAAGAGGCTCAAGAGGATGCCCAGCTCGCAACATCATTTCCAGAGCACGCGGACCAGCCCCATCGGAAGGAACGAAGAGTGGTAGTCATTGGTGACTCCATGCTAAGGGGCACCGAGGGACCAATATGCAGGCCTAATTTGCAGTCAAGAGAGGTCTGCTGTCTCCCTGGAGCCAAGATCCAGGATATTACCACTAACCTAGACAAAATTCTAAAACCTAATGATCATTTTCCCATGTTTCTCATCCATGTAAGCACAAACGACACTGCGAGAAATACCACAGAGAACATACCCAGAGATTTTGGAGCGCTGGGAAAGAAGTTGAAGCAGATAGGAGCACAGGTGGTCTTTTCATCAATTCTTCCAGTAAGAAACAAAGGCAGAGCTAGAGAAGAGCGTATTCAACGGACTAACGAATGGCTCCGAGAATGGTGCAGAGAAATGAACTTTGGATTCCTAAACCACGGTGAGACGCTCCAGGGACTACAAGGACCAGACGGACTCCACCTAACCAGAAGAGGTAGAAACGTATTTGGACATCGATTGGCCCGCCTACTCCATAGGGCTTTAAACTAGGTAAGTTGGGGGAGGGTACATACTTATATCCCAGAGCAGTAAGAAACCACCCTGAAGAGGCAAGTCGCACTCACACTACCAAGTCTAAGGTAAGTACCAATGACATCCACATTAATTCAGGGAGAAATATCATTGATAATTTAGGAGCCACACTAACTCATAAAGTAAACTCTTCACAGAAATGGAGGGCTATGTATGTTAATGCGCACAGCCTGGGTAATAAAATTCTAGAACTAGAAACTGAGATAACTAACGCCGATCTTGACGTGATAGCGATATCCGAAACCTGGTTCACGGAATCGCATGGGTGGGATATGGTTATACCAGGATACAACCTACTTCGTTGCGACCGAGTGAGTAAATTGGGAGGAGGAGTAGCGCTATACACTAAAGAAAGCATCAAAACCACCAGAATCACTGATGTAAGATACACCGGGGAATCCCTCTGGGTGAATCTGGCCAGAGGGAATGAAAAATGCCTATACCTTGGTGTGATATATAGACCTCCCAGGCAACAGGAGGACAAAGACATGGAATTAATCGAGGACATAGAGAATATCACACTGCGCTGGGACTCTGTAATGCTAGGAGACTTCAACATGCCAGATGCCGATTGGGACACACTCTCTGCGACTACGGGTAGCAGCAAAAGAATATTAAACTCCATAAAGGGCGCACGTCTCAAGCAATTGGTATTGGAACCCACCAGGGACAAGGCGTTACTAGACCTAGTTCTCACCAATGGAGATAGCGTCACGGAAGTCTCAGTAGGAGAAACACTGGCCTCCAGCGACCATAATATGGTATGGCTCAACCTCAAGAAAGGATTCCCGAAAACAAACACCACAACAAGGGTTCTCAACTTTAGAGGCACAGACTTCAACCGCTTGGGAGATTTCGTCCATGAGGAGCTACATAAACAAGCAAAAACTGATAATGTGGAGGATATGTGGTCGTCTCTGAAGTCCATACTACACGAAGCAACAGACCGATACATAAAGACTGTAAGTAAACGCAGGAGAAACAAAAGACCCCAGTGGTTCAGTAAAGAAATTTCAGACCTAGTTAAACAGAAAAAAGACGCATTTATCGCCTACAAACATTTAGGCAGAGAGGGGGCAAAAGAGGACTATCTAGACAGATCTAAAGCTGTCAAAACAGCAGTCAGAGAGGCCAAACTCCGAATGGAGGAAGAGCTAGCACGGAAAATTAAGAAAGGGGATAAATCTTTCTTCAGCTATATTAGCGACAGAAAAAGAAACAAAGATGGGATAGTATGCCTGAAGCAATCGGACGGTAACTTTGCAGAATCAGACTCTAAGAAGGCAGAATTACTAAACCAATACTTCTTTTCAGTGTTCACCCGCGAAGCGCTGGGAGCTGGTCCACAGCTGCAGACGGGAGATAACCGGAAAGACCCGTTTCAAGATTTCGAATTTACGCCCAGTAGTGTCTATAACGAACTATCAAGACTCAAAGTAAACAAAGCCATGGGACCAGATAACCTACACCCCAGAATGCTCAGGGAGTTAAGGGAAGTCCTGGCAGAACCATTATCTGTTCTTTTCAATCTTTCCCTAAGCACAGGAAGGGTCCCATTGGACTGGAAAACCGCCAACGTAATCCCACTCCACAAAAAGGGCTGCAGGACAGAGACAGCAAACTACAGACCAGTGAGTCTCACGTCTATAGTGTGTAAACTGATGGAAACACTGATCAAACAGAATATTGACACAATCCTAGATGAAGAAAAACTGCGTGATCCACACCAACACGGGTTCACCCGGGGCAGATCCTGCCAATCTAATCTGATTAGCTTTATTGACTGGGTTACTAGACAACTGGACACCGGAGAGTCACTGGACGTGGTATATTTGGACTTCAGTAAAGCATTTGATAGCGTCCCTCATTGAAGATTACTGAACAAGCTGAAATCGATAGGATTAGGAAACACTCTAACTACATGGATTGGGGATTGGCTGAGCGGTAGACTTCAGAAGGTGGTGGTGAACAGTACCCCATCCGAAGCATTGGACGTGATCAGTGGAGTGCCGCAGGGATCGGTCCTGGGCCCGATTCTATTCAACTTATTCATAAGAGATATGACGCAAGGACTTAGAGGAAGGGTATCACTGTTTGCCGATGCCGTCAAACTTTGCAACATAGTAGGCAGATGCTTATTACCTGATAATATGACACACGACCTACTGCTACTGGAACAATGGTCGAATACTTGGCAGCTAGGCTTCAATGCTAAAAAATGCAAGGTAATGCACCTGGGCAAAAGAAACCTGCGTAGAACTTATGTACTAAATGGTGAGACCTTGATCAGGACCACGGCGGAACGCGATCTAGGGGTGATCATTAGCGAGGACATGAAGGTTGCCAATCAAGTGGAGAAGGCTTCCTCCAGGGCAAGACAAATGATGGGGTGTATCTGCAGAAGTTTCGTCAGCAGGAGACCTGAAGTTATGATGCCGTGGAGTACTGTGTTCAGTTTTGGAGACCACACTACCGAAAGGACGTACTGAGGATCGAGTCGGTTCAACGAACTAGTTTACCCCATGGGAGCAGTGAAAAGTCTTGCTCCTGTGGTAAAAAAATTGCACCTGTGTCAGACTCAGCATCTCCTACCCAGGTCCTCTTGTACCTATTTTACCTTCGAGGCACGCAGCATCCCAGACTTCAAGAACAAATGGGATACCTATGTGGGATCCCTACGAGGTCATGCCAAGGGATAGGGTCACTAGGACTTGAATGAGCGGGTCAGTAGAGTGACAGTATAATTACAATTATACTTTAGGGGGTCAGAAGACTTAAGAGGGTGGGTAAATAGTGTGGGCAGACTTGATGGGCTATAGCCCTTATCTGCCGTCATCTTTCTATGTTTCTATGATCATACCAACCAGACCATTTAAGAAAATAAAATAGATTAAGTGAAATAATACAAAATCTATAAACCTTTACTTTGTGAAAATTCAAATGATCTACAAATCATCCCTCAACAGAACTTTCTTTTTCAATAAGTAATCTTTCTAGCTGGGTCTGATCAAAGTAAACATAACTAGATGAATCAAAGGTTACCAAGCACTCGTACAAGGAAACTGTAGAAAGAAACTCCCTCCTGCTCAGTTACCCTGTCTTTTAATTTAAGGAATTCCTTACGTCACCTCATTTTTCTATTCCCTGTAATTTAAGAAATTCCTTACAATGCCTCTCTTGTCTTTTTCTTTTCCCTCACTACAATTGTCTGTGATATATTAACCTTTCAATTTAGTTTTTTCTTTTCTACCTAAGTTCACTCAAATTTTCATCTTCTCACCCAATCTTCTGTTCCCTTCCATCTTCAGTCTACTCCCCATTGCCAAATTTTACCCACTGTAATCACTATCCTCTGCTTATTCATTTCCCTGCCAACCCCCTCTTCTCCCGCACCTCACCCAATTGGTACCTCCATTCCTAACTTCTCCTTCCCTTCACCCTTCCTGCACAGCATCTGCTCCCTCTTTCTCCCCTCCCCACCCTCAAAGCCTGAAATCTACCTGTCCGCCCCTCCCCGCATCCTTCTGTTCCCTTCTACCGTGGTCCAGCATTTCTCTCTCTCTCTCTTCCCTCCCTCCCATTGTACAGCATCTTCACTTCTTGCTGCCCCTGGATCTCCCTCTTTTTCCTTCCTCCTTCTGCATAGTATTTCTTCCTCTCTCCTCAACCCCCGTGTCCTTTATGTCTCCCTCTCTCTCACTCCCTCCTTTGCTGCAAAGCAAGTGGGAAGAGAGAGAGAGAGATTGGATCCAGGGCGCATCTATCCCACCCCCTCTAATGCCACATTCAACATTTCTCCCTCTCATATTCCCCTGCACCTGTGCAGCATTTTTTGTCCCTCCCCACCAGCTACATGCTCAAAATTTTTATTTCTACCACGTTTCCCCCAAAATAAGAAACTATTTTATATTAATTTTGGATCCAAAAACACACTAGGTCATATTTTCGGGGTAGGTCTTATTTTTTTTTATATACAATTATCATCTCTCCCTTCCTTTCCTCCACCCCAATTCTTCCTCTTTCCTTTCTCTTCCCCACATGTGCAGCATCTTTCCTCCCCTCTTACTCATCCCCTTATGCCTTCCCTCTGCAGCATCTTTCTATCCTTCTCTCCCTCCCATCCCTTGTGCAGCAGAACCCTTGCACAGCTTCAATCCCTCCCATCCTCCCCGTGCAGGGTATTTCTATCCCCCCCTCGCGCAGCCGAACTCCCACTGACCCTTCCATTAGAACACCAACAACCGCGAGACTGATACATCCTGCAAATGGCCTATGGAGTTCTCTTTTAGGAAATTATCCAAACCTTTTTTTAAACCCTGCTAAGAATACTGATTTCACTACGCCGGCAACGAATTCCAGAGTTTAATTACACTGCACTTGCCACTGGCAAGGGATAATACACAGGTAAGCTCTGACTGATGTGCTTGCCATAGGAGAACTGCATCATGTCACAGCTTATATGCAGGGATGGCTTGTTCAACTGAACATTAGGGGGCTCATAATAAAAAAATAAATATGTCTAAAAACTCGCCTAAATTGGTACTTGGACGATCAAAAAGACAGGTCGTCCAAGTGCCGATAATCGAAACTGGTTTTAGACGTGTCTAAAAACAGCTTAGGCCTTTTCAGTGCTGCTGTACACCCAGAATGAAAAGGGGTGTTTTTGAAAGAGTGGTTAGGGCGGGAGGTAGGTGAGATGTGGGCTGACCTAGACTTAGTCGTACTGCTAAGTACAACTGAAAGTTTAACGAGACTGCCTAGACGGAACTTATATGTAGTGACTTAGGCGATCTAAAAACAGGTCTAAATGCCTAGAAAGTATCCAAAGTGACTAGATAACCACAGCAGACACAAAGTACAGACCCCCCCCAGTCCTCCAGTGATCAATGATCCCCCCGCCATAAAAATCAGAATAAAAACGTACATACCTGCCTGCAGAACATCAGAACCTGGCATAGGAAAGTGTAGTAAAGCTGCACAAAGATGGCTTAAGTAGTCTGGGGGGTGGGCTAGTGAACCATAGAGAGGAGGACCCAGGCCCATAAGCCACTCTAACCACTACATTCATGGTGAAACTTGTGCACCCACTAAAAAAACAAACAAACCCTATTGTACTGCCATATAGGTGCCACCTGTAGTCATAAGGGCTATTGGGGTGATAGACAGATGGGTATGGTAGGTTTTGGAGGGCTCAGCATGACCTGTAAGGGAGTTGGGGTGAGATGTTTATGTGGCACCCTTTTTGTGAAGTTCTAATCTGTTGCCATGTCTGGGTGGCCAGTCCATCACTTTGCTGGCCCCTTCCACATCCAAAAGGTCTTGTTCTAGGCGGTTTTGACTTGGACAAATTTTTGGATGAGAATGGAGTATAACGATAGACGACTTAGCAGTCTGCACAATCAAACGGCTGGATGTATAAGTAGATGATTCTAAAAAAAAATATTGTGGACGTATTTTTCAACAATGGACTTTGGCCATTTCCAACTTTAGGCGACCAGTGACTTAGGCCCAAAACAGACTTAGACGTATTTTTTGATTATGCCCCTCCACGACTCATACTGAGGGCAAAAAAGCACTTTTTGCAGCTTGAAAACCTCCATGCACTTTTTGCCATCTATCCAGGTTAACACCACATTGTCTGCAATGAATTACGATCCTATAACAAATGTACCTGTTACTACACGATGCCTTCATGCAGACTCTTAGGCAAATCATTTTACTTAAACATTGAAAGCATGAGACTTTATGTCTTTAAGTGAAATCAAACGGAAAATAATCCAGTTGGATCCTGGAGAGTTTACAACATAAATCTATCATTCAAACCGCCATTAAAGAATCACCTTCAATGAGTATAAATTATTATTTTTATTATTATTCTAAATTGGACCGTCTAACTATAGGGAGATTTTAAGCCACATTAGACAAATTAGTGACTCATGACTCCAGTATAATCATCAGTCCATTTACTGTTCTTTAGATAAATCCCTTAACACTCTTTGATATAAATCCAAGAGTTGTAATATATACAAGATGCTGGAGACTTATCTTATTCTAATTATATGACAAACACCTTAATAGTAGACTTCTACCAGTCCCAAATGTTCTTTCTCTGGATATTAAACTGAGTCGGATGACACGCGCAACCTCAGGAGACCCTTGATACAGCACCGGAGGGTGCGAAACATGTCATGTCGGGTCAGACTCCCAGGCGGTGGCTGATATAAGCTGTATATATACTACTATTGATGGAAAATTATAAACATAGAGTATATTTTTTAAAACTAAAAAAACAAAAAATAATATAAAATATTGAGTATGAAAATATAAACATGGACAGCCAGTGATGAAGTGCCACATAAATCTCCCCGCGGTCACGAGATAGTACAGCGGTGGAGTGGTGGGGCTGAGGCTAACCCATAAAAGCTACTAACCTATATGATCCGGAGACTTATCTTAAGCAGACTTATCTTAAACATTTGATCTTAGCAATAAGGTTGAGAAGTGATTCAATTTGTTCCATTCTACTGTTATTTCAAACCCTGCTAAGTTAACTGCTTTTACCACATTCTCTGGCAACAAATTCGAGCAAGTACCCGCTGTGTTTGTGTCATGTATTAAGCTGCACAATACACTGCAAACTTGCATTTTAAAATTCAAAATATTTTTTTTACCTCAATTTCATATTTTTATCTTTTGAGACTTTTGTCCAAAGGCCCTGTATCAAGGTCCTAGAACTTCCTTGCTTCTACTCTGGTGCAGAAACCAGCATTTGGCTTGAAAGAGCACTTACTGAAATGCAGAGCCTGAGGTCACATTCCTCAATCAGCTTTGATTCAAGTATGATGAGGGCAATTCTATAGCAATGAGCCTACATTTAGGTGCTTGGGTCAGATTTTTTCCAGGATACCTTGTAGGGGTCCTACCTTACAAAGGAACATACAGTGGGTGCATACTTTCCGTCCGCAAATAAGCGCCTTAGTCAAAAACTGCTTTTACAAACTAAGAATGATTCGAACACTGGCTCCTCTTCTCGACACCAGTTCCCTTAACGTTCTGATTCATTCACTCGTAATCTCAAAAATAGACTATTGTAATTCACTTTTAAAAGGAATATATCATAAGGATTTGAAACGTTTACAGTTAATTCAAAATACGGCCATTAAGTTAATTTCAAGAGCATCAAAGTACGATCATGTTACCCCTCTGCTAAAAGACGCCCACTGGTTGCCAATTTCACATAGGTTAACTTATAAAATAGCTCTTTTAACATTTAAAACCATGCAAACTAATTCTCCAGCTTTTATTGATAGATTATTGATCCCTTATGACCCTCCAAGATCTTTGAGATCCATAACCCAATCTAACCTTAATATCCCTTCATTAAAGATGATTGGCACACGCCGTACTACCATTTTTTCGGTAACAGCCCCAACGATTTGGAATTCTCTTCCGTTGTATTTAAAAATGGAAAATAATTTAAAATCATTCAAAAGCAAATTAAAATGCTTCCTTTTTAATGATGCTTTTAACTGAAGTTTTACTTTATCTTAAATTTAATTTTAACTGACGTCTTATTTTTAATCTCTTTTTTTTTTTGTTTTGTTTTTTAATCTCCCTGCCCTTTTGTACTTTCCATTAATGTTTCTTCCATTTACTATAACTATTGTATTTCCTCCCTCTTTACCATGTGTGTCTTTTGTTCGTTCGTCCACAACAACTTTGTATGTATTATAGTTCGCCTGTAGTTTTTTAAAAAGTATGTATTAATTGTAATATTGTTTGTCTAAAGGAAAAAATTTTTTTTTTACTCTGTACAACGCTTTGTAGAATCGATAAGGCGTTTAATCAAATAATTAAAATAAACAATAAACAATAAACAATTATAGAACACTATCCTAACCTTGTTATAATATACAGTCAAACCTTGGTTTGCGAGTGACGCGGTTTGCGAGTGTTTTGCAAGACGAGCAAAACATTCTCGCAAATCTTGTCTCGCAAACCGAGTGTTGACTCGATTTGCGAGCCCCCACCTGACCCGACCCGACTGTGAGAACCGGCAGTATTGCACCCCCCGAGGCCACCGGTGCTGTTCCCTCCCTTCGCGATCGCCTCCTCCCCACCCACTGACCGGCCCTGTCTTTACCCGTGTGCCGCCGGTGTTAGAAAGTGCCTGCCGCCAGTCTGCTGATGGGCCTTGAGCATCTGCGCATGCTCAAGGCCTTCTGGATCTCACCCTCACAGAGGTTCTCATGAGACTCGAGATCTCATGAGAATCTCGGAGATGGTGAGATCAAGAAGGCCTTGAGCATGCACAGATGCTCAAGGTTCAGCAGCAAACCGGCGGCAGGCACTTTCTATCACCAGCGGCGCACGGGTAAGGACAAGGCCGGTCGGGGGGAGGGGGAGGAGGCGATAGCAGTGCCTGTGGCCTCGGGGGATGCATAAGAGTCAGGGTGCATCCGGCAGGAGTGAGCCAGAATCAGAAAGTCCCGGAAGAGAGGGTAGTGGCATCCGGGGGGAAGGGGGGAGCAGCGTCTGGGAGCAGCAGGGTCAACGGTGCCTATCCGGGCTCGGTGGTGGCAGCGGTTTGCTTACAGCCAGCACCCTGGAGCCGGGGTGCACCATCACAACCCGCACAACCCGCAGTGAGAGGCAGCGAACATCAATGAGGCAGCGAACAGGTAGAGGAGGAGAACTGGAGGAGCCGCATGGATAGGTCTGTGGCAGAGGTAGGCGTCGCTAATGGTAATTAAGTTTTGGGGGATGTGGAACGAATTGTTCTAGTTTACATTAACTCTTATGGGAAAAGTTGCTTTGATATATGAGTGCTCTGGATTACGAGCATGCTTCTGGAACGAATTATGCTCGTAAACCAAGGTACCACTGTACTGTACACCAACCATACAGCTGGTATGTTATCCCCATAGGGGGGAAGTTATCAATGTGAGCTACTGTTATAATGGGTTACAGTACTCCCTAATAATCAACTCAATCAATACCCTATATGGAACAAACCAGGGACTCTAAGATACTGCAAGGTCACATCAGCACATATACACCTCATACACACAATCAGAAATGGACAAAAAGAAAAAGAAGTGGAGAATAAGCCTCAGTTATGCTTCATATGGCAAAAAAAACCTCCACTTCATATAGATAACCACTTGCACGTGTGAAATATGAATGCTGATGAAAAAAGGCACTATAGTAGCCTTTAAAGAACCACCAGATGCTTTAGCACACCAAAAACTGATTCAAAAAGTGACCATGTGGATAAAATGGCACTATAGTCCCCAACATTGCTTCATGAGCAGAATAAGACAAAAAAAACTTAGCTGGAATCCAGGCTCTTTCCAAAGCACTCATAAACCATGCTTCAACACCCAGCTGCAGCCAGTTGACCTGAAGGGGAAATCTCCGTTTCACCTCGCTGCGTCAGGGGTTTAAATCCGACTGCATCACAGACAAGTCAAGACCCTTCGTGCAGGACACTCTCCAATTCCACACATGAATCACTTCTTGTGCAAAGAAACGCCTTAGCTCAAGTCTGTTAAATCCCAGCACAACTCCGCCCACTGAACCAGTTCACCAATCAGCAGAGTCTATTGGCCAAAGAACGCCGCCCACTCAATCTGGCCATTCAAACCCTCGGGTTGTACAGATTGCAGTGTATAAATCCATCGCTGTTCTTTCTGTCTTAACTGACGCTTCCAGTCTCCATGTCTGACTGGATAAGGAACATGTTCCATTTTAATACAACGCAGAGCACCAAAATCATGGTGAGCCTTTAGACCACAGGTGTCGAAGTCGGTCCTCGAGGGCCGCAATCCAGTCGGGTTTTCAGAATTTCCCCAATGAATATGCATTGAAAGCAGTGCATGCACATAGATCTCATGCATATTCATTGGGGAAATCTTGAAAACCCGACTGGATTGCGGCCCTCGAGGACCGACTTCGACACCCCTGCTTTAGACAGTAAACAACCAGAGGCTCCTCCAAGCGTCGGGTGTTTAAACACGATCTGTGCTCAATCAATCGAGTCTTAAAGTGCCGGTAAGTGTGTCCAACATACAGCTTGGAGCAGGGGCACATAATGATATAAATCACCCCTTCAGTTAGACAAGTAGTCATACTGTGTTACTTGAACACCCAGCCTGTCCTAGGGTGAATAAACTCCCCAGATTCCATCATCTGGGGACATAATGAACATTGGCCACAACTGTGATGTCCTGGTAGCCCTAATAAACTCTGTTCAGTCCCCACGGGTTTGAGAACATTCGGGCTCAAGATGTCACAGAGATTCCTATTGCAGCCATAGGAAAACAAAATTTGCAAGTCTTGAAGACTTGGATGTACCCGTAAGATATTAATGTGCCTCCATATAACTCATTCTATTGTCCTAGACATTTGGTTAAAGGTGGACACAAACGGGACCATATCCTGTTGAGGCTGATCACCCCGATATTCAAGTAAAGCCTCCCTGTGGTTATACAAGGCCCTTTTAGCAGCTCTTGAAACAACAGGTGCAGGGTAACCTCTCTGATCAAACTTCTCCATTAATATGGCTGATTGGTTACAAAATTCAGAATTGGTGCTACAGATACATCTATACCGCAAAAACTGGGCGAAGGGGATACTAGTCTTCATGGCATATGGACGCATGCTTTTAAGCTGAAGTAAGGAGTTCCGGTCAGTGTCCTTGACATGTATGGTAATATGTACATGGCCCTCTGATATCACCACACAAACATCCAAAAAAGAAATACTCGTTTGATGATATACCATCTCAAAACATAGAGAGGGATGACATGAATTGAGATATTCCCTAAATTGCATAAGATCTTCAAGGGAACCCCTCCAAAAACAAAAAATGTCATCAATAAACAGGGTCCACCCCAAAATATCCTGGGAGAACCTGGAGGGATACACACACTGTTCTTCAAAATGTCCCATAAATAAGTTTGCTATAGTTGGGGCAAATGTAGTATCCATTGCTACACCAGAGCGTTGCATATAGAACTGTCCCTCAAACAAAAAATAATTTTTCTTCATAGCTAAGGAAATCACTTCAAGGAGAAATTCAGGTGGAACCAACCAGGGACGTGGCAACTGGCACACAATCTGATTTAACACTTCCAGGGCCTCATCCTGGGGAATAGAGGTATACAAGGCTGCTACATCCCCTGGGCCCCCATTACCTGTAGGCCTGGACTCCCACCCCTGGGTTTATCTGAAGAGCATTGGTACAGTGGAAGGTGGTAGCAAACTGCACTCACTTCTGCCCCTGCTGGCTTCTCTGTCAACAAAACTGCTGGGATTCAAGTGCCAGAAGTCATGGCAGCCATGTTGAGATTGGAGCCGGCATGGATAGGCAATTAGTCCTGCCCATGCCGTCTCTTGTATCAACATGGCTGCTGCAACATCAGGCAGCAGTCTTACGAAACTGCTGCTTGAAGTCCCAGAAGCCATGTTGACAATGGAAGTGGCAGAGGCAGGACCAATAGCGGATCACTCCTACCCCCACTGCCCCACCAATATTTTTTGAGGCTAGTCTGGGGGAGGAGGTTGGGAGGAGGCCTCAGACCTTGGAAAAGGAGCTACTCGAGGGGGGGGAAGGGGGGAAAGGAGCAGGGGCTGCACCATAGTTTCATTTTCAGCCAAAAATATACTTAGAAGGAACAGTGTTTATGACTATTCTGTGCTTGTGGTAATCAACAAACATATCAGATCCTGTTGAACAGTTTCTCTCAAACTTTAGTTCTGGCACACTAAATGGAGCAAATGTTTTTCACGGCACAAAAAAATTAAATTTGAGAGTTTTTATTTAAAGCTCATTAAGCTATGTATGGGTAATTGTAACAATGGTGAAACTAAAGTAGATAGAATCTAATGCTAATAAATGCAATGGATGTGCTTGTTTTTGAGTGCAAATTAACTCAAAATGCGGCTTGATAGTCAATAAGCAAAATACACATCTCATCCTCCACCATCTGCAGTCATTCTGTTTTTATCGATTTAATTTATGCCAGAGCTGAAAATCCAAGTTCACAAAGATAAGAAGATCCAAACGGTAACAAAGCCTTGATTGCTTTGTTGCTCAAGTTTGGATAACTACTGCATACAAACTAAAATTGTACTTGCCGTTAGTTTTCAAGGACCAATCACGTCAAAGAATGATGCTTGTCTGGGCAGTTGTATCCCTACGCACACAGATGCTCAATAACATTGACAGACTCTTGCGTACATGATGTATATGTCACCTATTCTATTCACCGGGATCTTTTCGGGGAACAGTTTGAGAGACACTGCTGTAGAAGATACAGTTTATATTCACTATTTTAGCTGCCAGGTTTATGCAAACATGCCCGCCCAGGCTTATGCAAATATGTTTCGCCCAGATTATTGCCTCGGGCAAATAAACACCATAGTCTCTGACGTGGGCTTTTATGTAGTAAGTCAGACAAATTAGGCCATGCCGAGCATGTTTTTATAAACTAGGGAGCTAAAGTAGTGAATAAATACTGCATCTTCCACACAACCTGCTTTTTCTGTTGATAACCATATTGGATTTTGCAAACTGTTTGTCATGTTGCTTTCTTGATACTAACTCTGTGTAAAGGAGAATTGATAATATTTGATCTGAAAGGGGGTCAATGTGGACCACTGTTAAAATGGGTTATGATGCTACAAGTTGACATGACTTAAGCTAAAATAACCTGTCTTAATGGTAGCCCACATTGATAGCTTCTACTCTTTGTGCTGAAGTACAGATGTTAGCCTATACAACTTTAAGGACCTGATTTCTAAAGGGATTTCTCTTATTTTGTGCCTAGGAGAAACCCCTTGTTATAAACTAAGCTTGAAATATTGTAAGTGTTGGGGTTGCGGGAACAGAGGAGAGAGAAGAAAGGCAAATATCCAGAAGCTAAGACTGGAATAAATAAGGACATAACATAAGAATAGCCTCACTGGGTCAAGCCTAGTAGCCCGTTCTCATGGTGGCCAATCCAGGTCACTAATACCTGGCCAAAACCCAAGAAGTAGCAATATTCCATGCTACCGATCCAGGGCAAGCAGTGGCTTCTCTCATATGTTAATAACAGACTGTGGACTTTTCCTCCAGGAAATTGTCCAAACCTCTCTCAAAACCAGCTACGCTATCTGCTCTTGCCACAACCTCTGGCAACGTGTTCCAGAGCTTAACTATTCTCTGAGAAAAAAAAAATTTCCCCCCATTGGCTTTAAAAGTATTTCCCTGTAATTTCGAGTGTCCCCCTAGTCTTTGTAATTTTTGACGGAGTGAAAAATCAATCCACTTGTGCATATAATCTGAAACAGGGCATTAATCAATTCATGTTTTCTTTAAGTTACAGTTTCCTTAGGCACTCATTTGAAATTGCTAACGGATTCCATTTAACAAAGGAGACAACATTATGACTGCATAACTCAAAGCCTTTTTTAAAATGTCAGATCAATCACCTGCATTCCCTTTTCCTGTTCAAGTGCCCTAGGCAACTTCCTTTCTTATATACAGTAACTGGCACTACTACTCCTGTATGCACCTGAATGAAATGTCAGCTAATAAGCAGCAGTATTTACAGTAGGGCCCTATTCAGAACAGGTTACGCCTGTGGCCTGCACCTCTAGTGAACCTTTTGGAGTGCAAAGTGCAAACCAAAACTGTCTCTTTGTTACCTGTATTCTCTTCCTCGGAGTCATGATCACTGTAGATTGAAGCCAGTGAAAACAAGGAGAAAATCACAAAGGCTAATAAGATGAAAGCCACTTCGAGGTTTGTGAATGGCAGCTCCATGTACTGACAACACACCTTCACCTGGAAGAAAATGCAAAAGCCACTTTTGACAAGGAAAGAATATTTTTAAGTCCAATCTTGCATCCTGCTAAGGATGCTATTTCCTGGCTAAACAGGTTTTGTGACTTTAGATTGAGCAGAAGCAATGCAGTGAAATGGCAGGAGTGTGCAGAGGTTGCCAAGAAAGCCCTAGGGAACACAAACAGAGAATGGAACCACTTGTGGAGCCTGTCTCACTGTCTCACAAAGTCCAACCCACTTCCTCATTGTGCAAGAGCCAATGATATAAGTCTTGGAGAGGTTTGACTTAAAGAGATTAGGGGGCAGCTCTAGGTAGCAAATAAAGTACTTGCTCAGGAGCCCAGTCTATTCTTTGTGGAAAACATAGGTGGCCACACATTAAATCATAAACTAAGGGCTCCTTTTACAAAGCCACGCTAAGGCCTTAATGCGTGGATTAGCCCGCGCTAAATTACCCATCGTGCTAGCTGCTACCGCCTCCTTTTGAGCAGGCAATAGATTTCCGGCTAGCGTGCGCTAATCCGGTGCGTGCGATAAAACCGCTAGCGCGGCTTTGTAAAAGGACCCCTAAATCTATGGACTCATATGAGACTGTGTTTCATAAATGAAATGGCCCTGGGCGCGCAACAAGTGGATAGACCTTTCTAACTAGGAAAACAGGTGCCAGAGCTAAAGAAATAACTTTCTTCCATCCAAGAGCAAAGTCATCTCAGATACGGGGCATTATCTGGGTGCAAAGTAGGTTTTACATGCAGGATATTGCGTGGTCGTGCTCATGTCTGAAGATGAGATGAGCAAAGAACTTAATGTGAACAACAAGTAGGAAACGTTTTGGGCAGAATTGTGAGTTAAGAAATTACCTTTTAATTGTGAGTTAAGAAATTACCTGGTAAAGGGTATTTACCAGAGAAGGGAAAATGGTAAAACTAGAGGGCATAAGTTGAGTTTGCGGGGAGGTAGATTTAGGAGTAACGAGACTGGAAGAGTGGGCAAAAAAGTGGCAAATGAGTTTTAACATAGAGAAATGCAAGGTCATGCATGTAGGGAAAAAGAACCCAATGTTCAGCTACAAAATGGGGGGATCATTGCTAGGGGGAGCAACCTTGAAAGAGACCTGGGGGTGATAGTGGACACAACATTGAAAGCATCGGCACAGTGTGCGATAGCCTCAAAGAAAGCGAACAGAATGTTGGGTATCATTAAAAAGGGTATCACAACCAGGACGAAGGAAGTCATCATGCCGCTGTATCATGCAATGGTGCGCCCGCACCTGGAGTACTGTGTCCAGTACTGGTTGCCGTACCTCAAGAAGGACATGACAGTACTTGAGGGGGTCCAGAGAAGAGCGACTAAACTGATAAAAGGTATGGAAAACTTTTCATATGCTGACAGGTTGAAAATGCTGGGGCTGTTCTCCCTAGAGAAGAGGAGACATGATAGAAACCTTCAAAATCCTGAAGGGCTTAGAGAAGGTAGACAGGGACAGATTCTTCAGACTGTGGGGAACCACAAGTACTAGGGGTCACTCGGAGAAATTGAAAGGGAACAGGTTTAGAACAAATGCTAGGAAGTTCTTTTTTACCCAGAGTGGTGGACACATGGAACGCGCTTCCGGAGGTTGTGATAGGCCAGAGCACAGTACAGGGGTTCAAGGAAGGTTTAGATAGGTTCCTAAAGGAAAAGGGGATTGAGGGGTACAGATAGAAGCAGAGGTAGGTTATAGAAATGGTCAGGAATCACTTCACAGGTCATAGACCTGATGGGCCCCCGCGGGAGCGGACCGCTGGGCGCGAAGGACCTCTGGTCTGGTCTAGTCTAACAACTTCTTATGTTCTTATGAAACGGAGAGGGGGGAGGGAGGTGGTGGAAAGAAAACTGTGACGGAAATCAAAAAAGCACGGGATAAATATAGAAGATCTCTAATTAGAAAATGAATGGTATATATTGAAGAGCTAAGGCCGATTCTGGGCAGACTTGCATGGTTTGTGTCCCAAATATGGCAATAGGGTGGGCCATGGAGGAGGATATTGATAGGAACTCCAGTAACTTGGAACATGAGGAAGTTGCTGGGTAGAGTTGAAGGTATATATCCGCAAGCGATGAGTTGGTTGGATGGGCTGGAGTTAGATTTGATGGCAACTCCAGAAGTTGGGGCCTAAGGATGGTACCAGGCAGACTTTATGGTCTCTGGCCCAGAAATATCAAAGAAAAAAAGGGCATTTTAATTTAAGGTACTGGTAATTTGTTTATGAATTTATAATGCATGTGACTAATGGGCAGACTGGATGGACTGTGCAGGTCTTTATCTGCTGCCATTTACTATGTTACTTTCTAGACTAGGTGCGCACAAATAGCGTGCATATAAATTTGCATGCTATTATGCTGAGAATCATCCATATAATAAAAGTCGCTCCTGGTAAGGGCACTACATTGATTCACTGTATTTTACCAGCAAGCTTTGAGAATCTGACTCAGTTTTATGCTTTTTTAAAAAATCTAATATAATAAAACCCTAGACACGCATGCGCACTCTTACCAGCGTGTTCCGTGATCTCTGATCAGTAGGTCTGTGGTGGCAGGAGTGCGCATGCGCGTGTCCCCAGCCTTACAGCACCTACCTACACTCGCCGGCAGGACTGGCCGCCAGCGCTGGACTCCCTGCTCTCCACAAGATCATGGTGTCAGCTCCTCTCACGAGCCGCACCAGCGTTGGAGAAGGCTTCCGACGCTGGCGGGGATCAAGAGGAGCTGCCGCGACACCTTTAAACTTAAAAAAAAAATTTGCCCGGAGCAGGCCAGACCGCGGGGCGGGCAGGGAAGCACCGACAAAAAAGACTCCAGCCGCGAGCCACTCAATGGGACCAGGCAGGCAGCCATGCGAGGGAGGGCAACAAAATGAAAAAAAAAAGTAACGTGCAGGGAGAATCTGGGCCTGCCTGCGAGGAACATAATAAGGGAATGGGGGCCCTTGGAGCAGGCTAGACCGCGGGAAGGGAAGGGGGAGGGGCCAAAAGGAGCAGGCCACATCGTGTTAAGAGTAGGGAAGGGGATGGGGGAAAATGCTGCTACTGTTGTACAAGGACCTGGTGGGGAAGGGAAATACCGCTGCTGCTGCACAGGGAAGGGGGGGGGGAAGAGAAATGCTGTTGCTGCTGCACAGAGAAATGCAGGGAAAAAATGACAGACAGACAGCAGGAGGGAGGGAGACAGAAAGAAAGGAAGAAAGACACAGGAAGAGGGACAGAAAGACAGAGTAAGGGGGCCAGGGAGAGAGAGAGACAGTGGGGGGGGGGGGGGGAGAGAGACAGAAAGAAAGAAAGACAGATAGACATATATTCTAGCACCCGTTAAGGTAACGGGCTTCAAGACTAGTAATTTATATTCTGCATACCCTACAATCCTAGCATTTTCCCCTAACTGTCCCAGCAAACTCCCACTCTTATCTAATGTACCTGGGGCAATGGGGATTAGTGACTTGCCCAGGGTTACAAGGAGCAGTGCAGGATTCAAACCCAAAACCTCAGGGAGCCGAGGCTGTAGCTCGAACCACGGCACCACACACTCAGCTTGTGATATCATTTTCAGTACAGGAGAACAATGAAAAAGTGAGAAACCAGTGGATTATCCTATGACACACTTTAATGAAATGGAACCCCACTAAAAATGTGTCCTCAACAATGAAGAACCCTATTGGGAAGGAGCTCATTTTCTTTGAAAACCATGAAGAGGCAGCACACCTTCAACGCATTGGGACTGATATTCAGACCACAAGGGTTAGCAGGGCTGACTCTGCGGTCAGTGTTGAGCCAAGATATTCAATGCCAGGCTGTTTCCAGTGACCGTCGTTGAATATCCAGTTAATATTTGGCTGTTATATATTTAGCCGGATAAGTTGATATTCAGCTCTAGCTGGCTAAGTTTATAGTGGCCAAAGATGGACCAGCTTTCAAGTATTTGAATGTCTGAATCATATCTGCCCTGTCCCTCCTTTCCTCTAGGGTATACATATTCAGGGCTTCCAGTTTCTCCTCAAACATCTTTTGGCGCATACCTCCTATCATTTTCATCACTCTCCTCTGGATCACTTCAAGTCTACTTATGTCCTTCACCAGATACAGTCTCCAAAACTGAACACAATACTCCAAGTGGGGCCTCACCAATGACCTATACAGGGGCATCAACACCTTATTTCTTCTCTTTATACAGCCCAGCATCCTTCCGGCAACAGCCACCACCTTGTCACACTGTTTTTTCACCTTTAGATCTTTGGACATTATCACCCCATGTTGCATCTCCCTGTCCGTGCATATCAGCCTCTCACCTCCCAACATATACAGTTCCTTCTGATTATTAATCCCCAAATGCATTACTCTGCATTTCTTTGCATTGAATTTTAGTTGCCAGGCATTAGACCATTCCTCTAACTTTTGCAGATCCTTTTTCATGTTTTCCCTTCTTGGTGTCTACTCTATTACAAATCTTGGTATCATCTGCAAAAAGGCAAACTTTTACTTCTAATCCTTCAGCAATGTCACTCACAAACATATTGAACAGGATTGGCCCCAGCACCGAACCCTGAGGGACTCCAGTACTCACCTTTCCTTCCTCCGAGCAACTTCCATTAAACACCACCCTCTGGCGTCTGTCTGACAGCTAGTTTCTAATCCAGTTCACCACTCTGGGTCCCAACTTCAGCCCTTCAAGTTTGTTCAAGAGCCTCCTATGAGGAACCATATCAAAGGCTTTGCTGAAATCTAAGTAAATTACATCTAGTATATGTCCTCGACCAAGGTGTCTGGTCACCCAGTCAAAAATTTCAGTTAGGTTCGTTTGGCACAATTTGCCTTTTGTAAATCCATTGTGCCTCGGATCCTGTAACCCATTAGATTCTAGAAAGTTCACTATCCTTTCTTTCAGCAACACTTCCATTATTTTACCAACAACCGAAGTGAGGCTTACCGGCCTTTAGTTTCCCCCTTCATCTCTATGACCACTTTTGTGAATAGGGACCACATCTGCTCTCCTTCAATCCCCAGGAACCACTCCCATCTCCAGAGATTTGTTGAACAAGTAATTAATAGAACCTCTCTGAGCTCCCTCAGTATCCTGGGATGGATCCCGTCCGGTCCCATCGCTTTGTCCACCTTCAGTTTTTCAAGTTGTTCATAAACACTTTCCTCTGTGAACGGCGCAGAATCTACACCATTTTCTTGTGTTACTTTGCCAGACAATCTTGGTCTTTCTCCAGGATTTTCTTCCGTGAACACAGAAGTATTTGTTTAGCACGTTTGCTTCTTCCTCATCACTCTCCACTTATTGGTTCCCAGCATCTTTTAGTTTAGCAATTCCATTTTTCATCTTCCTCCTTTCACTAATATATCTGAAAGGAGGGCAAGACTATTTCATTGATAGTTTCATAGCATAGTGCATGAGAGGAGGGGGAGATTATGATGGAGAGGGTGCAAAGGTCAATAGCCTGAAGATTCCTGAATGTATTGGTGAGGATCGGTTGTGTCTGGGGAGCAGAATGTTGAGTTGTGAAGATTATCAGATGATGGTCAGAGAGTAGAAGAATTGAGGTGGAGAAGTTGATAATTGAGGAGTTAGAGAAAAGGACAAAATCAAGGCAGTGGCTATTCTCGTGCATAGGGGTAGCGGAGTGCAGCTGAAGATTGAATGAAGATATTAGAACACTAAACTTTGAATTGTAGGAGTCAGAGATGTCCTCAGCAGTAGCGTACCTGGGGGGGGCGGGGCGGGGCGGTCCGCCCTGGGTGCACGCCCCAAGGGGGTGCACAGGAGAGAAAGCTGATCGGGGATGACGGGGGACCCGCAGGGTTAAATATAACTCGAGCCACGAGGCTCGTCTTCTGCTCCTACCTGCCCTGCCGCTCACATATAGCTGATCGGAAGTCTTCCCCGATGTCAGTGCTGACGTCGGAGGGAGGGCTTAAGCAAAGCCTGCCCTCCGAAGTCAGTGCTGACGTCGGGGAAGACTTCCAGTCGGCTATGTATGCACGGCAGGACAGGCAGGAATAGAAGACAAGCCTCGCTGGGAGGCAAACCCGGAACACAAAAGGGGGGAGGGAGTGCATTTTGGACACAAGGCATGAACTTGGGAGAGAGGAAGGGAGGGAAAGAGATGCTGAGGTGGGGATGGAATGGGTTTTGGGACACAGAAGGCATGAACTTGGGAGAGAGGAAGGGAAGGAAAGAGATGCTGAGGTGGGGGAGGGAATGCATTTTTGGACACAGAAGGCATGGACTTGGGAGTGAGGAAGGGAGGGAAAGAGATGGTTGTGTATACGGGGAATAGAAGAAAGGAGAATTTTTGGTCATAGGGAGGGAGTGAGGTACAGACAGTGGCATACCAAGGTGGGAGTGGGGTGGGGTGGGGGTGGGAGCGGTCCGCCCCGGGTTTACGCCCCAAGGGGGTGCACAGCTGGCCACCCTCAAGTGTTCTCCCTAGGCCGGCAAACTGCGTCTCTTTAGCCACTTGAGTGCCACCGCCGCCATCGGGAACAGGCCGGTGCCGAGTTCTCCCTGCTTTTCCCTGTGGGGCCGACCAACTCTTGCCATCCGCGTCAATTCTGACGTCGGAGAGGACGTTCTGGGCCAGCCAATCGCTGCCTGGCTTGCCCAGAACATCCTCTCCGACGTTAGAATTGACGTTGGGTGGCGAGAGTTGGTCGGCCCCACGGGAAGAGAAGCAGGGTGAACTCGGTACCGGCCTGTTTCCGATGGCAGCAGTGGCAGCCTATTCCCAGTGGCGGTGGCAGCATTTTCCCAATGATGGTGGCATAGGGGAGGGCAGGGAGAAAGAAAGAAAGGGGGGGGGGGACAGGAAGCCAGAAAGAAAGGGGGCAGGGTGAAACAAAGAAAGAAATGGGGCACGGAGAGAGAGAGAAAAACAGACATACAGAAAGAAAGGGGGTATGGAGAGAGAAAAAGAAAGAAAGGGGCAGGGTGAAACAAAGAAAAAGTTTGGGGAGGGAATGAAGTCTGGAGGAGAGGAAGCATACAGGAGGCTGAAAGAAGGGAAGAAATATTGGATGCACAGTCAGAAGAATAAAGTGCAACCAGAGACTGTTGAAATTACCAAAGATAGGAAAAATGATTTTATTTTCAATTTAGTGATCAAAATGTGTCCGTTTTGAGAATTTATATATGCTGTCTATATTTTGCACTATGGCCCCCTTTTACTAAACCGCAATAGCATTTTTTAGCGCAGGGAGCCTATGAGCGTTGAGAGCAGCGTGGGGCATTCAGCGCAGCTCCCTGTGCTAAAAACCGCTATCGCGGTTTAGTAAAAAGGGAGGGGGAATATTTGTCTATTTTTGTATAGTTGTTACTGAGGTGACATTGCATAAAGTCATCTGCCTTGACCTCTTTGAAAACCCGCGGAATATAAATGATAATTAACATTTTCTCTGCGTACAGCGTGCTTTGTGTTTTTTAAATTTTAATGTTGGTAGATCATTTTGACTTGGCCACAAAGGTAAGGGAGAGGGAGGGAGGAGAGCTGCTGAAAGACATCTAGTAATCCTTGCAGGCTTGACTGTGCAGGGAATTTTTTTTGTAAAATCATGTTTTGTTATGTGACTGGCATTATTTAGACTTTAATTTCTATGAATGAATAGAATGAAAATGATATAAAATTACTTGCTTATTTTTATGTGTGTGCGCTGAAGGAAAGTGGAGAGAGAGTGGGCTGAGGACGCTGAAGGGAAATGGGGAAGAGAGAGTGGGGAGAAGACGCTGATTTATAAATTGACAATTGTACAGAATATTGTTTCTTTTTATACTTTAATATAAACAATTCAAGGCTTGTGTGGATGGAATCAGGTGGTTTGCGGGGATGGAGACCGAGCTTACGGGGATTAGTCCAATAAAATGGTATTTTTTTATTTCTCATTATTTGTTTTACTTTTATTTGTTAATTTGTAAAGTGGTGATTGTTATGTATCAGTTTTTGCAAATTTACATCTACTGTCTTTATATTTTGCACTGTATTAGAAGACATGTGTTACTGTTTTTGTAGTGTTGCATTGTATCCAGGGTCTGGTTTCTTGGCGGTTCAGTTTAACTTTTGTCTACATATTTCTATTTTTAGTTTGTGATTATTCCATATTGGGCGAGGGTGTATCTCTGTTCTGTGTGTATGAAAAGAACATAGTTTTCAGTTGGCATTGACTACAGGATCAATTGACTGTGCGGGATCTGGCTTGTTTAGTTTTACAATGTATGTGTTGGTGTTCTAGTGCTCACTGCAGTGTTTAAGATGCTGCCTTTTCCTAGGTACACTCTTGTTGTGTGATATGTGGATTGTTACTAAAAATCATATTTTTCATATAGATGGGGGGGGGGGGGTCAAAATATGATGGGCCCCGGGTGCCACATACCTTAGGTACGCCACTGGTCCTCAGCGTGAATGTTGAAATCACCAAGGATAAGGGAAAGAGACAAAGTATTGAGAAAGATGGCAAGTCAGGAATCAAGGTCAGTGAGAAAGAAAGATAGGGATTTGTGGGGAGGTCGATAAATGTCTGTTATTTGGAGAGGAAAGGGAGCAAATAGATGGATGAGGTGGACTTCGAAGGAGGAGAAGCAGTGAGGCTGAGGTGGATGAAGAGGTTGAAATCTACAGGAGGGTGAGAGTAGAAACTCATACCTTCCTCCACGATCTACCGATTAGCGCAGGACATGCCTACTCTTCGCTCTCAAACACACCCTAGCACTAAGAAATAAGATCTATATTTTAGCACATGGCAAGTGTGTGCTGATCCCCGAACAGGATACATGAGTACATCTCGCAGTAGTGCCTTTTTAACCTGCAGCAAGTACACATTAGTATTTACCGGAACTTAGTAAAAGGATCCCTTTCACTTCAGCATTGCTTTCTAGTCTTCAAGGAACTCACTCCAAAAGATTTAAAAAGCCCATGAAACAATGAAATTGGCAGTCTTTATGGTTTTGCAAAGACTTTTGTACTTCATCAAAAATTACATTTTGGAATGGTGCCATAATCCTACGCTGAATGCTTCATGTACCTTTTTATGTCAGAAAAGTTATATTTGTGATATTTTCATTATACCTAGAATTAAAATCTTTTTGTGCCTCTTTTCTTCCAATGAAACAAATCTTTTTTTAATGGTGCTTTCTTCTAATTCCTTTTTATCTTCCCACTCAAACCCAATTGACCCCTTCCTGGAACTATACTACCGTGAAATTTTAATCACAAACACATAAAGGATTATAGCCATCACAATAACAGTGTTTTAGCTATGGGGGAGAGTGGGGGGACAGTGGTTAAAACTACACCCTCAGCACCCTGAGGCTGTGGGTTCAAACCCACACTGCTTCTTGTAAGCCTGACTTTAGTTCCCAGAAGAGGTGGTCAGAAAATACTAAGAACGATCCTGCACCTGATTTTCAGCACCCGCTGCCGCCCTGCAGCCCTCTCCTGCCTCTGATCTGCTTCTAAACTGCATTCATGTTTTTTTTTAATTTGTGGGTGCTCCTGGAACTACAGTTTGCTACCATGCACAGATTTAGTACTGTCCACCGGTGATATACTCAAAATAGAAAAACCTAAAAAATGGTAGGCATTATCCTTGACTTCCAACTAATTTTTGAAGATCAAACCAATTCCCTGGTCAAAAAGTTCTTCATCGGGCTAAGACAACTAAGAACAATACAATCCCTTATGAGCCAAGCTAATTTTAGAACCGTTGCACAGGCTGTCTTACTACCATACCTGGATTTTTGTAATTGCTTGTACCATGGCATCACTGAGAAGGAGCACAAGCGATTGCAACTACTCCAGAATACTGCAGCCAGATTAATTTTCAGAGTAGGCAAATTCAAAAGGGCTAGCCCACTGCTGGGAAAACTGCACTGGCTACCAATGAAAAATAGGATTCTTTTCAAGATCGCCTGCATGATCTGTAAAGCTATTTATGTTGACAATTGTGGTAGACTAGTATCAGACATCAATGTTCCTCATTCATTCCATAACGCAAGAAAGACACAATGCCTGAAGCTGTCCCTCCCTTCACCTCAACATGTTAAATGAAAAAAATTATTTGTGTCCACCTTCAAATCCCTAGGCCAAGAGTCTAGAATAGTCAACCCATATACTTACATAAATTTCCCTCCTATTTCAGCTGCAGAAGAATGTTAAAGACTTTTTTTTTTCTCCGCATAACTGATCTCTGTCCAACCCATTATCTAGAATCTGCTTGCTAATGTAATAACTGATCCCAATCTTATTGTAAGCTCAGCTGCAATGATTCCTGCAATGTAGAATATTGTGGGATATAAGAAACTATATGGTATGATATGGTATATGTGAGGAATTGATATGACTGCAAAATAGCAAAAATTGTGACTCCAACTCCTGGTCTCTTTTATTTCCCTATAAAAAAATAGTTCAGTATGCAAACAGGTTTCAGAAAATTGTGCTGAGCATTGAGACATAGGGTTCACATGAGCCAATTAGAAATCCTTGAGATTTTATTCACACTTCACCGATTATCTTCCATTGGAAAGACACAATCAACCTAATATTCAGTGCTATTTATCTAGCCAGGAACTTAGCTGGCTAAGTTCCTGGCTGGCTATGTTGTGCAATTTAGACAGCTATCCACAAAATTTAAAGTGCTAGTTGAAAATGTTTAGTGGCCAAATTGGACCCGGATCCAATGCCTGCCATCTTTTTACCATGCTCAACTCTCATCTCACAGTGCCCTCACCTACGAGTCCTCCTTCATCTTCTCCCCAGACCATGGCTGGGCACTTTCACAACAAAGTTTACAAGATTAACCTTGAGTTATATTACATTAGTGACTTCTATTCCGCCTGTACCTTGCAGTTCTAGGCAGATTACAAAAGAGCTAACTGGACATTTCCAGGATAGTTACAATTTTTTGGTTACACGTGAGATAAGAGAGATGGATATTTCCAGGAATTAGATAACAAATAAGAATTGGACATTTCTAGGCAATATTACAAGTAGGATAACAACTAAGAAAGCTGGACATTTCCAGGAGCTTTACATTTTAGGGAACTGTATTCTTGGTTGATATTTAGAAAAGGAAAAAATTACCAGAGAAGTGGAGGCTTTGAGAGGGGAATTTACCGGGGAGGAGAGGGAGGGGGTGGGAGTTAAGGTATCTGAACATATTTCTTGAATAGCAGGGTTTTAATCTCTCTTCAAAATGTTTTGAATTCTCCACCGAATCACCTCCGCCTCTCCCTCCTCCTGTTCACCTTGCTGACCCTCCACTGACCCCGCCACCTTTTCTTCTTTCTCTGTAATCACAGAGGAGGAAACTACACATCTTCTCTCCTCCTCCAAAATCAGTACTTGTTCCTCTGATCCCATCCCTACCCATTTACTGATCACCATCTCTCCTACTGTGAATCACACTGTCTGCCATATCCTTAACCTACTGTTGTCTACTGCGACTGTACTCGATGCTATCAAACATGCTGTAATTATGCTGCTCCTCAAAAAACCATCACTGGACCCTACATGCTTCTCCAATTGTTGCCCCGTCCCCCTCCTCTCCTTCTTATCCTATCAACTTGAATGCGCTGTTCAGTACCATTGTCTTGACTTTCTATCATCTCGAGTCATCCTTGACCCACTTCAATCAGGCTTTCATCCACGCCATTCTATGGAAACTGCCCTTGCTAAAGTCTCCAATGACCTGCTCCTGACCAAATCCTAAGGCCTCTACTCCATCCTCATCCTCCTTGATCTATCTGTGACCTTTGACACTGTAGATCACTGTCTATTCATTTATACGCTGTCCTCATTTGGATTTTAGGGCTCTATTATTTCATGGTTTTCTTCCTCTCTCTCCCGTCACAGTTTTAGCTTATGCTCTGGAGGATCCTCCTCCGCTGCCATTCTACTATCGGTCGGTGTACCTCAGAGCTCCGTCCTGGAACCTCTTCTTTTCTCCATCTACTCTTCCTCCCTTGGCGCTCTAATCTCCTCCCATTTCTTCCAAAACCATCTCTGTGTTGATGACTCAGGGATCCAAACCTGAGTCTCAGCCTGCCTGGCTGACATTTCTACCTGGATGTCTCGCCGCCTCCTAAAATTAAACATGACCAAGACTGAACTCCTTATCTTTTCTCCTAAACCTTACTCTCCCTTCCTCTTCTCTATTTTGCTGGATAATGCTCTCATCCTCCCTGTCTCATCGGCACACAACCTCGGGATCATCTTCGATTCATTTTTTTCCTTCTCTTCGTATATCCAACAGGCCACCAAAACTTGTCGCTTCTTTCTATACAGCATTGATATAATCTGGACTTTCCTTTCTGTACACACTGCCAAGACCCTCATCCATACTCTCCTCACTTCTTGCCTGGATACTGCAACTTGCTTCTTGCAGGTGTTCTGCAAAGCCATCTTTCTCCTTGTTCAGAATTCTGCTGTGTACCTCATTTTCCGCCAGAGTTGTTATGCTCATGTTGCCCCTCTCCTCAAGTCGCTTCATTGGCTCCGTGTCTGCTTCCTCATTCAGTTCAAACTCCTCTTACTTGCCCTACAAGTGTATTCACTCTGTGACTCCCCCATATCTCTTCTCTCTTATCTCTCCCTATACTTTACTCCAGCAACTCCATTCATTGAGAAAGTCTCTCTTGTCTGTTCCTTTCTTCTCCACTGCCAACTCCCGACTCCGCCCCTTCCGCCTTGCTGCACCATATGCCTGGGACAGCCTGCCTGACGTGTTATATCGGGCTCCGTCTCTGGCATTATTCAAATCCAGGCTGAAAGCCCACTTTTTCGAAGCTGTGTCTAAATCCTAACCACATTGACTTGTAAAGCACCATATTTGTCTATTATCTCCTGGACCCTCTTTATCTTTTCATCCCTTTGTATTTCCCCACATAAACTGCATAAATGTATTCACCCTTTTTTTGTTCAGTGTGTCTGTTATAATTAGATTATAAGCTCTTTTGAGCAGGGACCCTCTCTTGTGTGTTTAATGTACAGTGCTGTGTACATTTGGTAGCGCTATAGAAAAAATAAATAGTATTAGCTGTAGTACAGTTACATCGCTGCACCTGATTAGTATGTGATTAACACAGTAGCCCTTACTATCTAGCAAATAGGTGATGATAAAGGCTCACACGCTAATAGCCATGCACTAATTTGTAAATTAATGTGTGGCCATTAATTCCACAAACGGAATAGACTACTTCTTGTTATGACTGGGATTGCTAGATGATCACAAAAAAATTGGAACAGACTGAATCATATCTTTTGATGGGAATCCCTGTGCTTATTCTATTGATATGGACGTATGAATTCTGAAATAACTGGTCATTGTAAAAAATTTAAGGAGATTTGGAGCCCAGTAACAGATTTTGTAGCAACCATTCACTAGTACAAGCTTTCCATTATTATTATTATTTTTTTAAATAAGTCTTTATTCAATTTCCAAACTTCAATTGTGCAAACAAATTAATACATGTACATATGATATTAAAAGTAAAGCACATTAAACTTACATATATTCAGGGCCAGATTAAAGGATAGGCCTACGAGGCACGTGCCTAGGGCCCGACATTTTCAGGGGGCCTCAGGGCCGGGGTTATAGGAAGCAAACAGGGCATCTGCCCTGGGGCCCCGCGATCCGAAGTGCTTTATTAAAAAGCTAAATTTTCCTTTTCAAAGGGACCTGACATGGCAGCCGTTCTCACAAACTGCCGGCGGCTGCCCCGAAGCTTTCCCTCTCTGCAGTGATCTGCCCTGACGGAAACAGGAAATTGCAGCAGAGAGAAAACTTTGGAGCAGCCGCAGGCAGCTTGTGAGAAATGCTGCCATGTCGGACCCTTCTGAAAACGAACCTCCTGGATGACGCTGCCCTCAAGTCTCGCGGCCGCCATGACTACACTGTCTACTGCTGCTGCATCAGCTGATTCATGTGCCTCAAGTCTTGCGGCCACCATGCTTTGTGACGCTGTGCTCCCGCCTTTCTCTGCCTTCGCCGCTCGTAGTCGCCTGCACCCTCCCGACTGCTGTCGCCGCTTGGGTCCGCCTCGTCCTTCCGGCTGTATCCTGGTCCTAACAGCTGCCATCGCTGTTCAAGTCTGCCTGGTCCTCCTAGCTGCCTCGTCCTCCCGGCTGCCTGCACCTGAGGTAACTTGATTGTTTCTACCAAGTATTTCCTTTGTGAACAGTTTTGGTTCATTTATAGTCTGATTATCCTTATGTAAAAAATTTGAAAAAACTAGCTTGAATAACAACAAAACAATTTTAACAGCATTTCCCTGGTTGTATGTGGCTCTGGTTTGTTTTTGCCCCCCTGCCTTTATTAGTTTTATTGATATGTATGTTTTCTATTTAATGTGTTTTACCTACTATGTTGCCCCGAAAATAAGACAGTGTCTTATATTTACTTGGGGCCCAAAAAAGGCACAAGGTCTTATTTTCGGGGTATGCACATGAGTATTTCTCCCTTCCTCTCCTTCACCCCAATTCTTCTTCTTTCCTTTCTCTCCCCCACATGTGCAGCATCTTTCCTCCCCTCCCTCCCATCCCTTGTGCAGCAGAACCCTTGAGCGCCCTCTGACTCCCACTGCGTAGCCGAACCCCCACTGACCCTCCATCCTTCCCTCCCTGCTGACCACGAACGAGCCCTACCTTCATGCGAAGCAGCGTCGAGCCGGCAGCACTCTGAATAGGCTGCTTGGCTTTGTCCGTCGGGGATTTCACTCAGTAATGCGGCAGACTTAAATCCCTGGCGGACAAGGCGGGGATTTTATTTCGCATTTTATTCGCCTGTATAGAATGCTGCTGGCCCGACACTGCTTCGCATGAGGGTAGGGCTCCCTTCATACTGGGCGAGGGTGTATCTGTGTTCTGTGTGTATGAAAGACATGGTTTTCTGTTAGCGTTGACTAGCCTTGTTTGGTGAAATGCATCGAGCATGGTTTTTGGGAGCACCTTGAATAAACCTGATTTGAATTTCCTTATTGTCTGTCGATCTTCTTATGTTTCATGTTGAATTATTTGGACTGCTTGCCTTGTTGTTTTGTTACACGTTAACATACATGGAGTGGAACATACTAGAGGAGTTACAGATTTGGTTGTTTATATATACATAAGAACATAAGAACATAAGCAGTGCCTCTGCTGGGTCAGACCAGAGGTCCATCATGCCCAGCAGTCTGCTCACGCGGCGGCCCATCAGGTCCAGGACCTGCATAGAATCCTCTATCTAATCTAATCTAAACCTTAAGTTTATATACCGCATCATCTCCATGAGAATGGAGCTCGACATGGTTTACAAGAACTTAAAATAGTGGGTAGAGAAGAAGAAAAAGGATTACATGAACTTATGTGTAGAAGGGGGGAGAGAAAGGGGGGAAGGATAGAGCTACAATTTGCTGAAAAGCCAGGTTTTCAGTTGTTTGCGGAATAACTGAAGGGAGCTCAGGTTCCGCAGCGGGGTGGTGAGGTCGTTCCAAAGACCTGTGATTTTGAAGAGAAGGGATTTTCCCAGTTTGCCTGAATAGTGGATGCCGCGTGGAGAGGGGAAGGCTAGTTTAAGCCTTTGGGCAGTTCTGGAGGAGTCGGGACTGGAGGAGTCGGGACTGGAGGAGTTGAAAGACAGTGGGATAAGAGGAGGCAGGATTTCGTGAATGATCTTGAAAGCCAGGCAGGAACATTTGAAATGGATTCTGGAGATTATTGGGAGCCAATGAAGTTTGGCAAGGAGTGGGGAGGCATGGTCAGACTTGCGTTTTGAGAAGATCAGTTTGGCTGCAGTATTCTGGATTAGCTGGAGTCTTAGAATACTTTTTTTTGATAGATTTAAGTAGATGGCGTTGCAGTAATCTAGTTTGGAGAGGATGATGGATTGGACAAGGATGGCAAAGTGTTGTTGGCTGAAGTAGGATCTAGCTTTCCTCAGCATGTGAAGGCTGAAAAAGCATGATTTTGCCAAGGAGTTGAGGTGGTCATTGAGGGAGAGAGAGGAATCGATAGTGATACCAAGGACCTTGCATGAGAACTTGAGCTGTAGTGTATCGCCTGTGGGTAGTGTGAAAAGTGTGGGCAGGTGTTCGAATTTTGGGCCGAGCCAGAGTAGTTTTATTTTAGATTCGTTTAGTTTCATCTGTACCGAGAGGGACCAGGCATGGAGTCTCATTATGCAAGCTGTAATGTTTTCGTGGAGGTTGGTGAGGTTCTGGTCAGTCTCAAGGAGGACAAGGATGTCATCTGCATAAGTGTAGATTGTTTCCAGGGGGGATAGTTGAAAGAGTTTCAGGGAGGACATGTAGATGTTAAAGAGAATAGGGGAAAGGGGTGATCCTTGAGAGACACCGCAAGATGGAGTCCAAGGAGTAGACATGGTGCCATTTGTGTTGACGGTGTAGGAACGGGAGCGTAAGAAGTTTGAGAACCACATTAGGACGGTGGAGTCGATTCCAATCTCGGAAAGTTGGTAAAGTAGTATGTCGTGATGGACGACATCAAAAGCAGCGGAAAGATCGAATTGTAGTAGGACAGCGAATTTGTTACGTGAGTGTAGTTGTTGTACCTTTGAAATTAGGGAAACTAGGAGGGATTCAGTGCTAAAGCTATACCTTCAATCCCCTTTTCCTTTAGGAAATCATCCAAGCCCCTCTTGAAACCCAATACCGTACTCTGTCCTATCACACCCTCTGAAAGCGCATTCCTGATGTACACCACCCTTTGGGTGAAGAAGAACTTCCTAGCATTGGTTTTGAATCTGTCCCCTTTCAGCTTTTCCGAATGCCCTCTCGTTCTTGTAGTTTTCGAAAGTTTGAAGAACCTGTCCCTCTCTACTTTCTCTAAGCCCTTCATGATCTTGTAAGTCTCTATCATGTCCCCTCTAAGCCTCCGCTTCTCCAGGGAAAAGAGCCCCAGTTTCTCTAATCTTTCAGCATATGAAAGGTTTTCCATACCCTTTGTTAGTCTCATCGCTCTCCTCTGAACCCTCTCGAGTATCGCCATATCCTACTTAAGGTACGGCGACCAATATTGGACGCAGTACTCCAGATGCGGGCGCACCATCGCTCAATACAGCAGCAGGATAATGTCCTTCATTCTGGTTGTAATACCTTTCTTGATAATACCTAGCATTTTATTCGCCTTCATAGAGGCCGCTGCGCACTGTGCCGACGGCTTCATTGTTTTGTCCACTAGTACCCCTAAGTCCTTCTCTAGGTTATAGTTGGTCGACATAAAGTGAGGCAGTTGAGAGGCGTTGTAAACCTGGTTATTAATATAGACATATTTCGGATAGTATTACTGCTTTACAATATATTAGAACACTTTTATATACGTATTGAAAGGGTTCAGAGTTAATGTCCTGGGTAAGTAGGTGAGAAGGGAAGGAAGGGGGATTTGTTCAGAGATGTTTGGTGTTGCATACAAGAAAAACTGTGCAATGGTATGCTAATCTTTGTTTTGAATTTAAAAAAAAAAAATATACAGGTGGAAATAAAGAAGCACATAAGAAAACAGATAAATGGAGCAGGGTACAGGCGGGGAATTTTTTTAATTTTTTATTTATTCAATTTTCTATACCATTCTCCCCGGGGAGCTCAGAACGGTTTACATTAATTTATTCAGGTACTCAAGCATTTACCCTGTCTGTCCCGGTGGGCTCACAATCTTATCTAGTGTACCTGGGGCAATGGGGGGATTAAGTGATTAAGGGTCACAAGGAACAGCGTGGATTTGAACCCACAACCCCAGGGTGCTGAGGCTGTAGCTTTAACCACTGCGCCACACACTCCCCAGGGGTGCAGTGGTTAAAGGGGCGTGGCAGGGCCAGGGGGCCCAGTGTACTTGTGTGCCTAGGGGTCCTCGAAGAATTAATCCTGCCCTGCATCCAGGGCATTTTATAGGGTTTTTGCAACAAACTCGGCATCATTTTGTTAGCTCTTCTCAGAAATGTCTGAAGTGGACTTCAATGAATAATTAATGAAACTGTATTAATAGAGTCGAAGAATGCTCAGTTCCACAAAAGCGGCTAGAACAGAGCTTTTCTTTTTCAGAAACATGTACATTTTCTTTTGAACTGTTTCCAGCTAAACCTGCATCCCAGTTTGCTTAATATCCTCAGTCCATTTGTGATTCACTTAATGAAAAGAAGTTTTTTTCCCCAATCGTGTTGAAAGAAATGTTTGTAGTCAGGGTAAGACTCTGCATAATTTAGCTACTGGATTCAACTTTTTCATCCTACTCTGAGAAGAACAAAAAAGGAATTTTGAGGTCTTTGATGTGGATCCTTGACCTATAATGACCATAAAGAACTATTTGTTCAAGGGCATGGATGCACACTATACAGCCCAGGGCCCCAGCAATCAAGCCATTTAGCAGGTGTCTGTGATGTGTGAATGATCAGCACATTTTAACATAATAATCTACAGGCCCAGATACAGGTCCTTTACATCTTGAAATGTTGATGAGTCCCTTGCAGAAAGAAGCAGTCCGGTAGTAGGATTTTACTTCCAAGAAAGGTCTATTCTTGTAAGGGCAGCAAGGTGAACCCACATAAACATCAGCCTCTATGATGAATCCTTGGGAATGCAAATTATGGTTCGGTCATCTAGACCCTCACTTCAGGGCACTAGAATATATTGCTACTAGCTGTCCAGCTCAAATTATTTATGAACTCATGCACTGGAAAAAAAGATGCATTGTTTTAATGTTGTTAATATTGTTAAATCCTAGGTCATGGCATTCTGCCTCATTTGACATGATTTGAATTGTCACATGATGTGATGAGTAATCAAATGGCATATCACAGCACCCAGCATCAAATTGCCAAGTACATGATTAAAACTAATTTGCTAAGCAAGGAGATGTGGACATAAGATGTAGGTGATACCTTTTTATTGAATTAAACATCTGTGACAAAGTTCTCGAGTGTTAAGTTCTTCTCATCAGGTCAGTAAAGAAACAATACAGTTAACTTGAGTTTAAATATTACTGATTTATCTAAGTTTTGGGCTGACCTGATGAAAAGACATTAACTCTTCACTGTGTTCAGGAAGGAATAATTTGCTCCTATGCAAAGGTATATTCAGTTAGTTCAATAAAATGATGTCGCCTACAACTCCTTGACTGTCTCGTATGGTCTCAAACTTGTGGCCCAGGGGCTACATGAGGCCTACAAGATACTATTTTGAGGCCCTCAGTATGTTTATCATAATCACAAAAGTACAATAAAACAGTTTCTTGATCATATGTCTCTTTAGCTATAAATTACAATATTATTATTAAGACTTAGCCAAAAGGAAAGGTTTATAAACTATAAAGTGTTTTACCTTGTGCAAACTTGTCATTTCTTTAATAAGACATTAACTATTTTATCTGAGGCTCTCCAAGTACCTTCAAATCCAAAATGTGGCATTGCAAAGGGTTTGAGTTTGAGACCACTGATGTAGGCTAACATAGCAACCACAATTATCTAAACAGAGAGATAAATCCTGAAGAATAGGTGCCATCTTGGTGACCTCAGTCACTTATCAATACAGTCACTCTTCATTTGTCAAGACACCAAGCCTTCTTTATTATCACCCATTGCACTCGCTTTGGGGCCTTTTACTAAAATTGCATTAAAAGGCTAGAGTGTGGGTTTCCCACGGGCTGAGGCCACTTTTAACATAGCTAAAAGTACCCTAAAAGTAAACCTAAAAGCGTAGCTAAATATCCCATGGCATCCTAGCCAAGCAGCTAGGAGATCGACAACAATCGCAACGGAATCCATCCGAATCTGTATTTTAAAGTCCATTACAGATGCCTTTGTAAACCGCTCTGAATTGACTCTCCAGTCATTAGTAGCGGTATGGAAGCTTTCAATAAAGATAGCTGTAAAACGGCCACTTTTTTTTTAATGCATTTTAAAATATACACAAAGTGCATTAAAAAAATACAATTGGTACCATAGACAGCACTTATAACTAAAAAATAGTAATATAAATACCTTTCCCCCCATCCCGATTGTGTTTACAATTCTATTAAAAATGGCATTGTCATCTTGAAGCTGGGACATCGGATCATTTATTGTATTATTGTCCCTTGATACTTAAATTTTGGAGGTCCACATGGGATCAAGTGAACAATACATTGGAAAATCCAGTGGCATTGACATACGATACCATCCTATTTGGTACGTTAATGAGGGCTAAAAGCCAAATATCTGCTTGGAATAACAAACTTCTATTTATAATGACAGGGGTTGCCATACAACTCATTTTGAGGAATTGGAAGAACTGGGATAGGTTAAATTACACTTTCTGATGGGAATCTCTTTGTTATACTTTTAAAATGGAACGCATGATGGCTATACAGCAGGGAAGTTACAAGAAAATTATGGATGTTTGGGAACCATTGACTAAGGGCTCCTTTTACAAAGGCGTGCTAGTGGTTTAACATGCGAAATAGCACGTGCTACACTGCCGGACCAGCTAGCAGCTACCGCCTCCTCTTGAGCAAGTGGTAGTTTTTGGCCAGCGCGGGGGTTAGCACGTGATGAAAAGTTGTACGCGTTAACCCTGCTAGCGCGCCTTTGTAAAAGGAGCTGTAAGTACTGTAAGGAATGATAACTGACTTTATTTTAATGACCTTTTAATCATACACATCCAGGGTGGGAGGGTGTGTGTGTGGGGGGGTGGTCTGCTTTGGAATTGATTTAAGGACTTTTTTAGATAGTTCTTGTAGGTATTTATTTTATTGATTACTAGGTGGGATGGAGGGGGAAAATACTTATTCATTAATATATGCAGGGCAGGATTAATTCTTCGAGGGCCTCTAGGCACACAAGTACACTGGGCCTCCCTGGCTCAGCCCCGCCCCTGCCCCACCTGTACCCCGCCCCATTTATCTGTTTTCTTATTTACTTCTTTATTTCCACCGTATTTCTTTAAAAAAAAAAAAAAAAATTCAAAACAAAGATTAGCATACCAGTGCACAGCTTTTCTTCTATGCAGGGCTCGTTCGTGGTCAGCAGGATGGAGGGTCAGTGGGGGTTCGGCTGCACAGTGGGGGGTCAGAGCGTGGTCAAGGGTTCTGCTGCACAACGAATGGGAGGGAGGGAAGGATAGAAGCTGCACATGTGGGAGAGAGAAAGGAAAGAAGAAGAATTGGGGTGAAGGAGAGGAAGAGAGAGATAGTCATGTGCATACCCCGAAAATAAGACCTTGTGCCTTTTTTGGGCCCCAAGTAAATATAAGACACTGTCTTATTTTCGGGGCAACATAGTAGGTAAAACACATTAAATAGAAAACATATATATCAATAAAACTAATAAAGGCAGGGGGGTAAAAACAAACCAGAGCCACATACAACCAGGGAAATGCTGTTAAAATTGTTTTGTTGTTATTCAAGCTAGCTTTTCTAATTTTTATATAAGGATAATCAAACTATAAATGAACCAAAACTGTTCACAAAGGAAATAATTGGTAGAAACAATCAAGTTACCTCAGATGCAGGCAGCCGGGAGGACCACGGTGCAGGCAGCCGGGAGGACAAAGCAGCTGGGAGGACCAGGCAGACTTGAACAGCGATGGCAGCTGTTAGGACCAGGGTACGAGGCGGACCCAAGCGGCGACAGTAGTCGGGAGGGTGCAGGCATTCACGAGTGGCGAAGGCACAGAAAGGTGGGAGCACAGCCTCACAAGGCATGGTGGCCGCAAGATTTGGGGCACGTGAATCAGCTGATGCAGCGGCAGTAGACAGTGTAGTCATAGTGGCCGCGAGACTTGAGGGCAGCGAGGTCCAGGAGGTTCATTTTCAAAGGCTCCGACATGGCAGCATTTCTCACAAACTGCCGGTGGCTGCTCCAAAGTTTTCTCTCTGCTGCAAATTCCTGTTTCCAACAGGGCAGATCGCTGCAGAGGGGGAAAGCTTCGGGGCAGCCGCCGGCAGTTTGTGAGAACGGCTGCCGTGTCGGGCCCATCTGAAAAGGAAAATTTAGCTTTTTAATGAAGCACTTCGGACCGCAGGGCCCCCTGGATCTGTGGGGCCCAGGGCAACTGCCCTGTTTGTTCCCTATAACGCCGGCCCTGGGGCCCCCCTGACAATGTCGGGCCCTAGGCACGTGCCTCGTAGGCCTATCCTTTAATCCGGCCCTGCCTGGATGCATATGTCCTAGAAAAAGCAGAGTAAAAGGGGGGGGGAGGGGTTACATAATTAAACTTGAGTCCATAATGAGGGGTAGGTGCCAGCTATGTGTGTGCTGCCTATTTCCCAGTATTGAGCAAACTCTTCCACTATGTCCAGAAAGATAATCACTTGGATTTTATATATAGTGCTTTGAGCTGCATGTACAAATGTGGGCATATGTGCTTGCAACTTAATTGATTAATGAACCAATTAGCAATGATAATTGTTATTTTAACAACCAATTACATAGAAACATGATAGCAGATAAAGGCCAAATGGCCCATCCAGTCTACCCATTCACAATAACCATTATCTCTTCCTTTCTCTAAGAGACCCACTGACTATCCCAGCCTTTCTTGAAATCAGACAGTCTGTCTCCACCACCTTTACTGGGAGACTGTTCCACGCATCCACCCTTTCTTTAAAAAAGTAGATTACTCCTGAGTCTATCACCTCTTAACTTCATCCTATGCCCTCTCATTCCAGAGCTTCCTTTCAAATGAAAGAGTCTTGCCTCATGCGCATTTACGCCATGTAGGTATTTAAACGTCTCTATCATATCTCCCCTCTTCCTGCAAAATATACAGATTGAGATCTTTAAGTCTGTCCCAATAAGCCTTATGACAAAGACCACACACCATTTTAGTAGCCTTCCTCTGGACTGACTCCATCCTGTTTATTTCTTTTTGAAGGTGTGGTCCCCAGAACTGAACACAATATTCTAAGTGATGTCTCACCAGAGTCTCAATACAGGGGCACCAATACCTCCTTTTTCCTACTGGCCATTCCTCTCTCTATGCACCTCAAACTGTTTAATATATCTCTTGTACCCTTAACATGCCTTATATGGTGATTGTTATGCCAATAATCCACAGATTGTTGCATGTTTTGATCAAGAATCCTTTGATATGACCCCATTCAGTTTCTGCTGGGATGCAGTGACTTCCTGGCTGGCGGACCACAGTGAAGTCTGAATCCATTTGGATTATGAAACAGTGACCTGCCCTACTTTTTCTGCTTCTATCCTGGACTGCCCAGTTATGATGTGTGACTACCGGTATGTGTATATCCTTGGTGTCCTTCTCATGTTTTAATTTCAGTGCCCAAATCTTTGAAGTAACTAAATCCATTTTTTTTTTTTTTTTTTGCAGATCTTGACTTTCTTGGGCACCCTCACACCTTGCAGTGAATGAATTAAAAGTGGTAAATCAAAGTATATTGCAAGCAGTGATTGTATGGGGGCAGAAATTTTACCCAATCCCACTGAAATGTAGCCAATGCCCACTAAGATCTATTCCAATCTCATCCATCTCTGCTATTAATCTGTACCTGCAGGAGTCAATGTTATTACTTGCTCGCCTGCTGCTCTTCATTTCCTCTTGACCCCAATAACCTCAAGTGTTTTTTGGCTGGTATTCATTATTCAGCCAATGAGTGTTCCAAACCTCGGTCTGCTATTTGGCTGCCTCTCTTGGCATTCCAAGCCTCTTTCTGGAGCTCCAATTTCCTTTCTTGCTCAGTTCATTCCAGGCCTCATAATGACATTGCCAGAGATTTTGACTACACTCCCCTGGGAATCCTGTGACCAGCAGTGAAGTATGGAGGAGGGGGGCAGGGGGGACAGACCACTCTTGGTGGGGGTGCTGACCCTCTCCTTCTCTCTGCCCCCATCTCTCTCTTTAACTCTTTGCTGGCGCGAGCAGCATCTCCACCCTACTGCTTGCGCGGGCTCAGCTCTCCCTCTGAAGTCACTTCCTGGATGTGGGATCAGGAAGTGACATCAGAGGAAGAGCTGGGGCATGGCAGGGGGGCAGGGAAGGAGCAGGACGGAGGAGAGGGTGGAGTTACCTCCTATCCTTGATATGCCACTGCCTGTGGCAACTTCTTCCATCCCCATGTGAATCCTGTGATCCCAATTCCCATGCAGTTATCTAACTGCAAGTAAGTAAGTAGCTATAAAAATAAGGGTCCCTACACATACCACTATACAGGGATTATGTTTATTGAGAGCTTCTAAATAACTACTAATGACTGGGGAGTCAATTCAGAGTGGTTTACATGAGCTTCTGTAAAAGTATTACCATATAGTGTTACAAAGAGTTTCTGCGAGGTGTTACAATACATGGTGCTCTATACTGAAACCAGAAAACAACAAACAGACTGCAGACAATGTACAAGATGCAGGCGTTGTTTACTAGTAAATGCAGTAACATATACAACCCCTTGGTTGGCTATAAGGTTGTATATGTTACTGCATTTACTAATAAACAACGCCTGCATCTTGTACATTGTCTGCAGTCTGTTTGTTGTTTTCTGGTTGCTGTTTACTGCAGACTACGTTGGATTTTCTTTCTCCCTTTTGTGCATGCTCTATACTGAAATACATGGAGCTCTGTGGTGGTTTTACAATACAGAGTTATTAATATCGGCATGATTATGCCATAATCAATCATTCTACTTATGCTACTGGCACATCGATCATCCTACTTATATGCACACGTTTATACCAAATCAATTGTCTTACATATATACACAATTAATACTAGGTTTACTATTGCAGCTAAAAATAGTATATTTACACACCTCCTCAGGAGGTTGGCCATTTCAACCAAATATTTGCACGCCTCCTTGAAAGTTCTAGTTTCCTCTCTCTGTCAACTTCATAATTTCATTATTCAAGTATAATCTTCAGTATCTGAAGAGTTACAATGTTTGTGAGAATGCTTGGGAAATGCAATGTACAAACGCTCGGGAAGTACTTCTGTAGTTCAGAGCTGCAGTTGTTTGGGCAACAGAATCTTTTGGGTTTTCTGGCCACACCCCTGCTTTATTTGAGTTCAGTCAGCCAGAAATAATTTGTGTGTACTGTTGCTAAGGCAACAGACTGAGGGAACTAAAGGACTGACAGTTAGACTTTGGGTTTTACAAGAGAGGGAACCAAAGAGAAAATTAATCTGTACAGTCTATTTTGATATCTGCAGGAGTAAGAATTTGACAGATCCTAAAGAAGGAAGATACACTAACCCCCTCTTTTACTAAGGTGCACTTACCGATTAGCGCGCGCTAATCAAATTAGTGCATGGTAAACACTAACGTGTCCGTAGACTAAGGGCTCTTTTTACAAAGCCGCACTAGCGGGGTTAACGCGCGTGACTTTTCATCATGCGCTAACCCCCGCGCTGGCCAAAAACTACCACCTGATCAAGAGGAGGCAGTAGTGGCTAGTGCGTCCGGTGGTTTAGCGTGCGCTATTACGCACGTTAAACCGCTAGCGCACCTTTGTAAAAGGAGCCCTAAATGCGTGTGTTAGCATTTAGTGTGCACTAAATTGATTAGCGCACCTTAGTAAAAGAGGGCCTAAGGATTCTGTAAATGATGCAAAAAATTAGATTTTGGGAAAAATCTGCGCTTGGGTCTATTCAAGTGTATTGCAAACTGTGTGCCACAGGAGATTCAGGGTGTGCCGTGAAATGATGGCGAGGATGAGATTCGCAGGCACTGGCTGACTACCTACGGGATGTGTCTCTTGCAGCGAGAGGCACATCCCGTAGGCAGTCAGCCAGTGCCGGTGTCTCTCTTCCATGCCAGTGCCTCTCCTCCTTTCCGCATCTCTATTCCCAGGGTTAGCAAGCTCATGGTTGAATCAGTTTCTTCTCCTCAGTCGGTAAGAGAGTCAAAAAAATTGTTTAATTCACGTGTTTAAATTGTTTCTTTATATCTTATGTTTTAGTGATGGTTAGTTTAGTTCATTATGTTGGATGTCTGTATGTTTTTCATTTCTCAGTGCTTTTCTTCCTCTTGAGAAAGAGCCCTATTGAAACACGTATCGTGTTGAGGAAGCTGAGGATGTTGATCTCGTTTTGGAAGTTTTCCATGTTATCTTGCGTATTGAATATGCTTGAACAATGAACTTGGATTTTCACTGATGCACTCGCACATTTCTACTTTTGTGTGAAGAAACTGGGACTTTGGTAACACTCAGATATCTGAATACCCTTTCCAGCTGGTTAAGGACCCTTATGGCACTTCTTTGCTGATTTTTCGTATCATCAAATTTCAATTGGATTACATGGACATTTGTTACTACTTTGAGACAGTTTTTCTACTCCTTGGAATATGTTCTCTGTCTCATGTTCATGAAATTCTTTACCTATGTATTTAGGTTGTTAGAAGTAGTGAATGGAGTTTTTGCCTTCCTCTGGTTTTAGAGTACATCGATACTAATAAGCATATTTATTAAACTGTTTGAATTTATATCTATCTCTCTATCTACTTTGTTGTTGAGACCTTTATGTTCCCATCCTAGACACCGTTTTTGTTCAGTTGCTGAATGGCTCGAGCACCGGCAGAAGGAAGCTCTTCCAGAGATGCAAAACGATGTCCACGCATAGGTTGTTTCAACTTTGGAAAAAGGTCGAAGTCTGGTAAACTCTTGTCTGGACTGTAGGGAGCATGAGGTAACAGCTCCCAGCCATGTTCGCGTAGTTTTCAGTGATGAGTGGAGAGCTCCATCTTCCCCACGACCAAAAAAATTTTGATGAGCTCAATCAAAAGACAAACAAATGATGATTTTTGCTTATGATCATGAAGGCATCATCATCACAGAAAAAGTTCCATGTGGAAGAAGTCTCACAGCAGTGTATTATCGTGATTTTTTGCAAAAAATGTGCAGAAAAATGCACAAACACAACAACGCTCGCCCGCACATAGGGAATGTCGTCATTGAAAAACTACGCGAATACAGCTGGGAGGGGATACCTCATGCTCCCTACAGTCCAGACATGAGTCCACCAGTCTTTGACCTTTTTCCAAAGTTGAAACAACCTATGTGTGGACATTGTTTTGCATCTCTGGAAGAGCTTTGTTCCGCCGGTACCCGAGCCATTCAGCAACTGAACAAAAACAGTGTCTTGGATGGAATAATGAAGCTTTCCAGACATTGGGAATCAGTCATTGCAAAGCAGGGAGACTATATTGAAGGATTATAAGTATCTCATGGGCTGCATTGAGGTAGAAGATGATATCTTCTTTTTCAAGGGTCCCGCGGCAACAAGGGGGCATCCGTGGAAAATCAGGGGCGGGAAACTGCACGGTGACACTAGGAAGTTCTTCTTCACTGAAAGGGTGGTTGATCGCTGGAACAGTCTTCCACTTCAGGTCATTGAGGCCAGCAGCGTGCCAGATTTTAAGGCCAAATGGGATAGACATGTGGGATCTATTCGCAGAGATAGATAGGGAGGGTCATTGGGGTAGGCAGACTGGATGGGCCGTGGCCCTTATCTGCCGTCTATTTCTATGTTTCTATGTTTCTATAAAGAATACTTGAAAAAAATAAAACATGTAAATTAAAAAAAAATAGTGTGCATTATTTATGAAATGACCCTCGTAGAATCTGGGATCAGATGCGTTTGAGTGTAGAAAAATCCATTGGCCACTTATCAACTGGGAAAACACAAAGTGGCACCACAAAGAAAGAGGATCCAGGATCACCGCACAGGACATGAAATGATGAGTAGCTAGTGTAATAAAGTGAAGAGAGAGCCAAAGAAATGCTCAGGTCCAGGAAAAGGAAGAGTTTCACTAGAGGAGTGTTTCTTAATCTTCTTCTGGAGGCACGCTTAGTTGGTCTGGTTGTCAGGACTACAAGTTGAGTTTGCAGGATATAAATTTGCATATGGGACTGAATTCTGTACTTTGCATCTAAAAAATTGGCACCAAATTGGTGCTTAAAATTATGTGCAGTTTATAGAATAGCATTTACACCCATGAACTGTGACTAAATTTAAGCATGGTGATTTCAACCAATGAAAATGTGGTTCAAATGCCAGTACCTAGGCCAGGGGTGGGCAACTCCAGTCCTCAAGGGCCAGAATCCAGTCGGGTTTTCAGAATTTCCCCAATGAATATGCTTGAGATCCATTTGTATGCATTGCTTTCAATGCATATTCATTGGGGAAATACTGAAAACCTGACTGGATTCCAGGCCTCGAGGACTGGAGTTGCCCACCCCTGGCCTAGGCCTTTATTCTAAAATTGCAAGCATAATTTAAAGGAATGCGCCAGAGGAGATTGAGAGGGGACATGATCGAAACATTCAAGGTACTGAAGGGAATAGACTTAGTAGATAAGGACAGGTTGTTCACCCTGTACAAGGTAGGGAGAACGAGAGGGCACTCTGTAAAATTGAAAGGGGATAGATTCCGTACGAACGTAAGGAAGTTCTTCACCCAGAGAGTGGTAGAAAACTGGAATGCTCTTCCGGAGTCTGTCTAGGGGAAAACACCCTCCAGGGATTCAAGATAAAGTTAGACAAGTTCATAATGAACAAGGATGTACGCTGGTAGGACTAGTCTCAGATAGGGTGCTGGTCTTTGACCAGATGGCTGCCACACGAGCGGACTACTGGGCATGATGGACCACTGGTCTGACCCAGCAGTGGCAATTCTTATGTTCTTATTCTGCATATCCTACAATTCTATGCGGATTATAAGATAACATACATAATAAAATCACACACACACACACACAAAACATGACAAATGCAATTAGTACATCAATACAACTCACTCTGTCCCCAAACTAATTTACTTAAAGGGACCCAAAACAAGCAGTAAATCCTGCTTGCTTCTGTTAGTGCTGGTTCCTGAGGAAGGGACTTTCTTTGTTCCTGAAACCAAGGCTTGGTTGAACCACCACGAAAATTACTACAAAACAAGTATCTTCTGTTACTTTTAACGCTAACCTGATTTACCACCATGCTTTAGAAGCTAACGTATTCTTGAATGCTTTCCATTTTGTGGGGGGGCAAAGACTCTCCTGATTCTCTTGCCATTTAAATTTTGGGTTAATTCCCTGGCATTCGTTGTTCCATAATATATATATTTTTTTGATTTATTATTGCACTAGTTTAGTGTCTTACACTCATTCATTTTATGGTAGCACACATGTGTGCCTAATGATAGTGTGTGTGTCAGTCAAGTGAGCTTTCTGCTCTCTTGTTCTGTCTAAGATCAAGCATCTTTTATTGCTTCTATATAATTGTCATTTCTCTTTAATTTTTGTTTGATTTCCTTACACATCCAGGGTGGGAATGCACTAGGTTATTGGAAGATTATATGCATTGGTATTTTTGTTTAATTATAGGGGAGAATGATTGCTTTTGAATATTTGTAAGTTCAAAGTGCTTTTCTTGATTGTTATATGTTCAGTTACATGTGTATTGCACTGTCAATATTTGAAAATCAATAAAGTTTTTTTAAAAAAGAAAAAAAGAACAAGCATTTGAGCTGCAGTTTCTGCTGACTCGCTAGCTTACTTTCCCACACTGAGGGCTCATATCACTAATTTTTTATCTATTGGTGTATTATTTATTATTTTTATAGAACATCTGTCTGCCCGGTGAGGAGTCTCAGGTACTGTCTTTTTGGCACTGCTGCTTGTTTTGGTTCCTTTTAAGCATTTTTTTTGACATATCTTGTGCCCAAACTAATTTACATATATTACTGGGAGAAAAGAAAAAAAAAAACCCAGTTAAAAATGTCTATTCAGACCACAAACGAGCGCACAAACAACACTTCTTCAATTCCCTCTTAAACTGCAACTCACCGCTGGCCCATCTGAAATCCAACAGCTGCATATTCCAACAAACAGGCCCCCGTACTGAGAACATGGTTTTCCAAAACCCAGCCAACCGTACTACACTCAAAGAGGGTAAATCCAGACACCACATGTCCATGGAGCGAAGATTCCGCCATGGCTGATATAAACGCAACAGTGATCACAGCGACCTCGGAAATCATCATTCTGAAGTTTGAAGATTAAACACAAGATTTTAAACTCAATACAAGCATGGATAGGAAGCCGATGTAAATCCTGTAGGACTGGGTTGATATGTTCATCACGCGAAACATGAGCAATCGCACGCACAGCAGCGTTCTGAGCAAGTTGAAGAGCCTTAACAACGTACTTACGTAAGTCTAAATACAGTCCATTAAAGAAGTCAAACACTACTGATCTGCCCATGATCCACCCATTTCCACACCCTCTTTTCTGACTCAAATGCAACTACAAAACCTTCAGGAAAGAATTGAAAACCATGCTATTCAAGAAATTTGTCAACTGATCTAACTAAATCTTCCCGACTCCCCAGATCCTAATGCATTTTCCAACTATCAGCCTTGTAATCTCCCTGGGAATGCCCAGGCCAATTATTTTGTAAACCGCCTAGAACTGAAAGGTATTGGCGAGATAGAAGACACCAATGTAATGTAATTTAGGTGCGGGTTCAGTGCCTAATTTGCACACATAACCCTTAATTGATTCTAATTAACAGTAATAATTTGTTAAAATGGCAATTATAGCTGCTAATTAGCTTGCTATACAATTAAATTGCGCACTCAATTTGGGTATGTGACCAAACTTTTATGTGCAATTTGTGGTGCTTTTTATAGAATTAGGGGGATTGTGTTACCCATTGCATGGAGATCTGTGTCATACATATTCACTGTGATAATCCTGGAATCCATGGTTGGATGACTGTAGCAGACACAGTGCGGTGAAACCCGGAAACCTGCTACAATCATGACGCCAGCTGTGGAAGCCTGAGTCCATGGTTGGATGTTTACCCAGTGAGGAAGAATGCAGAGTTGTTGTGGACGGGTTTGTAATTCTATTTGAGGGGCAAATTTACTTGCCACATAAAATTTAAAAAAATGCATAAATAATTAAACTTGCATCACTGATTTGGGAGAGATTCCACAGATGTCTAATGACTGCTTCTTTAATTTTTTTTCAGCTATTGCCAATAGGTGATACCTGTTGAATAACACCTTTTGGTTTTTACAGTCCTGATGCAGCCCTTATGAGGGCGAAACATGGCCATGTTGGGCTTTTAATTATTTATGTATTTATGATTTTATGTGGTGAATAAATTTGCTTTGGAGTTTTGGACCTCTACTCTGATCTATTGTTTTTTTTGTGTTCTGGATCTTGTGGATCGTCTGCCCGTGTTTGTTTTCTTGAATATTTAATATCATGAAAATCTAGCCTGTTTATGGCCGTGAGGACTGAATTTGGACTAGCCTAGTTTAGAACCATTGATCTCAGGTCCCAGGTCAACCTAAAGACTCTGATGTGATCCATCTTTTGCTCCAGTGCATGAATAGTGTGATTCTATTTTTCTAAGTTAAACCAGCATATTATTTCACCAGGACCTTTAAATATGATCTAAGAACATAAGAACATAAGCAGTGCCTCCGCCGGGTCAGACCACAGGTCCATCCCGCCCAGCAGTCCGCTCCCGCGGCGGCCCAAAACAGGTCAAGACCTGTCTGAATCATCAGAAGGGGCTCCCTTGCCACCTTGGTTTCCCATTTAAGTCCTGCCTTCCTATCGAAGTCCTAGCCCTCCGGTCTTGCACATGCACGACCAGGTTAGTTTATACTCATTACCTGATTTACTTCCTATACTTGTGTTACATCCCAGCTCCTCCCTCAGTATCCCACGATCCCTTTATCCCTCAGGAATCTATCCAATCCCTGTTTGAATCCTTGTACCGTATTCTGCCTGATCACTTCCTCCGGTAGCGCATTCCAAGTGTCCACGACCCTTTGGGTGAAAAAAAACTTCCTTGCATTTGTTTTGAACCTGTCTCCCTTCAGTTTCTCAGAATGTCCCCTCGTATTTGCTGTCCCCTTCAGTCTAAAGAATCTGTCCCTATCCACCTTCTCTATGCCCCTCATGATCTTGAAGGTCTCTATCATATCTCCCCTGAGCCTCCTTTTCTCCAGAGAGAAGAGCCCCAGCCTATCCAGCCTCTCGGCATATGAGCAGTGTTCCAGCCCTCTTACCAATTTCGTTGCTCTCCTTTGGACTCTCTCAAGTACCGCCATCTAGATGTGATGGTAATCCTGCTAACAGCAGAAGGGGACAATATTTAAAAGTCATACCTACTTCCTGGATAAATGCTGCTGAGACAGATATTTAGAGGCACTTAAGAACACAAGAGCAGCCATACTGGGTCAGACCAATGATCCATTTAGTCCAGTTTCCTGTTTCCAACAGTGGCCAATCCGGGTCACAGTATGTAGCAGAAACCAAAATATTACGAGCAGTAACATTCCATGCTACTGATCTGTGGCAAGCAGTGGCTTCAACCCATGTCTGTCTCAATAGCAGACTATGGACTTTTCCTCCAGGAACTTGTCCAAACCTTTCTTAAACCGAGCTCCGTTAACTGCTGTAACCACCTCCTCTGGCAACAAGTTCCAGAGCTTAACTATTTGAATAAAAAATATTTCTTCCTATCTGGATAGTATCGCTGAATATATTTACAGATTGCATCAGCACTGTTTGGATAGTGCAAGGTGACCTGGGGATGGAGACACAAGTGAATCTGATAGTGGCTTTCTGGGTAGCCTAGGAGAGCAAAAAAGCTGTCATTCATGTTATCCAGATAGTGCCTGAATAACTTCACTATCTGGCTCTTGCTGACAATCTATCTGGATATTCAGTGGCAGCCCTTATCCGGATACCGTGATACTGCTGCGGAATATCCAGAATTTTTGCCCAGTGGCAGCTGATGTTCAAAACAAACTCTTACCTCCATGAGCCAAATATCAGGGGGGGGGAGGGGAAGAGTGTTAGTATAAATTAGCTACAGTCTGCGAATGTAAGCTTACTTAGCAGCCTAAATCAAGTAAGAACATAAGAACATAATAATTGCCGCTGCTGGGTCAGACCAGTGGTCCATCGTGCCCAGCAGTCCACTCCCGCAACAGCCCTTAGGTCAAAGACCAGTGCCCTAACTGAGACTAGCCTTACCTGTGTACGTTCTGGTTCAGCAGCAACTTGTCTAACTTCGTCTTGAATCCCTGGAGGGTGTTTTCCCCTATAACAGCCTCCGGAAGAGCGTTCCAGTTTTCTACCACTCTCTGGGTGAAGAAGAACTTCCTTACGTTCGGAATCTATCCCCTTGTAACTTTAGAGAGTGCCCTCTCGTTCTCTCCACCTTGAAGAGGGTGAACAATCTGTCTTTATCTATTAAGTCTATTCCCTTCATTATCCAGCTCACCTAAATCACCTATGTCTCTATACCTGCTGATCTACTCATGGAGAAAGACAGGACTAAAATGCATACTCAGGAATGGACACGTAGAACCTCGCGGGCATGAGCGGTGCAAACACATGTTAAACGCTATTGAAAACATATGCTTACTAAAGCTAAGTAATGCAATATAGTTCCATACCTCAGTGGTATTAAAGCACACAGCATCTCTGATTACCACCTGACAGGAATATAACAAATGCAGTGTGCAGTTTTTCCACACCATGTCTGCTCTTTTAGCCTGCTGTGTTTAGGCGAGAACCGCCTACGATGAAAGATATTCTTATTAACTAAAAAGAGCACGGCAGTCACCTGGCTTTGACAGCAGAGAGACTTTCTCCTTTTGACGGCTAAAGCAAATCCAGGTCACAAAGCAAGGTGTATTGACTCTAACGCATTCCGCACATGGTCTGTATTAAGACATTGAAGGGCATTTTTGAAAGGAGACCCAAATCAGAATAGGAATGTCCAAATCAGAATGTCCCAAATGAATGTCTATCTCACATAGGGTTACCATATGACTCCAGAAAAAGGAGGACGGATTGAGATATCTGGGTTTTACTTCCTTTTCCTGGAGCTATATGGTAACCCTAGTCTCACACGTATTTTCGAACAGGACGCAGCCTGTTGGAAAATAAGTGAGATGGATGTCCACTCGCTGGAAACATCCAGCATGAACCGCCATTGTACAAACTGAAAAGTCTAGGTTTTTAATGGGAAAACAAGGAACATGGACACCTGCAGATCAGCATTGTTAGAAAATAGCCACACAGACTTCTCTGCACAGCAGAGTGTCAGCTGAGTGGTTAGTACAATGCACTGTAAACCAGGGGATCTAGGTTCAAATTTTGCTTTAATTCTTTGTTCATGTGAATTTCACTAGATTTTCCAGTGCATTTAATGTCTGATTTAAATTCTCCTTGGAGATCTTCTTTCATTTAACATCCGATCCAATTTGATCTCCTGATTCTAGATATTAGCTTTAGTACACAGCTCCCCTATCTCCTTTTTTAAAAAAAAAATTTTTTTTTTTACAAACTTTTTTTTTAAACCTTGCTAAACGAACTGGTTTTACCACATTGTGTGGTAACAAATTCGGAGCTTAATTACACATTAAGGCCTAGATTCTCTATAGTACGTCTAAACTTAGGCATGCTTTAGACGTCTAGCAGGCGCAAGTGTCAATCAGCGATACTTAGATGTCCGATAGACGTCTGTACAGACGCTGAGTGCGGGATAGACACGGCTTTCTGAAACATCATCTAGATGTCTCTAAATGGCCGTGCTTAGACGCCAGATAGATGACTGTACGATGTTTTTTTAATATAAGTATATATAAAGAAGTAATCTTTACTGATTTATTATCAGTCATTCAGCATTGTAAGCTTTCACATAATTAGCCCAAACTATAGGATGATGAAAAGGATAATCAAAACACAGTATACCATTTTGTAAACTATATATTTTCTGTAATATATTAGTTTTAGTGGGAGTTGATCTGGGAATATCAGTGAGGTAGGGAATGGCAGACAGAGAACACTGCTGTGTTGTATCTTTTTCCTCTATGATATCAGAATTGTAGAGTTTACCATTAATACGTAAAAAAATATGTTATGTTTAAAAGGAGAACTAGAAGATGAAATGTACCGAGTGGGTGTTGAACTTACATTATCAGTATGGAAGGTGGGAAACTGTAGATGTATGCTACACAGAAAGTTGCACAGTAATGTTATACTCACCTCCTATTAGAAGTGGAAAGGATCGGACTTTGAACACCATATAGACTTCTGATAAACCTAGTTTAAGTTCCACAAAGACTGGCAGGAAAGGCACCCTAAGTCATCCAATGAGCTTTCTCTGGATTTCCCAGAGACATTATTTGAGAGAGGATAGTTTAGAAGTGATATCTTGCTCTAAATAACACTCTCCTGGTCTTAAAACATTGCTACAATCAGCTCATTCTTCAGACCAAAGTTAAATCCCATAACTTACACTGGCCCAACTTAGAAACAGAATCAAAACACAGATCAGACCTGAATGTGGCTTCTAGTTCATAGGAAGAGGAAGTAGCCAGCAGCACAATGCTGACCTCATTGTGACATCATCAAGGTGCACCTGGAAGGTAGATATGCCACAAGAAAAAGACAAGCCGGGAGTTGAACTCACAACCTCCAGATGATCAATACAGCGCTTTTACTTACTGAGCTACAGCACCTTTTACTCCAGTGTCTCTGGCTCCCCTTTCATAGCATACCTTAGTGATGTGGTAAGGTATGATCTTCTTAGCTATCATCTCACAGTCAGTTGAGAGAAAACACTGGTAGCTCAATGGTTTAAAGCACTGTTTTCACTGACCCCAAATCCATATTCTTAAGTATGGTTGAATACATGTGACATGGAGTCCAAAAGTGCTGTTTTGATCACGCAAGTTCAACTTCTCTAATGTTTTGTATCTGGTATTGCTAATGTGCTGTTTGAGATGAAAATGAGATGTCTGTATCTTGTAATTTGTATTCAAATGAGTATTGTGTCAGCTGAAAGAGTTGAGGGAGTCAAAACCGGACCATGCTCACACACTATTTACTGTGCTACTGAATGAATCTATTCCGTTTAGGTGTTGTATGCGGAAAAGAGGCGTTCTTTGCACTTAACGTTCGGCGTCCTCTATGCTGCAATAATGGCGTTACAGCGGATCTATAAGCACGCCTAGGTTTTGTTTTTTCGGCTAAAACTCAGACCTGCTAATGACCCTGGGGAATGGAGAAATAGTTAATGGATAATCACCAAAAGAAGAAATCAGTTTTGCCTGAGCTGTTCGCTAACAAAGACACCTAAATAGCTACACAAACATAAAAATCTGATTGGCCAAACACCTGACTTTTAATCAATTCCTTCCCTTCTCAAAGAAACCAGTTGTCATTTGCTTAGTCTGTAGAAGCTCCGTTACCAACTTCTAAATGAAGTTCCCTCTCTAGCTCTATGCCTTAACGCACTGCATTTGTCTTCAGTACGTCAGGGGTTCAGGTCTTGAGTGTGGTTAGTGCATATTTGATATTCATTTTCTACCAGAAAACCCAGCACTTCTCAGCAGCCTGTTCTCTGTCATCCTAAACCCCCTCCCCCACTCCAACACACACTCCTGCAGCATAACACCACAACCAGTCAAGCTGAAGATACCTGTCCATGCCCTCTGACGTTTTAGTCAACTCTTCTATCTGTTGCCCTGTGTGGATATTGCATAGCAGGAAATCCATTCCTACCACAATGGCTTGTAGCTGAGAGCAAATGAATGTATCTGATGCACAATGCTGATTAAAAACAACAACGTCCACATACATACATACTCCTTTGAGAACTAATAGGTAGCAGTGAAAAAGAGGGATGGGGAGAGTGGGAGTTGAACCGGTGACCTTGAGAGGTTGGACCAGACGCATTAACCTGGTGAGCCAGAAATGCTTTCTTTGAGTTGAGTGTGACATGATAGCTAATGAGATGATACATAGGCAGATCAGTCAAGTATGATATGAAAGGGTGGTGAGATGGACCTAAGTAGAAGCTGCTGTATCTCTATGGGTAAATATGCTGTGCTAGTTGTCCAAAGGTTGTGAGTTCTACACCCAGCACGTCTTTTAATTGTGGCATACTACCTTGAAGGTGCAACTTGATGATGTCACAATGAGGTCAGCTTTGTGCAGCTGAAGAGATCCATTTTGCAATGAGGGAAGATGAATGTTAAGGTGTGTATCTGTTTAGTCTCTTTTTAAGTGCTGAGAAATGAAGTAATGTGTACAATAATGATATGTGTTTCCTGTTCTTTCTTTGCTTTCAAAAGAGAGCCGATTGCAATGCTGTTTGTTGAGAAAAAAAGGGGGTTGTTTTTAAACAGGAAAGCCATGTGTAAATTATATTATTGTTTGGGCAGAAATGTACTTTGTTATCCATGCAATATAATGTGTTCTATTGATATGGTGTCATTAAATTTATTAGGACAGAGAAAAGATGAAACTTACCTATTCAAACTCGCTATTGGAATTATTGTTGCAAAAGCTCAAAGGACGTCTAACTCGCGTCTAACTTGAGCCGGAATTACGAAAGTTGAAACTGCATTGAAATGAAGCAAAATCCACGTTAGACCAGCGTTTCTTACGCCTACATTATACACGATATTTAGACGCGGTCTGCCGCCTAAGTAGCATCTAACTAGTGCCTGCCCATCACCACGCCCATGTCACACCCAGGTTACGCCCACGTCTGCAAATGTGGACGCGACTATGCTTTGTTCAGACGTCTATCCTACGTCTATCTTTTCTGGATGTCTACCTCACGTCTAGCTACGTCTAACTCTCAATTAACGCTCATTAAGACCCTTAACTCCATAATTATTCAATTACTGCAGACGTCTAAAGCACGCCTAAGTTTAGACGTACTATAGAGAATTTACCCCTGAGTGCTCCCTAGTCCTTTGGAAAGAATAAATAATTGATTCATGGTTACCTGTTCTACTCCATTCAGTATTTTATCGCCCGTCAGCCTTTTTTTTTCCCCAAGAAGAACCCTTTCCTCTTTAGGGTAGAGATCTGTAAGAGTAGCATATTGGTTAATACAGTGGGCTAAGAACTGAGGGATCTGGGGTCAATTTCTACTGTAGCTCCTGCAAGTCACCCAACCCTCCATTGCCACAGGTACAGAACTTAGATTATAAACCCACTAGGGACAGAAAAATGTACCTGCACATAGTATATGTAAACCATTTTGATTGTACCCACAAAAAGTCAGTATTTCAAGTCCATTACCCTTTAGTCTTACCTTAAAAGGAAGTTTGCCACCCTTCTCTGAAACTTTTCTAATTCCGCTAGATCTTTTTCCAGATATGCAGATCAAAATTGTGCATAATAAGGTGCAGTCCCACCGTGGAGCAATAGAAAGGTCTTATACAGTATTCAGTTTTGTTTTCCATTCCTGATAATTCCTAACATTCTATTTGCTTTCTTACCTACTGCCGCACACGGACCAGGGTCTAGGATAATACATCGTGGCTGTTTAAGAGCATGGCCCTATTATCGCCGCCTTTTAAGAGCTGGCATTTCAACGTGGCCCTTTCAAAGCTGGACTGTTCAGCACCAAGCTTTAATCAAGGGACTGATCCAGTATGTCTTGCGAGGAGTGATGCCCCCCACCCCCTCACCAATACAGCATGTCTCGTGATTCTCCAGCATGTCTCATGGGGGATGATGTCCTCCCCACATACACAACCTGCCCCCTCACCCTCCCCAATCCATCATGTCTTGCAATCCAGCACCTCCCCCCATCAGCACTGCATCTCGATCCCGATCCAGCAACCCCTTTCTGATCTAGCACACCACCTCAACTTGAACCAGAAAACCCCCCTGATCCAGCACTTACTTCACCTTAATCCAGCGGCACTGAACAGTCCTGTGATGAGAGGGAAGCTCTTAAAGGGCCATGCTGAATAGTCCCATTAGCTGAAACTAAGACCGGGGGGCCAGGGGGGGAAGCTGGAGGATGCTGCAAAAAAAGGGGGGACTATGCAGGTCTTCAGGGAGGGCCAGGCCTTCAGAAGAAGGGTGTAGAAGTACACAGAGAGAGGGAAGGGAGAAGGGGTACTGCTGGACAGGGGAGAGCAGGGAAGGGAAGGGAGAAGGGGTACTGCTGGGCAGGGGGAAGAGGGAAGTGGTACTGCTGGACAGGGGGGAGGTAAAAGGAAGGGAGAAGAGGTACTTCTGGACCTGGCAGAAAAAGAGGGAAAGGAAAGGTGCTGCACACAGAGGGTTTCAATGTATCAGCAGTGACTCCCAGTGAGGAACCTTGCATCAAGTAATTGTAGTTTAGGTTCCTTTTCTTTACATGCATCACTTTGCACTTGTTCGCGTTAAATGCTATTTAGACACCCAGTCTCTTAGTCTCATTAAGTCCTCTTGCAATTTTTCACAATTCTTATGTTATTTCTGTTTCCGGATCATTTAAAAAAATGAGTGTCACTAAGTGGAAAGGACTACTAATGCTAGCATTTCCCTAGAAGTTAAATATTTCAATAGGAATGCAAAGGTTAAACCTTCAAGATTATTTTAACTGCCGCTGAGTTCCCTAAATGTTTGCTAGCACTGCTGCTTTGAAGGGGCCTATCTGGTGATAAAAGGTCCTTCAGCAAACAGCAGGCCTTTGAATTTCTTAGTGTGACTGCTCTGTGACCTTAGGACATATCTGCCGAGTGTATGCCTACAGTCAGATTATTTATTTTTTAATCCCAGTTGATTTTTACTTTTCGTCGTGAAATCTGAATACAAAGCTCTGCGTGTTTTTGATCTTTCTCGAAAGAATGCCATTAGCCAATAGTATGGCTAGGTGGTAACTCTGTATAATGGACACTAATATCAACATAACAATTATGCATGTAAATGCTTGAAATAATGACTTAAATTCTCCCTCCGAATCTGCGAGGGTTAGGGGCAGAGCTGGCCTGCGAATGTGGAAAATTTGTGAATAACTTTTTGGGCCGACTCTGACCCACCCTGCCTCCCTCCTGCGTTCGGACCTCCCCAGACCTCACCTGGTGATCTAGCGGTGACGTGGGGCAGGAGCGATCTTCCTATGCTCCTGCCCCGTGCAGAGTCATCATTGAAAATGGCTGCCTTGAGTTCCTTTGGTCTCACGAGACTACAACGGGAACTAACAGCAGCTATTTTTTTTATGATGGCTCTGCACGTAGGAAGATCGCTCGTGCCCCGCGTCACTGCTAGACCACCAGGTAAGGTTCTGGACGTGGATATTCAGCTTTTAAATATTAGGGAGAGGTCTGGGGCAAAAAATTGCGAATAACCGAATTCGCGGGTTCTAAACCTGCTGTTTCAGAGGGAGAAGTGTACATGTATGTGTGCATGTATGCATCTAAATACCAAATATCTGCTTTTTGGGGTACAGCACTGCGTATGCCTGGTAGCGCTATAGAAATGATAAGTTGTAGTAGTAAGTGGTATTCTATAAATAGTCAGAGCAAATCAATACCTCCCCTTAGAAAAACTTAGAACTCCCAAGCATAAATCATAACAAAGAGGTGCTGCAAACGTAGCAAACTGAAAGAAAAGGCCTGTTATATAGGCGGGGAAACCCATTCCACCATCCATCCATCATAGGCAGAAAAAACTTCTGTTGCTATGAACATGCACCCTCTGTGAGACAAAAAGGTCTAATTCAAAAACCAGAGGAAAAACACGTTTCTAATCTGGGCAAAAGAAAAGTAGCACATAAAACTATCTGCCACGAGCCAGCCTACGATCGTTTCGTAGCCTAAAACGCTACTTTTTCAGGGCCATCCTCATGCAAATAGCACCACAACAGTTCAATGTGCCAATCCTCTGCGTCCCACGAAGATCTATTCTATAAATATACACATAACTTGCGTGGTATGTATTTGACATGTGGGTGGTGTTTGAGTGGAGAGAGGGTGGGGAGTGAAGTTATTCAAGTGACGTATAGAAGACTATCAGTTATATGCATATCTCTTCAACTCATAAGAACATAAGATTAAGAATAGCCTTACTGGGTCAGAGCAATGGTCCATCAAGCCCAGTAGCCCGTTCTCATGGTGGCCAATCCAGATCACTAGTACCTGGCCAAAACGCAAGGAGTAGCAATATTCCATGCTACCAATCCAGGGCAAGCAGTGGCTTCCCCCATGTCTTTCTCAATAACTGACTATGGACTTTTCCTCCAGGAACTTGTCCAAACCTTTCTTAAAACCAGCTACGTTATCCGCTCTTACCATATCCTCTGGCAACGCTTTCCAGAGCTTAACTATTCTCTGTGTTCTATGGCTGGTGTAAGACGCTCATCCCTAAGTCCATGTAAACCCCAGTGACCCTAGTGCTCAGGAAAAGGATTTATGTGTTGTCATTCGTACACTGAAACCCTCTGGCCAGGGTGCGGCAGTAGGTGCAACAAATGCTCCGATGCCCATTAAATCCCTATGAGCATTGGAGTGATTACCACAACAGCAGCCAGTATCATGGTTTCGTAAAAGGAGCCCTTATTAACCTATGTTCAGAGGTTTTAGCTATAGTTCCTTACCCTATCTGCCTAATCATTCCTTCTATAATTCCCTATCTGAGCAGCGTGTATAGATTCACCCTTTTTGTCCTGTTTGTCTTTCACCAGTGACCTAGTAAGGGGGGTACGAGGGGGCGGACCGCCCCAGGCGCAGCTTTCTCGGGGTGCCGGCACCCCTCCTCTTCTCTGCCCCTTCCCACTCCTCCCCCTGCCATGCCCATGCCCGCACCACTTCTCCATCCCTTTTTAACATCAGTGCACGCAACGACAAACTTTATGCTTTACATCAGCTTCGGCGCTTTCTCTGATGTCACTTTCAGGAGAAAGTGACGTCAGAGAGAGCTCCGAAGCAGATACGGGCAGAAAGCTTGTCGCTACTCGCGTTGAAGTTAAAAAGGGATGGGGAAAGGGGCGTGGGTGCATGGCAGAGGGAACGGGGAAAGGGGTGGGAGAGAGGCACCACCACCCCAGGCGCCGGTCACCCTCACTCCGCCACTGTCTGTCACAATTAGGTTGTATGCTCTCTTGAGCAGGGACTGCCTCTAGTTAATGTACAACGCTCTGGAACGCGTTGCCAGAGGATGTGGTAAGAGCGGATAGCTTAGCTGGTTTTAAGAAAGGTTTGGACAAGTTCCTGGAGGAAAAGTCCATAGTCTGTTATTGAGACATGGGGAAGCCTCTGCTTGCCCTGGATCGGTAGCATGGAATGTTGCTACTCTTTGGGTTTTGGTCAGGTACTAGTGACCTGGATTGGCCACCGTGAGAACGGGCTACTGGGCTTGATGGACCATCGGTCTGATCCAGTAAGGCTATTCTTATGTTCTAATGCTGCGTGTATCTGATAGTGTTATAGAAATGATTAGTAGCAGTAGAATGGCTCAGTGTCACAGATGGATTTCTGTGAAGCTCTGGAGACATCTTATGGCCACTTAAAAAATGGCAGGGCTCTGACATGGCTTTCTTTGTTTCTTCAGATACATAGGTAATATAAAGAAATATTATAGGCAATATTATATATTATAAGTAATATAAAGAAATAAAACAAAAACCAAAGGAAATAAGGTAATACCTTTTTTATTGGACTAATTCAATGCATTTTATGATGAGCTTTCGAAGGTAACCCTTCTTCTTCAGATCAGAAATAAGCAAAGGTTGACAAATATCAGCGCATATAAGGAAAACATGAAAGTATTTTAGGGATAATAATAATAATAAAAAAATTTATTTTTATATACCGCCATACCCGAGAGTTCTAAGCGGTTCAAAACAATTGGATAAGATACAAACATTACAAATGATTTAAAAAGACAGCAATTGAAGACATCTAGTGGAAGAAATACATAAAATATAAAGTGCATGCAGTATAAAAGAATGCGGAGAATTTGACAAAGCAAGATAAAAATATAAAAAAGGATTAAGACCCTGGCCTATTAAATAATTGAGTTTTTATCTGTTTTCTAAAATCCAGGTAAGAAGAGGCTTCTAACACACACTGGGCAAGCCAAATATTTAATTTAGCTGCCTGAAAGGCAAAGATTCTTTCACAAAACCTTTTATACTGGCAAAATTTTACTGAGGGATAGGCGAACAGATGTAATCTTCGAGAACTCTTGTTTGTATAACTCAGATTAAAATGAGAGTTTAGGTAACTCGGAAGCATACCGAATGTTATTTTATAACAGAAACAAGAAAACTTGAACAGAACTCTGGATTCAAATGGAGCCAATGGAGCTTTTGATAGGGGGGGCTGATAGGACGAGGGAGGGGTGGATAGGTGGGCAGGAAAGAGAGAAAGGTGGCAGAGCAGTTTTAAATGTTTTTGTAGTGGGAAAGGAAGCTTAGATCTCTGTTAAGTCCTGTCTGGTAGGTGTCAAAGTATTTTATCATTTTGATTTCAAAGGTTTTACCTTCTTAGATTGTCTAAAGTTCCCTTTTAGCATTCATACCATAAAATCACTGGCGCAGTGGTCAGTTTTTCCAAAGTGTTGTCTGACAGAGGTGACATCCTGTCGGATATTACAATTTTTAATATGATATCTATTTAAGTTGATTCTGGTCTTTTGCATTTGACTTGTTTCCCAATGTAACATCTGTCTTTGCACCTTTTGCACTGAATGATGTATACCACATTAGAAGATGAACATGTGAAGGATCCCTTTATGCTGCATGTTTTTCCCATATGAGTGACCGTGGGATCCTTTGAGACGTGCTCGCAGTTTGCAGTTTGCCACACCACATAGACAGTAACATAGTAACGTAGTAAATGACAGCAGATAAAAACCTGAATGGTCCATCCAGTCTGCCCAACCATACATGCTCTGTAAATTAATCATTTAATTTAAATGGCCCTTTTTCTTAGATATTTCTGGGCCAGAAACCCAGAGCTCTGGCTGGCAGTGTGCTTAGGAAAGTTCTACTGGAAAGTTCTTTTTATTATATAGACTTACACCAAAAAAGCATTACAATTCAATACATTACAAAGTGACAGCAGCAAATATCATACAAATAATACAACCATAAACTGACATTTCACTATCCCCACACCAAACCTGTACATATGAAACTAAACATCCCCAAACCCTGTACACAAAATGACTAGAAACCCCCCCTCCCTCCCAGCAATAAATTAACATAAATACAAAAACTCAGTTAAAACAAAAACTGTAACACGCGTCAGGGAGGCCGAAGCCACACCCCCTTCCACAATAAACGCCACTGCTGTTCACTCCTCCTTTTTCTATCTGCTTCTGCAACTTGGCACACTGCCCGCACCACATCCATCGCCACTGTGTCCGGTGCCAGCTGTCGCTGCCTCAGCGACATCTGGCAACGTGCCATCCAAATGAAATACTTCAGTATGGATAAAATAATAAAAAAAAGTTTCACCATACACCCTCTTCCCCCCACCACCCCAATAAACCCAATCCGCATAACTCAGACTTTCAAACAAACCCACCTGAAACCCCAAATCCCTGGCCACCCTCCTCCCCACCTCAACTGAAAAGGGGCAAAAACACAAAAAATGTTCCATTGTCTCTAACACTCCCTGGCACTCCCCCCTTGGACACTCCCTATCAGTCACAGGTCTACACTTTAGATTTGCCCGGACATACATCTTGCCATGCAGTGCCAGCCATGCCACATCGAAGTACTTAGGGGGCAGGCGTGGCATCGCCACATAACGTAGTGCCTGCTGTTGACGTATCTCCGGGCAATCCTTCAGCAGAGGTTCCACTGCATAACACTGGTGCAGCACTCTTTCCGTCCATGTCTTCCTCCCTTCATCCACCGTTACCCTCCAACTCCTAACTAAACGGGCCATGTCCGCCTGACCCGGCACCCCTGCCAAAACCCCCACCACCCGCTTCTTCCCTATTTCCACTCCCCCCCAACCAGTCTTTCCAAAACACCCTAACATGTACCCCATGTTTGAACACTTTCTACCCATGCCACCCTTTCCTGCTGTCCCCTCACCAACCCCCCCAAATGAAACTGGAGGAAGAGGGAGGAGAAAAAAAGAATGGGGTTCACCATCCCCAAGCCCCCTTGTTCTTTTGCCAAATACGTTACTCCCCTCTTTATTGGATTTAAGCGGTTACCCCAGAGGCACTGAAAAAAAAAGACTATACATCGTAGCGTGCAACCCCTGCGGGAGCAAACACACATAACTAAGGAATAAGAACAAAGGAACCAAATATACTTTCATTAGATGCACCCGTTCCAGAAATGTCAGCTTCCACTGCTTCCAGGCTTCCACCTTCTGCCGCCCTTCCTGGATTTTTCCCTTCCAATTCTCCATTTGATACGCCTCATCCCCACTGAAGACAACCCCCAGCACCCTTACCCTCCCCTCTGGAGGCAAGAACCCACTTGTACTCTCCACCTCCCATGCCGGATCCCCGAGTTTCAACAAATGACTCTTTTCCTGGTTAATGCACGCCCCTGTGGCACCTGAATACTCTCCCAGTTTTTCCTCCATCCACCTAAACTCTCTATTTGAAGACACAAACACAGAGATGTCATCGGCATATGCCACCACCCTGACCTTTGTGCCTTCCCCCATATCTATCCCTGTTAAACCCCCATCCTTCTCCAGCCGCTGCAGCAATGGATCGATGGCAAATACATATAGCAATGGACTTAAGGGACAGCCCTGTCTCACCCCTTTCCCAATGGAGAAACGCTCCCCCTCCACCCATTCACCAAGGGAAAGGTTGCTGCCTCCCTATACAGAGTCTTCAACCCCTCCACAAACTGCACAGGAATCCCATACTTTGTAAGAACCCCCCACAAATATTTGTATGGCACCCTATCAAAGGCTGTGGCTTGGTCCAAACTAACAAGCACTCGCCCCCCCTGGGCCCTCCGACCCCTCTCAACTGCCTCTCTTACTGTTACTGCTGCTTCTATCGCCCCCCTCCCCTGCACGCCACACATCTGTGCTGGTGCCAGTACTGATGCCGTCACCTCTCCCAGTCTTGCACACATCATCTTTGCTAAAATTTTCCTATCTGTATTAAGCAAAGATATCGGCCTCCAATTTCCCACCCTTGACCCTTCCTTCCCTGGCTTCGCAATCAAAACCAATACCGCCTCCCTCATGGACCTCGGCAGAACAGGCTGACAGCTAAGCTCCGTAAACAGCCGCACCAAGAAAGGTATCATCTGCTCACAAAATGTCTTAAAAAACTCGTCTGTCAACCCATCTGGACCGGGTGATTTCCCTCTGGTCAGGCTGGCTATCGCCCGTCTTACCTCCTCCACCGTCCATGGGCCATTCAGCGCTTCTGCCTGCTCCTCTGTTAACCCTCCCCCCACCCCGGGGTCCCCTCTATATATTCCTCCTACCCCTCTCTTTCCTCTTGCCCAACTTCAAAGAGCCCCCCAAAATGCTCTCCCACCACCCTCAATATCCCTTCTCGTGACTCCTGCTCTATCCCCTCATTGTCCCACAAACTCCCCACCTTCCGCCGCCTGACCCTCTCTTTGCATGCCCTGAAAGGGTCTGGTGAGATGAAATGCCCATAGTCCCTCTCCCACACTAAGGACCTATATCTATCATACTGTAGTGCTTCAATTTTTCCCTTGAGTACCTGAATTCCCTCCCCCTTTTCACCCCCTTCCATCCTCCAATTTAATTCCTTCCTCAGGGCTACCAGCCTCCCCTCCCTATTTTGTGATGCCCTCCTACTTATTTTCTTGAAAAAACCCTTGATCCTACCCTTCACAACCTCCCACCATCCCCCCAATGACCCATACGCACTTACAGTAGACAGCTGGACTGTCCAGAACTCCCTAAAGGCCTCCTGTACACTCTCTTCCTGGAGCCATGCATTGTTGAGCCTCCACAGACTCCTACCCATAACTGGGTTCTTCCCCCCTACCTGTATGCTCACCAAAGCGTGATCTGTAAATTCAACATGCTGCACTTGGGGAGGGTCCTGACAGTCTTCCCTCCTTACAAAAAACCTGTCGCTACGACTGCGGCATTTCCCCCTGCCAAACGTAAACCCCCCTTGCTTCCCAAAAACTGTATAAATATCAACCAGCCCTGCCCCCTCCCCCACCTGTTTCAAAAATAATTCATCATATCCTAAAGAAAATTTCTTCCCTTCCCTATCCTCCTGCCTCACCACTGCATTAAAATCCCCTCCCCACACCACCCTCCTGGCCGTGTATAAATATGGTCTGATCCGGGAGATTAGAGCTTTACGCTCCCACTTCCTCTGAGGACCGTAGATGTTCACCAACCTTACCTCCTCTCCCTCCACCCTTACATCCAATATCTGCCCCCTCCCCCCACCCAATTCCACCACCCTATGCACTTCCACCGCCCTGGAGTTAAACAGAATTGCCACTCCCCCATAAGCCTCCTGGGCTAATACCCAGTATGGCGGCCCCCATTTCCAGTCCCTTTTAGCTTTCCACAATAAACTTGGGTGGTCAACCCTTGTTTCTTGCAACATGATAACATCCAATTGTTTGGAAGCCAGGAACTCATAAACCAGAAACCGCTTTCTCTCCGTTCGGAGACTAGCAACATTGAAAGTTGCAATATTCAAACCGGGACCCCCCATCATGACACTAATTTAGATTTCTTCCCCCCCTTCTCTCCGCTCCCTTCTTCCATTCCCCTGTTCACCACCACCCCTGGCGGGACCGCCTCGCCCTCCGCCAGAATCAACTCTTCCCCAATTCCTTCCCTTTCCTTATCTTCCCCTTCCTTAATCACATCCCTCCCAACCAGCAAAACATCCCCTCCATCTACTTCCATACCCTCCTTCCCACCCACCTCTGTATTTAGAAAAGCCCCTCCCCATCCCCTTCCTCTCCCACTGTCTCAACCCGCAACCTCTCCAGAATTACCGCCGCATATTCCTGCTGCCCTCCCTCCTGACCTTTCTTCCCTTTCCTCTTCTGGGACACCCCACCTCCATCCTCTTCCTCCTGTGCCAATACACTAAACCTATTAGTATCCTCAACCCTATCTCCCCTTCTTTTCCTCTGGTGTTTCCCCACCTTCTTACTACGTACCTTTTCCCATGTACCCTCATCCCCACCCCCACCCTCTCTCTCCCCCTCTGCTTCCTGCACCAGCCCTTCACCCTGCCTCACCTTTTCCTGGCTATCTTCCTGACCACCCTCCTGATCCCGTTCCTCCTCCTGGGCCCGCTCCTGCGGTTCCTCCCCTCCCCCATCATTTTCCTCTCGCCACCTGTTATGTGCAGCCCTCGGACAAATGCTGAACGGGTGTCCCAGACATCCACACAAGTTGCACCGAATGAGGTCACACTCCCCCCCAATATGCCCCTTCCCTCCACATTTTACACACATCAGGGTAGGACACACCATACTTAGATGCCTAAATGATCCACATCGAAAACATACCCTGGGCTGCCCCTTGTAAAAACATTGGATGCGCTCTCTCCCAATGTATGCCACTGGTGGAACATGCTGTATCACATTACCCACTTGACTTAGCTTCATGCTGGCTGTCCATCCACCAGCCCAGACCCTACTCGGGTCCATGATCTTCACTAATGGAGTCCGAAGCACCCCATACCGATTCAACCAGTATGTCAGGTCTGAACTGGGGATGGACTCATTTATCACCAACACTGTCCCTTGCACAAGGTCAGGCTTACTCACAGGTATGGCTTTAAATTCTGCCCACTGCTGCCTCCCCCTCACCCCCTCATATTTTTCCCAAAATAACTCTAAACCCTTCTGTCTCTGGAAACTGATGTCATACTCCGGGACCATTACCGGATGAATACAGGCATACAGGTCCTCAGGGATGAAGCCCAACTCCAGAACCATTCTCAACACCCTGTCCCTTGTTGGCATATTGCCCACCCCCACCCACTTCAACTGAACCACATTTCTTCTCTTGAAAATACCCCCCTCTCCTCCTCCCCCGCTACCCCACCCCCCACCACCATTCCCATTCCCTCCACCATCCTCCCTCCTCCCCCCACTCTCCCCTTGCGCATTCCCCCTCCCCCGATTCCTACCCCCTGTCCCGATCCCCCTGCCACCACATCTGCAAAAGATATTCCCCGTTTAACCTCTTTCCGGGCACCATGCCCACCACCACCAGATCCCCCACCCTCTCCCACCCCCTCCCCCTCCCCAACACCCCCATTCACATCCATAGGGATCTGTCCTGCATTCAGTTCTTTCAACTGCAGTTCTTTAGAACAAGGCAAAACTTGCTTTGTCCATTGCTGCCGTTGTGGCAGCACAGCTTCATCACCTACAGCCACCTCCTGCTGTATTTCTCTCTGTAGATTCTCAGGTTCCAGCTCCTGACTCCACTCCACTCCTTCCAACACACTGGAAACACCTCTTTGCTGTACTCTGCACTTTGAATTAGGCTGAGTTCCCTCAGCACAGCTCAGAGAAGACTCCACCCCTTTCTCAGTCACATTCTCAGTCACATCCTCAGTCACACAAAAGATTCCACCCACCAGTTCTTGGGAACTCCTCCCCTGAGCTGCATTCTGGGATTTTCCTTGCCCATGGAACTCAGGTGTTTCCAATCCAGGCTGCTGATCAATCACTTTCAAATCACATTCCTCCTCCTCCTCCAAGAATTTTAGCAAGTTACTGGGCAAACTAGTCTCAGCTGCCTGCTGTTCCAGCACTCCCTCAGGTGCTTTTATTAAAGTTTGTGGTAGCTCAATTTCTATTTGTGGTTTCTCAGTCCCTGCTAATACTTGCTCAAATTCTATATGAAGTTTTTCAGTCCCTGCTTGTTCCAGGTAGTTCACTCTTTGTGTGGCTTTCTTCTTCCTGCGCTCCTTTGTCTGCCCCTCCTCCACTCTGGTTTCTGCTGTGTCTGCACTCTTTTCCCAGCTGTATCCCAACTTTTCTCCAGTAGCCTCCCAACTTTTCTCCAGTAGCCTCTGTGGTAGCTTTTTCTTCCACTGCTGTGGGAGTTTCCTGCACTTCTTCCAACTGTCCTGCTTCTGCACAGGGTTCTTCTGCAGAAACTGCTGCCTGTAATTTCTCCTGGTGTCCCTGCAGCCCTGCCATTCTCTCTCTGTTCTGATACACTTCAGCCATGGGGTTAGACACATCTTTTGTAATACCAGCCATCTCTGTTATGCAGTTCGCCACCTGCCGCTGAAGGTATTGCTGTTCTTTCTTATACTTTTTCTTTTACTTCTCTGGAGCCAGCTTATACAGAGTGGACACCATACGATGTTTCTTTTGTAAGTCCTGCAGCTTTTTCTCCAGTCCAGCCATCCCCTTAACTGTTAATATGGCTCTTGTGGCCAAATCCATGTCCTTCTCCACCTCCTCCTCCCCACTGAAAATATCCTCCTCTGACCCTTGTGAGTCCTCCATATCCTCCACCACTGTAACAGCCTGGGCTTTCTTCCTGCCCATCTCCACCTCCAACTCCCAGGCCCTGCCAGACCCCTGATGTACCTTCATGCTCCTTGGTATCAATTCTGGAACAGGAACCCTTCCTCTAGGAGCTCTGGGGTCTGGCTCTTCTGGCCTCCTCCAGCCTGATGGCCCAGGCTTTTCACCATCTGGTTCCCTCCTTCCTTCCATAGTAGGCCCTCCAAACCAGGATCTTCCCTGGGAAGGGACCCCAGGCTTCATAGCTCTGCCTGGGGCACAGAGCTAGGCCCAGCTCCCACCTTCCACAGGCCTCTGGGTCTCAGTTGCAGCTCTCTCTTCAGCTCCTCTCACAACCACAGTCACACACAGACTGGTTCCATCTACTGGAGTCTCCGTCAAAGCTCACTCCAGCCCATCTAAATTATCTTAGCCATATACAGGACACAGACCGTGCAAGTCTGCCCAGTACTGGTCTTCGTTCCTTTAATATGTGCCCAATATTTTCTGATTAGATATCCTCTGTGTTCATCCCATGCTTTTTGAACTCTGTCACCATTTTCCTCTCCACCACCTTCCTCGGGAGCGCATTCCATGCATCAACCACCCTCTCCATAAAGAAGAATTTCCTAACATTACTCTTGAGTCTACCACCTCTCACCCTTAAATGAGGCCCTCTGGTTTTACCATTTTCCTTTCTCTGGAAAAGATTTTGTTTTACGTTAATACCTTTCAAGTGTTTGAATGCCTGAATCATATATTTCCGGCCCTCCTTTCTCTAAGGTATACATATTCAGGGCTTCCAGTCTCTCCTCATATGTCTTTTGGTGCAAACCTCCTACCATTTTTGTCGCCTTTCTCTGGACTGCTTCAAGTCTTCTTATGTCCTTTGCCAGATATGGATCTCTAAAACTGAACACAATACTCCAAGTGGGACCTCACCATCAACCTGTACTGGGGCATCAACACCTTCTTTCTTCTATCGGTCACGCCTCTCTCTATACATTCTAGCATCCTTCTGGCAACAACCTTCGCCTTGTCACACTGTTTCTTTGCCTTTAGATTTTCAGACACTATCACCCCAAGGTCTCTCTCCCCAACCGTGCATATTAGCCTCTCACCTCCTAGCACATACGGCTCCTTCCGATTTCTAATCCCCAAATGCATTACTCTGCACTTCTTTGCATTGAATTTTAGTTGTCAGATATTAGACCATTCCTGTAACTTTTGCAGATCCTTTTTCATGCTTTCCACTCCCTTCTTGATGTCTGCTTTGTTACAAACCTTTCCTTCTAACCCTTTGGCAATGTCGCTCACAAATATATTGAACAGGATCAGCTCCAGCACCAATCCTTTCCCATTACTCATCTTTCCTTCCTCCGAGTGAATTCAATTAACCATCACCCTCTGGTATCTATCCGTCAAACAATTTCTAATCCAGTTCACCACTTTGGGTCCTAACTTCAGTCCACCGAATTTGTTCAAGAGCCTTCTATGAGGAACCATGTCAAAGGCTTTGCTGAAATCTAAGTAATTACCTCTAGCATACGCCCTTGATCCAATTTTCTGGTCACCCAATAAAACATTCAATTAGATTTCTTTGGCACGAATTATCTTTAGTAAAACCATGTTGCCTCGGATCCTGTAACCCATTAGATTCTAGGAATTTCACTATTTTTTCTTTCAGCAACGCTTCCATTATTTTTCCAGTTACCAAAGTGAGGCTTACCTGCCTGTAGTTTCCTGCTTCATCTCTGCAACCAATTTTGTGAATAGGGACCACATCCACTCTTATTCAATCCCCAGGAGCCATTCCCATCTCTAAAGATTAGTTGAACAAATCTTTTATAGGACCTGCCAGAACCTCTCTGAGCTCCCTCAATATCCTGGAATGGATCCCATCCGGTCCCATTGCTTTGTCCCACCTTCAATTTTTCAAGTTGTTCATAAACACTTTCTTCCGTGAACGGCACAGCATCTACTCCATTCATGTGTGTAACTTTGCCAGACAATCTTGGTCCTTCTCCAGGATCTTCTTCCGTGAACACAGAAGTATTTGTTTAGCATGTTTCCTTTTTCTTTATCACTCTCCACATATCGATATACATCATCTTTTAGTCTCGCAATTCCATGTTTCATCTTCTTTCTTTCACTAATATATCAGAAAAAAATCTTGTCTCCCTTTTTTACATTTCTAGCCATTTGCTCTTCTGCTTGCGCTTTCGCCAGACCTATCTCTCTCTTATGGCTTCTTTCAGTTTCACCTGGTAGTCCTTTCTGTACTATGAGGAGCTTGCTTTTTACCAATTTTTGTTTCAGATTAGGTGCTTAACGGCTCAGAATTATTTTGAAAGATCTTTGAAAAATACCTTTTGTTATTCTTTAGTATACTGTCATGTCAACAGCTGATTTACAGTCGACTCTGGCATGAAGCGTACTGAGATACTCAGAAGTACCAGAGAAACAGGCAGACAACAATCCAGTTATTGGTAACTTGGGTGACGCAAATTTAGATGCAATCTGAGACCCGAGAGTTGCGAATCAGAATTAAGGAGGAACATAGGAGCCAGCTTTTTAACCCTTTAATTGGCAGATGGTGAAATGGCTGCTTTACGTAACTTGATGTTGAACGAGAGCAACAGTGTCAAGTAAACAGGCATTTGGAGATGCAGATCTCCCATAAGGGCCATAGAAGACACATGTTGCTTCTGAGCAACAATGCCAAATAAAGGGTTAAAAATGATTGGGGATGCTAAAACCAGTGGAAATGACCCTTCCTTTGACACAGTCAAAGAGTTTGCTAAATATAGGGGGTGGTCATGCACCCTCAGCCTCCCACAGAGATGGCTTCTGTGAGGAGGAACACATGGATCTTTGGATCTAGTAAAACTCTCCAAGCAGATCTGTAGATTACGTGCATTACCTCTGAGAATTTCTCACTAATCCTTATTGTTCCTAATTGTGTTGAAACTATTCAAGATAGCCAGCCATTAAAAGAAAATGAGCATGCATTAATAAAAGGCCTCATAAGTAGGGTGAAGCAATTTTCAGATCTATTTAATAATTTTTATCTGCATACTGTAATTTAGCATTCTAAAGTTTGTTCTCTTTCAAGTCAGAAAAAAATTAAATGCATTCCAGATCCACTGTGCACTTTTAGCTGCATTTAGAAGACGTGATCCCAAGGGTGTGTTTTGGTCAGGCCTGGAAAATAAGACATTGATTGCATTTTCTAATCCATGAACATTATTTTCCATGAAAAGTCTATTCATATAAAAAGTGTGTATACCAGTCCCTGGTTACTAATTATCAGCGGCGAGTTTCTGAGAGAAAGTTCTCATTTAGGAAGTACATTTGTAAGGATTTGGGACTTGTATGCCGCCTTTTTGTAGTTTTACAACCACATTTAAAGCGGTTTACATACAGGCACTTCAAGCATTTTCTCTATCTGTCCTGAATGTAAACCGCTTAGATAATCTCCATTGATAGGTGGTGTATGAATAACTGATAAATAATAAATAAAATTATAAATTATAAAATTGTACACCTGCATATCATGTTGCAGCTATACACATGGAAGTGGGGCCCAAATTCTCTGGCAAAGGCAGGCGCCATAAATGTAGGCCAGGGTTTCCAAGGCCTACATTTCCGGTGCTTATCTTTGATTTGAATCGCACATACGTAGGCGCTTTATGGCGTCTAATACCACGTCCAGCATTAGCCACGCCTACAGTGGCATAAGGTACGATTCCAGTGCTATTTTTTTTAGGTGCTAGTAGGCGCCTTGAAATCTCTTTTACGTCTTCTATGAAACAGTGTTTTGGACTTAACAGACACTGGTACGGTGCCTACTGGTGCCTATTTAAGGTGCTATTTAGAGAATATGGGCCTGTGTGCATACTTTTAACCCTAGTTCAAATTCTGTATGTCACTTAAAAAAAATCAATGCTGAAAAGGTCGGTGCTTAGAGTGATTCTAAACACCACCTCAGGGATTAGGGGCAGTTTATAGAATCATGTGTAGCACATATTTGCATGACTAACATTTAGGGGTAGGCATTTATGCCACTGAAAACCAGGCCTAAACACCTGCCCCTAAATTGTGCGTGGATTGGGCATATTCTATAACAATGTACCTAAATTTTATTTTATTTTTTTTAAATCATATTTATTAAGTTTGCAAAAAAGAATACAAGGAAGTAATACAAGAGAAGACGTCAGGAAAAGCAGTAAAATGAACAAAGCTTGCAACCAGAACAATGACAGAAAAAACCCCCATCATCATTAGTAACATGTCATCCCAACCCCCAACCGCCCTTCGTTCCCAACCCAGGACTGTGGTCAGAAGATTGCCAATGAGTCAAGTCATGGCATGCTAAGTAAGATTCGACTTCAGGTATGTGGGGTTAAGGTATCCAAAAAGGGCTTGCAAATAAATGGCGAGATCCTAGCAAGGACTGTTGCAGAACGGGACTTAGGGGTGATCATCAGTGAAGACATGAAGACTGCCAATCAAGTGGAGCGGGCTTCATCTAAGGCTAGGCAGATCATAGGATGTATATGTAGGAGTTTCGTCAGCCGTAAGCCTGAAGTCATTATGCCATTGTATAGATCCATGGTGAAGCCCCATCTGGAATATTGCATACAATTCTGGAGGCCTCATTACCGCATGGATGTACTGAGGCTTGAGTCAGTCCAGCAAATGGCCACCCGGATGGTCTCGGGACTCAAGGATCTCCTGTACGAGGAACGGCTGGATAAATTACGGCTATACTCACTCGAGGAACGCAGAGAGAGGGGAGACATGATCGAGACGTTCAAGTACCTCAAGGGCCGTATCGAGGTAGAAGAGGATATCTTCTTTTTCAAAGGTCCGACGGCGACAAGAGGACATCAATGGAAAATCAGGGGGGAAATTGCACGGCGACACCAGGAAATACTTTTTCACCGAAAGAGTGATTGTTCGCTGGAATAGACTTCCACTTCAGGTGATTGAGGCAAGCAGCGTGCCTGATTTTAAGAAGAAATGGGATCGTCACGTGGGATCTCTGCACAGAGTTAAATAGGGGAGGGTCATTGGGGTGGGCAGACTAGATGGGCCGCGGCCCTTATCTGCCGTCTTTTTCTATGTTTCTATGTTTCTGGCGACCCTGTTTAGTGTCCCAGTCAGGCAATTGCATACTTTCCATTGTCAAGAGATGTAACATACGGGAACGCCAATGGCTGTATGTAGGGCTCAGGGGCCCTATCCAAAGAAAAAGTATGACTTTCAAACCTGATAAAATCACTCACTGAAGAAAGCCTTTAAGGCCGCTGGGAATAGGATGCTGAAGGTCAAAAAGCCAAAAAAGGCTATCAGCTATTGCAGTGCCATCTGGTGAATGTACCTAACTTTTAAGGACGCCCCTGACCTGCCCATGAAGAGGGATATATAATAGGTCAAAAAATATGATCATGTTACCCCACTTCTTTGAGAGTTACACTGGTTACCGGTCTCTCACCGAACTACATATAAAATTTTCCTTCTAACTTTTAAAGTCAAGACCTCTCACCTTCCTGTCTTTCTAGATAAATATCTCATTCCACACTCCCCTCCTAGGGTCCTTAGATCTACGAATCAAAACCTATTGACAGTATCTTCAATCAAGGATCTATACTATACTAGAAATTCCATTTTCTCATTAGTTGCACCCTCGCTTTGGAATGCAATGCCATTTTATCTCCGCAATGAAAATTTCCTAAATAAATTTAAAACAAATCTCAAAACATTTCTCTTTTAAAAAAAAAAAAAAAAATTATTTATTCATTTTTAAACGTACAATAAGTGCATCAATATAATATAACAAATAGATCATAAATATATCACTTAATAGTCATCAAGAGTACACATAAAATGCTATTAACCCCCACCCTCCCCAACCCTTCCTATTATATAATCAAACACAATGTAAAATATACATTAATAAAATAATAAAATTATCCCCCTCCCCCCTCGTAATTGAACCTGTAAATCAAGGGAAAAGAATCATTTAATCCTTGCAAAATTTTGTTAATGGCTCCCACACATTTTGAAATTTTCTAAAACACCCTCGCTGTATTGTAATATATCTTTCCATTTTATATATATGACATAGGGAATTCCACCAAAAATTATAGTTCTCTTTAAAGAAAAAAAAAAGCTTTTAAGAAGCAACATCCTTGTTTTCCTCTCGTTACTCCCCATCCCTCTACCCTTCCTTTTATTTTTATCATTGTAATTAAAACTTCCCTATCCCTTAAAACCTCTCGTTCCTAATCAGTCTTAATTCGTCTTAGTTTTAGGCTTACCCTATTTTAATTTTATCTCACCTAAATTAAAAATTTTATTAGACCTTTTTAATTTTTAATATTGTAAACCGCCCAGATACATGTGATGGTTGGCATATCAAGCCATGAATAAACTTGAAATTTGAAACTTGATACCTGGTGGAAGGAGGGATATTGTGATACAAGGGTACAAACTACATTGCATTGATAGGGTTGATCAATTGGAGGGAGTTAGATGACACTATCATATCCTTTTACTAAGGCGCATTAGCTGTTTTAGCGCACGTTAAACGCTAATGTGTCTATAGACTATAATGGATGCATTAGCGTGTAGCACGCACTAAAATGGCTAGCGCACCTTAGTAAAAGGACCCCTATATATGTCAAAGAGGAAACAAAATTGTACAGAAAACAGAATGCATCATGGAGCTCTGAGGCCTAGAAATTCCATGTGTGAAGGGAAAGAGAACAAAAGTAAGGTTACACTACTGTCCACCTGACTGGAATGAACTGACATTATGAAATGTTAACAGAAATTAGGCACACTTTGGCAACACTGTAATAATGGGCAATTTTATTTACCACAAAATCATAGCATTGCTTCTGGCGCATAAATGTGGTGGAATATCTCTAACTAAATTATGACTTCACAAAATCCATGAATTTAAAACTAAATCCATATTCATCTGGATTCTGTACCTGGCATTTAAAATTGTAATTGGAAATTTGAATATACACTCAAATTCTGCTTGTTAGGTTTTTTTTTTTTAAAAAAGGTTTGGCCAAGTTCCTAGAGGAAAAGTCCATAGTCTGCTGTTGAGAAAGACATGGGAGAAGCCACTGCTTGCCCTGGATTGGTGGCATGGAATGCTGCTACTACTGTCTACACTGAATGATCTGTAATTTTTGATGTTTATACAAGTCTTATTCGCTTTATTTTTTGTATGGTATTATTTGTAAAGCCGCCTAGGATTGGCGGTTGAGAAATTTTTTAAATAAATAAATATTTGGTTTTTTGCCAGGTACTTATGACTTGGATTGGCCTCTGTGAAGACGGGACACTGGGATAAATAGACCATTGGTTTGACCCAGGCTATTTTAAATGTTTATATATATGGGGTAAGTAACCTTGAAAGAGACCTGGGAGTGATGGTAGACACAACCTTGAAGGCGTCGGCACAGTGCGCCACAGCCTCAAGAAAAGCAAACAAAATGTTGGGTATCATTAAGAAGGGTATCACGACCAGGACGAAGGAAGTCATCCTGCCACTGTATCGTGCAATGGTGCGCCCGCATCTGGAATACTGTGTCCAGTACTGGTCGCCGTACCTCAAGAAGGACATGGCGGTACTTGAGGGAGTCCAGAGAAGAGCAACTAAACTGATAAAGGGTATGGAAAACCTCTCATATACTGACAGACTGAAAAAGCTGGGGCTGTTCTCCCTGGAAAAGCGGAGACTTAGAGGAGACATGATAGAAACCTTCAAGATACTGAAGGGTATAGAAAAGGTAGACAGGGATAGATTTTTCAGATTATGGGGAACCACAAGTACAAGGGGGCACTTGGAGAAATTAAAAGGGGACAAGTTTAGAACAAATGCCAGAAAGTTCTTTTTCACCCAGAGGTTGGTGGATACATGGAACGCGCTTCCGGAGGCTGTGATAGGCCGGAGAACGTTACAAGGCTTCAAAGAAAGTTTGGATAGGTTCCTGGAGGATAAAGGAATTGAGGGGTACAAATAGGAGTAGAGGTGGATCATAGGGATAGTCTGAGACTACTGCTCAGGAAATGAGCTTGATGGGCCGCCGTGGGAGTGGACCGCTGGGCGAGATGGACCTCTGGTCTGCCTCAGCGGAGGCAACTTCTTATGTTCTTATATAAAGTCATTAACAGTGAGAAACAAATGAAACCCATAAAACATTTTAATTTTATTTTCTAACTGTAAAACAAGCTCAACTGTGTGACTTGTAATCACTCATATTAATCAGTGAACATCAGGCTACCAACAGGCGAAAATTAAAAGGAAAAAAAACCCAGCTTGAGTCAAATCAATATGAATTCTTTTTTACCCTGCTGGTTGTAGACTGATCATAATACCATTCCATAACCAAACAATCATCTTTCTGAAGCAAGTGGCATTAGTTAATGTACAGTACGAAAGGTAATGCGATGAAATGAATGTAATAGTTTTATGCCGTACTTACAAGACACAATCCTTTCAACAGAGAGAAGGCTCTTATTGAAGAAGAGAGCACATCCTTTTTCAAGGAACAAAGTCCGAGCATTAATGTCAACATAGGCTGAACACCTGCACACAGGCACTTCCTTAAGTCAGGTTACTGTGCCCACTCTCTGCGTCAAACGGCAAAATGTCACATTTTTTTTGCATGGCCATAACATTGTGGAACTCACTCTGTAGCTGCTGAGAAAGGGCAGCACCCTCGATCAGAGAGATATGCTCCTAGAATTCAAAACATGGCCCCACAACACGCCTCGTAAACGAAAAGTACATACCCAAGAGTGAATGGCAATAGTACAGGCCCTGAGAAGGCATGCTGCAGACTGATGTGGCAGGAACAAAGTTGAAGGTTCAGCGTATAGCTCCTGGACATGGTGACGTGTCAGGGCTAAAAATGGGACCCAATTACTCTCTTTAAATCTGATAACATTCTGCCTGTGGGCTGAGTAAGATGATAGCAACAAGCTGGTTAAGCAATACCTTCTGCTTCCAGCTACAATCGAGGCAGTGAGGCATTCCTTTCAGGCTTTAATTACAGTTATAAGGGAAAAGAATGGGGATAAGAAAAAGTTGGGGTAGAACTCCAAGTTGCTTCTTTGGTGGGGGGGGGGGGGGTCAATATTCAATGAGATTTAACCAGGTAGAAAGTTTCCTACCTGGTTAAATCCTGCTGAGCACCTCATCACTGATTTCCTATGGCACCAAATAGAGCTGCTAAATACCAGCTGTGGTGTCCACGGGACTATCCGGCTAGTGCTAGTCTGGAGGATGAGTCTGGATAAAGCTGGGATTTATTTAGACCCCCTTTTATCAAGCTGCGTTAGGTTTTTTTTTTTTTTTTTTTAAATCATGGGCCGCTGCGGTAAAAGCTCTGATGCTTGGAGCTTTTACTGTAGCAACCGGCAATAAAAAAAAAACCCTAACACAGCTTGATAAAAAGGGGGTCCTAGTTAGCGGCGATTTTCAGCCTGCTAATCGGGTAAGTGCCTGGATAAAGATAGGACATAAAAAGGTTGTTCTAACTTTAACCAATCACTTCTCTGGATACTGGTCTAAGCATTGCTAGTATCTCGGTAAGTTTCAGCAGCCAGATCTGACCTGGAAATCAGGCCTGGATAGAGGCCGACACCGAATATCTGGGATTAATTTTGCTAGCAGCAGCCAGCATTTGAACACAACAGAGACGGCTGAATACCGATCTGAAAAGAATATCTTATTGAGGTCAGCAAACAAGAAGACAGACATTTCAAAAGACATATAATTTACAATGGTAAATTACAAGGCTGAAAATGTCCTACCTCATCGGTATATAATACATCCCCAGGCAATATACTCTATCCACCCGATACTCAGTGCTTTTTATAGGTGCCGACTGATTTAGGCGCTATTTAATAATAATAATAATTTTATTCTTATATACCGCCAAAGCTGTGGTAGTTCGAGGCGGTTTACAACAAGGAAGAGCCTCATGTGGGTGTCTACACTGAGGTACCTACCAGTGTCTTCCTGAAAAGTAGGCATGGTTAGAGGCAGAGTTTGGGCATGGATTGTCTTAGGTGCTGGTAGACGTATGCGCTATTCGCCAGTAAATTAGGCCTAAAAAACCCTGGCCATATGTACTGGTGTCTAACAATACAATGCCTACCGGTGCTTAAATCGAGTTAGGCACAGCTAGGTGTGATTCTACAAGTGATTGACAACCGCGCCGAGCGATCCCTAGCCGCTAGGCGCTATTTATAGAATCTGGCCCACAATGCCCGATTATGGTCTTGCTCCTCCTTTAACTCACGTGCTTCTGAAGTTTCCAGTGCTATCTTTCAGTGGCGCAGCGAGGGAGAGAGGCAGCCGGGGCGGCGTCACCGCTGCACCTTGCATCCCCCTACTCTTCCCTGCCACTTGAGTGCCGTCCCTGCGTACCTCTTGCAATGTTTGCCAGCGGGAGCAGCATCTACCAACTCCTGCTCGTGCCAGCCTCGACTCCCTTCTGATGTCACGTCCTGGTTCCGTGACCAGGAAGTGATGTCAGAAGGGAGCCGAGGCTGGCGCAAGCAGGAGGTGGAAGATGCCTCTTGCTCTGGTGAGCATTTCAAGAGGTTTGTGGGGGGGACATAGAGGAATAGAGGCATCAGCGCCCCTGCCAAGGTGACATTCAGGGCAGTGTACCCCCCCAGGCCCTTTACTACACCACTGCTATCTGTTATTCTGTATATTTTCTGTCTATTTTGAACTACAATATATAAAATACCAAAAAAAAGAGGTAGACCCCTTTACAAAGGGCATCCAGAAGTTTGGGGGCCTTGAGACATAAAAGCCTACAACGGGGTAAAAAGTAATTTTTTTGAGTTGTGGAGTTGCAGTTGGGGAGAGTGTGACGCAGTGGGTTGTGGGTTCAAACCCACGCTGCTCCTTGTGACCCTGGGCCAGTCACTTAATCCCCCCATTGCCCCAGCTACATTAGATAGATTGTGAGCCAGACAGGGAAAAATGCTTGCGTACCTGAATAAATTCATGTAAACTGTTCTGAGCTCCCTGAGGAGAATAGTATAGAAAATTGAATAAATAAATAGTGTGAAAAGTTTCAGCCTCTGATAACCAGAGCTGGTATTGTGACATCATAATGCCTCATTCCACCAATGCCTATGAGCCAACCTCATCAGTGATGTCACAATGGCTTCATTGTCCTATACTTGGCTCACTTCTACTACATTCTGATTTCAAGAGTGGCACAGTGGTTAAAGCTACATCCTTAGCACCTTGAGGTTGTGGGTTCAAACTCACACTGTTCCTTGTGACCCTGGGCAAATCACTTAATCCCTCCCAGGCACATTAGATAGATTGTGAGCCCACTGGGACAGACAGGGAAAAATGCTTGCGTACCTGAATAAATTCATGTAAACTGTTCTGAGCTCTCTTGAGAAAACGGTATAGACAAATGAATGAATAAAACCTGCAAAATAGTATTGGAGACGCACAAAATAGCCACCTTTTCCACCCCTGGGGAAAGATGCAGAGCTGAGAGCATGAGACTGTCAGGAAAAAAGGGAGTGCTGTACATGCAAAGGTTGCCAATTGAGAGAGAATGAAATGATGCTAATGATATCTTTGAGGCTTACAGGTTCAATCCTTGATTTTTCAGTGGCACCATGTAGACAAGCTCAGAATAAAGCGAAGATGGAACGTGAATATTTCACCTAACCATTATAGTTGGTCATAAAATAAGCCTTAGTCTGAACAACATCCAGTCAATATCCAAATGTTGTGGTCAGCATGCCCATAAATGTTCAACACTGCTATCCACAGACAAAGTGGCACAGAGTATACGTATTCAGCAAAGACCAGTGCTAACAGTATGGATAGCAGTGACATTTAGCCACTGTCTAGATAGCTATTTAACCCCTTCTTTTACAAACGCATAGCGTGGGTTTTAGCGCTGAGCGTCAGAGCAGGTACCGCCGCTACTGGCACTAAAACCCGCGCTGTGCGTTCGTAAAAGAGGGGGTAAGTTAGGACAACATTTTTGTTAATTCTCCTGCTGCTTTTCTCCTCTCCCAGAACTCTGGGGTGTTCACCTAGTGCTTTGGGGCATTCGTTTGGCTGCTTGTGCCAAAGTAATAAGAACACTTTTAGCATATACATTCTGGTGGAATTCGTTGTGCCACATTTACAAAATGGAAAGAGCAATTGCTATACAGAAAGGGAATTATAATAATTTTAAAAAGATTTGGGGGCCATTGACAAATTATTGTAATGATTAGACATCATTTTCCACTGACAATATATTTATACATAGGGGGGAGGGGGATGGTATAAAGTTCTATTGAAGGTTTAATCAATAGATAAGAATACAATATTTATATGATATTTTTGATTGAAATTTTTGTAGGAAGGGTAGGTGGGGAAGGAATAAATTTATGTACTTACGATGATAATAGAAAGAAATTCAAGTGATGTGTAAAAGTTTTAAATGATGTAATACTGTGCACTTGTTGTAAGATGAAAAATGAATAAAGAATTTGAAAAAAAAAAAAAAAAAGAACACTTTTTCGGCAGGGGCAAACCGAGCATGTGACAGAATATTACGTAAAGTTATACTGGTTAAAATTGGAGGATCGTATACGTTACAGATTGCTTGTGTTGGTTTATTTGTGTATACATGGCCAAGCACCTGTGAGTGATGAGCACTATTCAGTCCTATGTTCCGTTACCAAAGCTGCGCTCTATCCATCACGCAGACTTGCTGGCTCCCCCAGTTAGGTCTTTGAGATTGAACATTACACGAACACGCACATTTTCATGCATTGGCCCGCAGGAATGGAATCATGTGCATGCATATACGACAGCAGAGTAGTCTTGGTGTTTTTAAGAAGTTGTTGAAGAGACACTTGTTTTTGCAATATGAAATATGGGATTTGGTGTTTTGTGTAGGTATAAGCGCTGGTCGCTTGTCTGTTTATGTTTTAAATGTGTATGATTTGTATTGTTTATGTTTAAATTGTGAGCCGCTCTGTAAAAAGCGGGTTATAAATACACAAAACAAAACAGGGTATGAGACTGTGATGTTAATAAGCAAGAGATGATGACAGTAAGGTGCTGGTTGCCTATTTATTTTATTGTTTGCATTTTTGCTTTGTGTTTTGTATTGTTTATTTTTTTATTGTTGATTTTGTATGTAATTTTGTAACCCATAACATGGTCGCACTTTTTGTTACCTCATTGGATCATGGTTGTCTTGTTAACATCTTAGCTGCATTTGGCTCTTTTTTTTCTGTGTGTCACCATATTTCACGATGCAAACGCTGCCTTCCCCTCCCCCCCATCTTGTACCCTGCTGATGATATTTCTCATATTTCCATAATCCATGGCCTTACTCACACTCTGTCTCACAACTCCTAGGCTCTCTCTCCTTTATTTTTAAGGTCCCCACCCTTTTTTATGCTGATTTATTTTGTCTTTTAGCTTTTAATGGGAGTATATTTCCTTTTAGTTATTTCCAGTTGTTATCCATAAGGTTTTCCTGTATATGATACACGTTTGGCATCTATTTATGTCCTTTTATTTCTTTCTTTTTATGTCATCCCTTGCACTGATTTCTCATATTTTCACAGCCTTATAGTTTCTTGATCCATATATATTATATATGGGACCCTTGTTTGGTAAAAAGGTTTTAATATATAATTTTGGTTGTCACAATAAATTTTGCCTACATCGTTGTACACATCTGCAGTTTTGGTTTGTTTGGTCCTCACCATTATCACACACAAGATCATCTTGTCACAGTTTTGTTGACACCATTCACACTCAACATACACATATATATTTGTTTACAAATATTCAATTGCTTATGATAGGACCCCTGAGGAAGGAGCGTTTCTTTGAAATACAGACCGTGTTGGGTCCAGGTTCATCAACCTTTGTGGATACAAACTGTTTTATGATCATGTTCATGATTATTTTTATGTTTGTTCATTAAAGACTTGGCGTCTTGTATACCATTTCTGCAGTTTTTTCTTTTGTTCTTCGATTCTAAATATCACTGCTATCCATACTGTTAGCACTGGTCTTTGCCACTTTGTCTGTGGATAGCAGTGTTGAACATGTATATGCCACTAGATAATTCTTTAGTCACCAATCCTTAATTCATAACATTAAATTCTTAATATTCAATTCCCACACCGAAGTTCCTCAGAATGCCACACTGGAGCTAAAGAGTAGAAAAGCTAGTGTGGTAGCCGTCCTCATCGGAACTTTAAAATCGGCGCTGATTCATTTCATATAAATCTTTTCAACTTTGTAGCTTTTTAGTTTTTCATTATTTAATGTACCAGTGCTTTGAACTTAAAGTGAGACTTAGCTTAAAAACATTACTGCCTCATTCCCCTCCGACGCATTTCATTCTTCCTCAGGGTCGGGGATGATAAACATGATGTAAAGAAATAATTACCATTAATTCCACACAACTATCTAAGCCTCTTTTAACAAAATATTTATATACTGGCTTACCAGAAATGTTCAAGCTTTTAGCATTTAGCCTATTCCATAAAGTGATTATGCCGGGACTGCTAACATGGCCGCGGCGTTCTGAGCAGTGCTAAAGAAGAAAACACTCCGTGACCTGCAGGGAGCCCTTCCACCAATCAAGGCCTGAATAGATCGTTCATAATTCTAAATACCCGCCCACAGACAGAATTATTATGCAGCTAGCGTCATCCACTCGCTGGTTTCATTTAAGCCCTGAGGTATCATAGTATTCAACTCAAACATCCTGCGGAACTCTTTAAGAGTCAAGATGCGCTCGATATTAAAAAGCTAAAAAGTTAAAAAGATTTATACAAATGATTTGTACAAATGAAAGAATGGGGTGGGGGAGGGGGACTTTATTATATGGTATATGCGTTATGAGGTATTGGAGGGATGGGAGGGAAAGGGATAATTTTATGTAATTTAAAGAACTGTAGAATTTCAAGTGATGTATTTAAGTCAAAATGGTGTTACTTTTTGATACACTTGATGTAAGTTATAAAAATGAATAAAGAACTTAAAAAAAAATGAATTAAGGATTGGTGACTAAAGAATTATCTAGTGGAATATTTCAAATCTTGTTTGTGCTGGTATATGTTGTTGAACATGTATATGGGCATGCTGACCACAGCATTTGATATTGACTGGATGTTGTTCAGAATAAGTCTTATTTAGTGACCAACTATAATGCTTGGGTGTAATATTCAAGTTCCATCTTCGCCTTATTCTTGGTAAGGGCGGGATATAAATAAACAAGCCAAGCGTCATCCTTCTCAAAGTAACTTGAAGTCTTCATGCCACTGTTCATAATCTTTGATGCCCTGGGATCTACATGCCATTCTTGATGCTTTGTAGAGTTGTTGCCTCCTTGGCAGATGCTTACTAGACTATTTGTAGCAACTGAAAATGAACGAAGGCCCCCACTGTTGGAGTGCAAAATTGCATTTTATTCTCTGCAAATGTTATTTTTGTTTTAGAAGAACAACTTTTTGTATAGAAACATGATGGCAGATAAAGGCCAAATGGTCCATCCAGTCCGCCCATCCACAGCATCCACTATCTCCTCCTCTTTCTAAGAGATCCCACGTGCCATGCATGATAATTGTGTTTTATACTGAGGGGCTGTGGACTTAATTCCCTTTGGCTGTAGGAGTATTTTATTTTCTCAATAAAATGGCTGTTGAACAAACACAAACCTGTAAATCAGATCAGATCAAACTTTTTGCAGTAATCCACATTAAAACAATCCTGTGGTAGGGGAAAGGATCTCCAAAAACCACGCTAAAGATATTGGCAAAAGTCACTTATCTATCAGCTGTTAGGAGACAGAGTAAGGGATTATAGAAGTCTCATGGTAGGCCATTCCAGCCATTGCTCTCTTTCTTGTTTGACATTTATTTTTGCATTATAAATATTCCTAAATTAAAGTTTTTATGCAATTACCGTTGATTGTGCAATCACTGAAAACTCAGCTAAAATCTCCTATATAGTCTATTCTCAAAAAGACCTCATTTTGAGTGTGTCTATAATAAAGCCTGTTTTTTTGCAGCTAGAGCCCTTTATATCTAAAGCATATGATTACTGTTATTAATACCATGTTTTTAGCTATGTGCTTGGAAGCTAATAATAATGCACTCTGAAGGAAAATTGTATAGACTTGCTCTGTTCCCTTGCAGTTATAAGTACATTATGCTACCTTACAATACAATATAATCATAAGTGTATTCTCCACCTTCCCGATGCTACCTCAGGCTTCAACTAGAGCTGCTTATTGTCTAGCAGTTTCAGGCCATTTGGCATAAAGTGAAGAAAAGTCAATTGGTACCCTGTTTCCATCTATCAATTCACAGTTTAAATTCCCCTAAGAAAAAATGAAATAGAAGTCCTTAGCTGTAATATAGCAAAACTGCCTGTTTCTGATGGTATGGAGCTATTTGTTCAGCTTAGCAATGGTGGTAATTGGCACCAATTAGAAGTTATGCATGTGACTACCTTAGTTAGAAACATAGAAACATGATGGCGGATAAAGGCCAAATGGCCCATCTAGTCTGCCCATCCGCAGCAACAATTATCTCTTTCTCTTTTCGAGAGATCCCATGTGCCTATCTCTGTCTCCACCATCTCTTCTGGGAGACTGTTCCATGCATCTACCACCCTTTCTGTAAAAAAATATTTCCTTAGATTACTCTGGAGCCTATCACCTTTTAACTTCATCCTATGCCCTCTCATTGCAGCATTTCCTTTCAAATTAAAGAGACTCGACTCATGCGCATTTACATTACATAGGTATTTAAATATCTCTATCATATCTCCCCTCTCCCACCTTTTCTCCAAAGTATACAGATTGAGATCTTTAAGTCTGTCCTCATACGCCTTATGATGAAGACCACATACCATTTAAGTAGCCTTCCTCTGGACCGACTCCATCCTTTTTATATCTTTTTGAAGGTGCGGCCTCCAGAATTGTACACAATATTCTAAATGAGGTCTCACCAAAGTCTTATACATGGGCATCAATACCTCCTTTTTCCTACTAGTCATACCTCTCCCTATGCAACCTAGCATCCTTCTAACTTTCGCCGCCACCTTTTCAACCTGTTTGGCTACCTTAAGATCATCACATACAATCACACCCAAGTCCTGCTCTTCTGTCGTGCACATAAGCTCTTCACTCCCTAATTTGTACTGTTCCCTCATGTTTTTGCAGCCCAAATACATGACCTTGAATTTTTTAGCATTAAATTTTAGCTGCCAAATTTCAGACCATTCTTCAAGCTTCGCCAGGTCTTTCTTCATGTCTACTCTATTGCAGATTTTGGTATCATCAGCAAAGAGGCAAATCTTACCCGACAACCTTTCAGCAATATCGTTTATAAAAATGTTAAAAAGAACAGGCCCAAGAACAGAACCTTGAGGCACACCACTGGTAATATCCCTTTCCTCAGAGTGATCTCCATTGATTACTACCCTCTGTCGCCTTCCACTCAACCAGTTCTTGACCCAACCTGTCACTTTGGGACCAATCCCGAGAGGAATCAGTTTATGTTTATTTATTAGACGTCTGTGTGGAACACTGTCAAAGGCTTTGCTAACATCTAAATACACCACATCTAGCGCACATCTTCTATCCTATTCTCTGGTCACCCAGTCAAAGAAATTGATCAGATTTGTCTGACAAGACCTACCTCTAGTGAATCCATGTTGCCTCCTGTAATCCACAGGATTCCAGAAATTTGACCATTCTCTGTTTTAAAAGTATTTCCATTAATTTGCTTACCACAGAAGTCAGACTTACCGGCCTGTAATTCCCTATTTCTTCCTTACTTCCACTTTTGTGGAGAGGGACCACATCCGCTCTTCGCCATTCCTCCGGTACCACTCCTGACTCTAGAGACTCATTGAAAAGGTCAGTCAGCGGAGCTATCAGAACTTCCCTAAGTTCCTTCAGCACCCTAGGATGTACACCATCTGGCCCTATTGTTTTGTCTACCTTTATTTTAGCTATCTCAAGTTTCAAGTTTTATTGTGTTTAATATACCGACCATCAACATGTACCTGGCCGGTTTACAATGCTAAAAAAGAAAAAGATAAAAAGTAAAATAATAATTATATATATGGGAAGGAGTGAACATTAAAAGACAATAGACAAGTGCCTCATGAACATAGCCCTCTGAAAATCAATCAAGGTCTATTACTCATCCATCCCTATTCATGTTTGTCTTCTGCGGTCCCGCTTCCAGCGCTTCAGCCGTGAACACAGAACAGAAATATCTGTTAAGCAATTCAGCCTTTTCTTTATCAACTTCTACATATTCCTCCCCTTCACCTTTAAGTCTCACAATGCCACTTTTGCACTTCTTCCTATCACTAATATATCTAATAAATATCTTGTCTCCCCGTTTTACAGTGTCAACTATTTTTTTCTTCCATTTGCATCTATGCTTTCCTGACTACAAGATATTTTTGCCTGTCTTCCTCTTTCTGCGATCTTTTGTAGTTTATGAAAGCTAACCTCTTATTCCTTAGCTTCTCAGCTACTACTTTTGAGAACCAAAGTGGCCTTCTTTTCCTCTTATTTTTACTTACTTGCCTCACAAAAAGGTTTGTCGCTCTTACAATCGCTCTTTTCAGTTTTGCCCACCGCATTTCCACTCCTTCCAGACGTTCCCATCCAGACAATAATTCCTTGATGCAAACCCCCATCTGAACAAAGTTAGTTTTTTAAAAAGTCTAGAACCTTTGATTTTGAATGAGTACTCTCTATGCCCGTCTTAATATTAAACCATTCCATGCAGTGATCACTGGATGCCAGATGATCACCCACTGTAACATCAGAAACACTTTCCCCGTTTGTAAGCACTAAGTCCAGTATGACCCCATCCCACGTGGGTTTCATTACCAACTGCTGGAACAGTTCTCCTTGTAGAGAATCCAGAATCTCCCTACTTCTAGAAGACCCTGCAATAGGGATACCCCAATCAACATCCAACATGTTAAAATCACCCCTTAGCAAGACTTCCCCTTTTTTAGATATATTCTGAATGTCTACTATTAAATCTCTATCTACTTCTTCCATCTGTGAAGGAGGCATGTATATCACACCAATGTAAATATATTCACCATTCCCTCTTTCCAAATTGATCCACAGTGCCTCTTCCTTGCCCTGCAGATCCTGCAATTGTGTGTCTTTAATATGTTCTTTAACATATAATGCTTCTAGTTGCTATTCTAGAAGTTGAGTGTTCAATTTCCTTACCTTAGTAGTCATTTGCACATCTGCTTTGACCCTCCTTTCAAGCCCTGTTGTCAGCAAGCCGAGTGCTGCCTTGAGTGGGTGTGGGAGCAAGGTGCACCCTATTCCTGACATTAGACACTTTGGGAATTTACCCAAGGCACTTAACGGTACACCACTGTTTGGCACGCTGTCTCAGGCGCATGATGAAGGCTCACGCCTTAGCGAAGCACACTTGGGAAACCCATTTGGAAGAAATATAACTCAGGTGTTTCACCGCACAGAAGGTTTGATAAAAAGGTTTTTATTTGGCTTATAATTTGCTGTAGGCTGTGTTCATTATGGGGTTTTATTCCAGTGATAAAAGAGAGAGGACAATATGGTGACTTGGCTTGTGTTGTAACTTGTAAATGTTCAAGTCCAGGGAAAATGGTGGCCCTGAAAGAGATAACGGTGAACATTGATAAGTACACTTCAGAGCTGCTTTTACATATTGGGTTAATGAATGGATGTTCCATTAGAAACAAGGTTGTATTAATATATGACCTACTAATGGATAAACAATGTTTTATATATTATTGAATCCTGGTTGCAAGATTCTGATGTTATTTTGGTGCGACAATACTGTTCGCTGTCTTATGATTTGGAATGGAGTTGTAGAGTAGATAGGAGAGGAGGAGAGGTTATTATGGTTTTTTTAGAAACGAACTTGGTTTTAAATTGTTGGCTCTTTTTTAGTGCTTTCTAATCAGAAACTGTCCATCTGTACCATATATATGGATGAGGGAAAGGAGTATTTGGCTGTGTTCCTTGATGTGTCAGCAGCCTTTGCTACGTTGGTTCATGCTATCCTACTGGATAGATTGAAAAATTGTGGCATTGGGGGCACAGTTTTGAAATGGTTTTCATTGTTTCTTTGTGACCAACAGCAGGAGGTGTTAGTGGGTGGGCAGTTGTCCTGTCATCAGCCTGTTACAACGGATATCCCTCAAGGATCCACCCTTTCAGCTGCTTTATTGAATCTTTACCTTATTCCTCTCTGCAGGCTGACACAGTCCTTGTAGGTCTCTTATCGACTATACGCGGACGATATACAATTCTTCCTTCCTATTGACGGAGACTTGGAAAAAGCAGTGCAGCGTCTGCCGGGAGTGATGGTGAAGATTAAAAATTGGATGAATTGTAATAGATTGAAATTAAGCGTTCAGAAAACCAAGATGATGTGTTTTAGGTGGAGGCCCTTTTAAAAGCCTATTTCTTTGAACTGTGATTAGGTTTGACTCAATTCCTTCCATACCGGATGGATCTGTGCTACCTCGGCAACTAATGTAAGAACAATTAATTTGTTGGTTGCTTTTACTATATGGTATGATTGGTCTCTTTCCTTTCCAATATTTTAATTGGCATTCCTATCCCATATTTTTATCCTTATTTGTTTTTATTGTAAACTGCTATGGCCTATGTTCAGAAATAGTGAATAATCAAATGGTTTTAATAAATATTATGGAATTCATACTCAGTGTACTGAATTTTGTCACACTTTATATCTTGACCCCTATATGTATAGCTTATATGGTTATCTAAATACAGGAATAACTAACCCCCTCTTTTACTAATGCATAGCGCGGGTTTTATCACTGGCAGCGGTGGTAACTGCTTCAACGCTCATAGGAATTCTATGATCGTCGGAGCAGTTACCGCCACTGCCAGCGCTAAAACCCTTGCTATGCATTAGTTAAAGTGGGGGTATGTTTGTTATACAGACTTTTCACTGATTTGATTTCAGTGGATGAGTATACTAAAAATCTGCATAAAAATATAGGGATAAGTTAATTGTATACGTTTATTAGGGTGACCAAATTACCCATTCCAGAAGGGAGACTTTTTGGCCAGTCCTGGTTTTAAAAGCAGTGTAGTATATGTAGTCCATGATTCTATCCATTGGAATCAGTGCTGCAGGTCCCCTAATGCACCAGGATGAGGTTGACAGAAATCCAGGACTGGCCAAAAAGTCTCCCTTCTGGAATGGGTAACCTGGTCACTAATGTTTATGTACTTACCGGACTACTGAATGTGAGAAAAGGGGTCTGGAGCTGGAGGCTGAAAGGGAAAAGATAGGAGAAGGGGGCTTGGGGGGGGGGGGGGCTAAAAAGGGGTTTGGAGCTGGGGCTGAAAAAAGAAGACATGTGAGGGAAGGAGGCTTTAAAGGGGGGTTCTTGGGAAAAGAGACCTGATGTAGGAGGCTGTTAAAAGACTATTAAGGTTTTTTTCACTGGGTAGGAAAGGGAGCTTAGTTATTCAACAAGATTGTACATTTATCATTATCTCTATGCAAAACTACATAATTTAAAAAAAATTGCCTTATTAATTGTGTTTTGTTTAGGGATGACGTAATGCTTGAGAGAACTGACTGATGCTTTGTAGGGAAGTTCATCACCTGATCCACTAGGTGTCAGACTGGGATTTCCCAATATATCTGAACAGGCTAAAAGGAGAGAAAATGAATTTTAGATGTAGCTCATATCTTTTTTAGTTGTACCTCAAGGTGAACTAGTTGTCCTATCTTTAGATGGATTACAATCTAAGGGGTCCTTTTACTAAGCTGCGATAAAAGTGGCCTTAGTGCAGGGTTACCATATGGCTCCAGAAAAAGGAGGACGGATGGAGACATCCAGGTTTTACTTCCATTACTTTCAGTTGAAGTAAAACCCAGATGTCTCCATATGTCCTCCTTACTTCTACTGCTTTCAATAGAAGTAAAACTTGGATGTCTCAATCTGTCCTTCTTTTTCTGGAGCCTTATGGTAATCCTACCTTAGCGTAGCCTTAAATGGGTCTTTCATGTGCACTTTTACTGTAGCTGGGAAAAGGCCAATTTTCTATCTTGCTAAATTTATCACAACTGCAACAATCATTTGGTATCTCAAAGTCTCAAGCTTTTAAATGGTTGCAGTTGAAACAGGCCATTCAGAAAGGGTTCCCTGATTGGCGTAACTTAAACAATCAGTATAGCTTACCAGGCCTATGTTTCCAGATAGATTTCTTAGGGCATCAGGCCGCCAAGTGGTATAAATTAATATTGGAATATTTGAATAAGAAACCAAAAACAAGCCTAAGGGACATTTGGAGCACTGAGACAAAGCAACAGATTTCTGCTACTCAATGGCCATGGATTTGGACTTGGAGGATGAGATGTACAGCGATAGCATCTATGAGACAAACCTGTTTTTTTCTGTTGTATAGAATTTTTTGGACCCCTCTTTGGTTACAAAAGTTAGATAGTTCAAAGTCTAATAGATGCCGACACTGTCATCTTGAAATAGGGACACTGGATCATCTGTTGTTCTATTGTCCCTTAATACTCAATTTTTGGAAATCTATATGGGGGAAAATTACTATGGCACTAGGTGTTTCCATACCATTATCATATGATGTGGTTCTTTTTGGGACATTGTTAAAACCTAAAAGTCCAATAGATATAAATAAAAATAGACTTTTTCTTGTCTTGATGGGAGTGGCCATGCAGCTAATATTGAAAAACTGGAAAAATTGGGACAGACTAAACCTTGTGTTTTGGTGGGACACCCTTTGTCAAAGTTACAGGTATGAAAGGATGTTAGTCAAAGATTTAAAACCATTTAGAGTCCATTAGAGGTTTATGTTAGACAATAGATTGTTCTTTATTTAAGGTTGCTGATTCCTATACACATCCAGGGAGGGGGTGGGAAATGGGAGGGGTGGGGTGGGAAATGGGAGGGGTGGGGTGGGATTAAGTGATTTTCTAATACATTTATGTACAAACATAAGTGCTGTGTTTTTATGATATTATATGTATGTATACTTGTTGGCACTTTACAAATGAATAAAGAATTTAAATAGATTAATTCATGGCCATGTGCTAATTTTAAAATATAAAATACTGTTGAAATAAGCTTCCAGAGTAAGAAGCTACAGCCTCACTGCAAAAGACTTCTTTAAAAAGTTGGAGTAAAAAACAATGCTACAAATACTGCTAAAAACACAATCTTAGGCATAAAAATCCTCCAGCTACCGTGGTTTCTCACACTGGAAGCTTTTTTCAACAGTATTTCTATTATATTTTGATTTTTCATCTGTTGAATCTTTTTTGTTGTGTGCTAATTTTGCCATTAGTGCATGAGTATTTACTGCCACCTATTTTGTAGGCAGTAAAAAGAGATTAGGTTCTTATTTTATTTATTTATTTCAATTTTTATCCCATCCTCCCAGTAGCTCAGAACGGCCTACAAGCAAACTTTCACAGTGGAGGGTATTAGACAATACAAAGATTATACAGTAGTTTAAGTGCAAGGATTATACAGCAATTTAAGCACAGGTTCAGAATGGACTATACAGCAATTTAAGTAGAGGTTCAGAATAGAGAAGGGAGGGTAGAAGGAAGTGGGAGTTAAGGGTAAATTGCAATTGTAACTTTAGTTGAAGAGGAGGAATCTTTACCGCTTTTCGTAAGGTCATCTTGATAATAACTTTTCCAGTATAGAGGGATGGTATGCTGAACCATAGGGTTATTTATCTGTGCTCGCAAGCATTTTGCAGAAGATATCGGTTGCAGCTTTTCAACTTCTCCTCCTTCTTCATGGTCTCTGCTGCCCCCTTTAGTTCATATCAAAGCTAGCGACAGCCCTACAGAAGACAGGAGAAGGAGGCATATGGGGAATTCCTTGAAAACAGGTCTCTGATCTGCTCAGATGAAGTTAAAACAATCAACGAGGAAACAGTAATGTAGTTAACACATTGACAAACCTCTGAAAGGAACAATGAATTCAGTAAAATACAAATCAAACAAGAAACATAAACAGCTTGAACATTTATGGGTCTCAATCAGTCCTCCCTTGTAATCATATATAGTCTGCATAATACAATAGTCTGACTGACAGTGAAATCTTAGCTATGGAGCTGATCATGAAGCTTGAGTCAGAAAGAAGGTGGGGAGGGTGTGTGTGCGTGTGTGTGGGGGAGGGGGGGGTCAGCATACCATCCTTTTCGACTGGAAAAGATACAGTATTATCAAGGTAAGAACTTAATCTCTTTTTCCAGTGTAATAAGGATGGTATGCTGAGCCATAAGGATGTATCTAAGCAGTCACCCAAACTCTAGGGTAGGATAGATGAGCCTGTGCATAATACTGAGGACCCAAATGTTGCATCCTCCTATGCTGCTATGTCTTCCCTGTAGAATTTGGTGAAGATCTGAAGAGAGGACCAGGTTGCTGATCTATAAATCTCCTCAGATGGAATTTCCTGAGCTTCTGCCCAAGAAGAGGCCACTCCTCTTGTCAAATGCACCTTCAATGAGACGGGTGGTTGTTTGCTGAAACCGATGTATGCAGAGGATATCGCTCTATGAATCCATCTAGAGATGGTGGCCTTGGAAGTGGGCTGTTTCATCTTACCTGATTGGTTAGCATGAAAAGATGATCCAAGAGATGAAACTCATTAGTCATCTCCAGGTAATGCACCAGAACTCTCCAGCCATCTGAGAACTTTAAGGCCTTGTCTTTCTTCTTGGACCCAGTGGGATGAAATGCTGATATTCTAACATCTTGTTTGAAATGAAATGCCAAGACGACTTCCAGCAAGAGGGAGGGAACCATACACAAGGTCACTTCTACTTCCGTGATCTTAAGGAACAGCTCTCTGCATGACATTGCCTGCAATTCTGAGACTCTTCTGGCAGATGCTTGGATTGAAAGGTCCATGAGAGAGGCTTCCTGTAAGGGCTCATACTGAGTCCTTCCAAGACTATATTTAGATTCCATTATGGAAATGTATCTTGAATTGGTGGCGTTAGTCTCAAGATACAGTGAAAGTGTTCAAAGGAGTAACAGAGGACAGCCTTACCACAGTAGAAGTGGACTTGGACCAGATCTACCGCCAGATCAACAAACTCAAAAGCGACAAATCTCCTAGACCGGACGGAATTCATCCGAGAGTCTTGAAAGAGCTAAAAGTGGAAATCGGAGAACTATTGCAAAAACTTGCCAACCTGTCAATCAAAACAGGGCAGATACCAGACGACTGGAAGATTGCGAACGTCATGCCAATATTCAAAAAAGGATCAAGAGGAGTACCGGGCAACTATAGACCTGTGAGTCTCACGTCGGTCCATGGGAAGATGGTTGAGGCGCTGATTAAGGATAGCAATTACCCGGCACCTAGACACACATGACCTGATGAAAGCCAGCCAACATGGATTCAGGAAAGGGAAGTCATGTTTGACGAACCTACTTCAATTTTTTGAGACAGTGAACAGACAAATTGATAATGGTGAACCGGTAGATATTATATACTTAGATTTTCAGAAAGCGTTTGACAAAGTTCCACATGTAAGACTCCTCAGGAAACTGCAGGGCCATGGAATAGAAGGAGATATACTAAGATGGATAGGCAAATGGCTGGAGAAAGAAGGCAGAGAGTGGGCATAAATGGGAAGTTCTCGGACTGGGAAAATGTGACTAGCGGTGTGCCCCAGGGCTCGGTACTTGGGCCCATCTTATTTAATATTTTCATCAATGACCTAGAGGATGGAACATCCAGTGAAATCATCAAGTTTGCAATTGACACAAAGCTATGCCGGGCCATCAAATCGCCGAAGGACAGTGAGGAACTCCAGAGTGACTTGAGCTGATTGGAGAATTGGGCAGATAAATGACAGATGAAGGGACTGGATATCCTTTCTGCTGCAATCATTCAGAGGGGGGAGGGGGTCATGACGGGTGTCAGCAGGAGGGACTGGGCATCCCTCCTGCCGTGATCATTCAGGGATGGGAAAGGGGGTTCCGGCAGGAGGGATTTGAGGAGATCCCTTGCTGTGATAAGCTTACATTGTACGCATCTACCACGAGCCTAGGGAGACGCATATGGTGACCTAGGTCCGCCTAAAGCTACTTATGGGTCAAGCCATGCCTACACCTAGCCTTAGTTGAACTTAGGCGGGCTTGTATGCCTCCCTTGGCTCCCGGAGGCACCTCCAATGTAGGCAGCCTGCCTCGGGAGGTTTTTTTAAGAAAACATGCGTCCCGATTGGCTGGTTAGGCGGCAGTTGACTGTCTACTATCGGGACGCTGTTTATAGAATTTGGCCCTAAAGGTGTAAGTCAGATTCTTCACAGCAGGGAACAAAAAGCCTCAGGGTACAGCTTGGAACTCTTGTTTTCACAACTTCAAAAAGAGCCTCCTCATAGGGATAAAAATCCTTCTTTTCTAGTGCAATATATTTGACAACAGTTTGTCCTGGGTGGTATTTAATTGGATTGATTTATGTTAAGATTTTATCGGTTTCTATTTTTAGAGGGAATTTTTGGTATCAATATTAGTACCTTGCCTTGGGTTGAAACCCCCTCTCCTTAGCCTTCTGATAATTGCACACCTTTTGACATTCTTGAGCTTTGTCAAGATTATTTCTAGCTAGTTCCCTTATCTTTATTAATTTCTTTCCCATATCTTCAACATTTTCAGGCATTGAGGTTACCTCTTTTTCTTTTTCCACCCAGGCCTCCCTTACCACTTCCAACAAATTCTATGGCTGTCACCCGAACATAAGCTCAAGGGGAAAGAATCTCAAGGATATTTGAAACACCTTCGGATAAGCAAATAAAATATAGGGAATGGCCCTATCCCAGTTATTAATAGCTTCTCCTAGACACCTTTTAGTAATTCAATCATCATTGAATTGTTCTACTAGTCCGTCTGTCTGGGGGTGGTAGGCTGCTGTCTTTACATGCTTTATCCCAAACATTTTAAACATTCCTCCCTGTGTCCGAGACAAGAAATTTGGCTCCCTATCAGTTTGAATTTTCCAGGGGAATCCCACTGGACAAAAAAATCACCACAACTCAGAAGTTATCTATCCCTTGAGGCCAAGGTTTTTCTCATGGATATCACGCAAAGATATCTGGTGGCGTACTCCACATGACTAAAAGCCATGAGCTTCGGTCGAAGGGCTCCACAATATTTACTGCTACCCTATCTAATAGGAAGAGGAATGAGAGGAAATTTCTCAGTCACTTTCTAGGGTACTCGTTGGCATTCCAGGCATGAGTGGTAGTACTCCCTAACATCTTGATTGAGCAGGAAGTCTATCAAGGATCCCTGCTTCTGCCAAGCACCCTGGTAAGAGGCGGAAACGGGTCAGTGGCCACTGTTTCTCTTTCATCACATTTTTAACCATCCTATATAAAATGTTGTTATATTTCTCATAAACTGAGTGCATCTTCTTTTCAGCCTGGGAGCTTTCTTTTTATTTTACAGGGGCATCAACACCTTCTTCCTTCTACTGGCTACGCCTCTCTTTATACAGCCCAGCATCCTTCTGGCAGCAGCCACTGCCTTGTCACACTGTTTTTTCGCCTTTAGATCTTCGGACACTATCACCCCAAGGTCCCTCTCCCTCTCCGTGCATATCAGCTTCTCACCTCCCAGCATATACGGTTCCTTCTGATTATTAATCCCCAAATGCATTACTATGCATTTCTTTGCATTGAATTTTAGTTGCCAGGCATTAGACCATTCCTCTAACTTTTGCAGATCCTTTTTCATATTTTCCACTCCCTCTTCGGTGTCTACTCTATTACAAATCGTGGTATCATCTGCAAAAAGGCATACTTTTCCTTCTAACCCTTCAGCAATGTCACTCACAAACATATTGAACAGGATCGGCCCCAGCACCGAACCCTAAGGGACTCCACTACTCACCTTTCCTTCGTCCGAGCGACTTCCATTAACCACCACCCTTTGGCGTCTGTCCGACAGCCCGTTTCTGACCCAGTTCACCACTTTGGATCCTAACTTCAGCCCTTCAAGTTTGTTCAACAGCCTCCTATGAGGAACTGTAACAAAGGCTTTGCTGAAATCTAAGTAAATTACATCTAGCATATGGCCTCGATCCAGCTCTCTGGTCACCCAATCAAAAAATTCAATCAGGTTCGTTTGGCACGATTTACCTTTTGTAAAGCCATGTTGCCTCGGATCATGTAACCCATTAGATTCAAGGAAGTACACTATCCTTTCTTTCAGCAACACTTCCATTATTTTTCCAACAACTGAAGTGAGGCTCACTGGTTTGTAGTTTCCTGCTTCATCCCTGTGACCAGTTTTATGAATAGGGACCACATCCGCTCTCCTCCAATCCCCAGGAATCATTCCTGTCTCCAGAGATTTGTTGAACAAGTCTTTAATAGGACTCGCCAGCACCTCTCTGAGCTCCCTTAGTATCCTGGGATGGATCCTGTCTGGTCCCATCGCTTTGTCCACCTTCAGTTTTACAAGTTGCTCATAAACACTCTCCTCCATGAACGGCGCAGAATCTACTCCATTTTCTTGTGTAACTTTGCCAGACAATCTCAGTCCTTCGCCAGGATTTTCTTCTGTGAACACAGAACAGAAGTATTTGTTTAGCACATTTGCTTGTTCCTCATCACTCTCCACATATCGGCTCCTAGCATCTTTTAGTTTAGCAATTCCATTTTTTATCTTCCTCCTTTCACTAATATATCAGGAAAAATTTTTGTCTCCCTTTTTTACATTTTTAGCCATTTGTTCTTCCGCCTGTGCTTTCGTTAGACGTATCTCTCTCTTGACTTCTTTGAGTTGCACCCTGTAGTCCTTTCTGCACTCCTCTTCTTGGTTTTTTTTATATTTCACGAATGCCAACTCTTTCGCCTTTATTTTTTCTGCCACTAGTTTGGAGAACCATATCAGCTTCCTTTTTCTCTTGTTTTTATTGATTTTATTCACATAAAGGTCCGTAGCCTTTCAGCTTAGACCACTGTCTTTCCGCTTCTCTTATGTCCTCCCATCCTAACAGTCTCAGGATTGGTCCCTTTTTTCAGTGACATCAGATTGATCATTCAGCGGGAGAGTTAAAAGCCAGGGGTAGAGTTTCCCCACGGCCATTTTTGTGCAGCCATTAAGATGCCATGCAAGTCACATTCATCAAAGGATATGCTATACGAAAGAAGGTTTCATTTTTTATAAGTAAAAATGTGAAGAAAAGTATGTTCCATATTGTTTTCTGCTCCCCAGGAGATAACTGCCTTCACATCCTGAAGCAGCCGGCACAGGCGAAATGCTGGCCATTGTCGGTGTGTGGTGGATTCTCTTAACAGATGAGTATTAAACTTATTTATTTCTAAATTGAGTGACTTTCGCTTCTTGCATTGCACAAGGCTTTTGGAACTAGATTCAAATGAGGAGGTTTTTTTTATACCAGTGAGGTTCACCTACCCTCCCCAAAGGTTCTTCCACACTGAATTTGGATGGTGTGGAAGGATTCTGAGGCTTTTTCCTACCATTTGGATGTTTTACCGATTTTGAAGCTGTTGATACTTGAGACTTAAGTCACTTCGATTAAATAACCTTTCAGATTGCAATTATCCTGCCTACTGCATAGTGAGTGTGTTGATTGATTAGCAAGGGAGTTTGTTTTGCAGTTTAGACTTGTCCTTATAAACTTGAGCTGGGAATACTCAAATAAAAAGTAAACCATAAAAAAGCAGGACTCTTGGGCTAGGGATTCTCTGAACCCCCCCACCCCCTCCTCACCCCCTCGAAGGCCCTGACAGTACTGATTTGAATTTGATTGGATGCCTGCTCAACCATTAAAATTTAGAGCGGTGCCCTCAGGGCCTTTAAGGGGTGGAGCAAATCCCCTGAAGGCCTTCACCACATGCCACTGCCCCTTAGAATCTATTCAGATGCACTAACACTGCATGGCTAATGGGGAGTGATTATATACACAAAAATGATAGTCTTGCCTGCTGAACTGTGCAGTACAAAATAGAGAATGTCTGGGTTCCAGATAAAAAAGATCACACGTAGAGTGCACTTGTTTTCATATCCCTCCATAAAATCCTGTCGTTATAAGAAGTTCCTTGAGAGAACCCTCTCATTTCAAGCCGCAAAATTGAATGTATGACTTGGAAAAATTATGTTAGAGGTCTCTTCCTATCTTGATTTTAGAAAATTGTTAAAGACTCAACTCTTTGATAGGCTGGTATCTTAATGCATTCTGTTTCATTTTTTCAATCAAGTTCCTTATATTCAACTTGATGTATTTTATCTGTTCCATGTATTACTTCTTTTCCTGCCATGCCAGTATTTTCTGCATTATAAATGCTGTCTGTCTTTATCTGTTGTTAAGTCCATTATTCTAATTTGTATTTTAACTGTATCCCATGTATTAGCTCACCTTGTTGTGAACCGCCTAGAACTTTTTCGGTATGGCGGTATATAAGAAAAAAATTATTATTATTATTATAAAAGTAGTAATCATGTGACATGCCTGAAAGACCAGTTTATAAGGGCTGCTGAGAAAAAAATGGTGAGTTGAGTGGAATATAGATGATGCCTGAGAGTTTGAACAGCAACAACAGAACCTGAGAAAGATGTACATTGGCTGAGAAGTGTGGGCTATGAGTCAGATTCACAATATATAAAGAAGTCTGTAAGGAATAGAACCTGTAAAAATGTTAAGTGCTGCAGGAAGTCTTTGTCTATGAAGTAGAAATACCATGAGCAGTGTGTGAGAAAATAAATCCTTTGTGTGAGAATCCCAAACGCTATCCACACTCTGGCTTTCTGAGTATTGGAAGAAAGAACTTGGCTCCTGTGTAAAACAAGCAATTTTAATTAAAGAACTGGAATCAATATTGTATATGTAATAATAAATTCCAAATACAGAGAAATATTGTGTGTCTTTGAGGACCTCTCAACTGAAACTTTCTTTCCCTTCAATTAAGGGAATAAAGGCATTAGGTTAAGTCTCTTGCTCCTTTGTATACATTTTTACTTCTATTTGGAACAAACTACCAGTTGAGATTAGATCTACTTTTTCTCATCTTTAGAAAATATCTGAAGACTTTTCTTTTTCAAAAACTTGTTACATAAGTAATTCTATTTGAAGAAACTAATACAACCTCTTCTTGTGTAAACCAAGTCGAGCCTCTGTTGTCTGGAGGATGATCCGGTATATACACCGATGTGGTAAGAGCAGATAGCGTAGCTGGTTTTAAGAAAGGTTTGGACAAGTTCCTGGAGGAAAAGCCCATAGTCTGTTATTGAGAAAGACATGGGGAAGCCACTGCTTGCCCTATATTGGCAGCATGGAATGTTGCTACTCCTTGGGTTTTGGCCAGGTACTAGTGACCTGGATTGGCCACTATGAGAATGGGCTGCTGGGCTTGATGGACCATTGGTCAGACCCAGTAAGGCTATTCTTACGTTCTTATGATGCTTATGTACCTATGCATGGACGAGTTTTTCATGGATCTCGGAGTAAAAGAAGTGAGATAATTAAAAACAAGATCACAGAATCTGCGTATAATAGTGGTAAGACAGTTTGAAAAATGCATAGTCTGTATAATTTAACCCTTTCAGGACCAAGGGACATATTTGTCCCATAACTTTAAAATCCTATAAATTTTGATTGGGATAGTCTACAGTTCTAAATTTGATATGTACGGATTCCATATGATACTGCCTTTATGTAAACAAACTGGTTCCAACATTCATTCATTAGCGTCGTTGCCAGATTGACGAGAAGATTCACTTGCCACACTGTCCATAAGCCAGAAGTTTGATTTTTTAAATAAAAATAATGATATTTCACAAAAAAAATCAATTTTTTGGCATCTGCAAGCCCTTTTTACCATAAAAATGTTGTCAAAACCACAAAAATTGGCCTACGATCCTTATGGTCCTGAAAGGGTTAATGACAGTCCTATTATCTGTATTTTGAAAACACTTCTGCCTTTGGCTCTGCAGGAGTTGGGTTTGATTATCTGCCTTGTCATTTTAGTTTGCAGTAAGAGCTCAGGGAGATCACATTTCTTCCTCTCACTCAACACGGTCTTACGTGTTCACACCTGAAAGCTGTTAGAACACCTACGTCTTTATCATTTCCTTTGTCTATCTCTTTCAGGCTCTTAGTCAAAGTGTAAACCTGAGAATTTATTCTCATTCAGGGACACTTTCCTTCATTTTGAATAAATGATTAACCATTACTTTATGCTGTTTTTCAAATTATGTTACATTGAAATACTGTCGTCATGAAAATGTGTTCCTTATTAAAGGCTAAATTCTCCCTTAACGATCCTTCAAATGTTGCCACAAAACAAAACAAGAGGAGTCAGTAAGGACCATATTCTATAAACAGAACCTAGAGGCATGGTTGTCAATCAACCGCTAGGCACCATTTATAGAATCCCGCCTAGAGGTGCCTAGACATTGCTAGGTATCCTGGAGGTCGGTGCTGGTATTTTAGGCCAGGTTTTACATGGCCTAGTTTACTGGTGCCTAACATGGACACCTAGCAATGCCTGTAAATCACACCTAATCTCCGCTGATCATTTATAATTCACAGTATGATCCAAAAACAACTAATATGAGGGAAAAACTAATATTAAAAATTGCAATGTCTGGGAAATAGTGTCACACAAAAAAGTGAAAAAAATAAAAAATCACACAAATGTAATCATTAAAGACAAAATTCGAACACAGTATTGATGTATGTAAAGCGTGCTCATAGAAGCAAAATATGCTTATAAAGTAACAACTACGAGGGGGTGCTGAAAAGTTCTCAGCCCAGCCAAGAAGAAAATGACATGAATATGGTTCAAACTAGAGAATGACACGGTGACAAAATTCATCACCGTTCCCGTCCCCGCGGATAACTGCAGGAAATAATCCCATGTCATTTTCTAGTGTCTATTTCAACCTCAGTCCTTCTACACCAGCATTCTTCAAAACAGTGGTTGTGGCCATTCATACTCTAATTCTTCCCTCTCTCCTTAAAGAATGGCATGAAGATGGTTTCCCGCGGTTATCCGTGGGGACGGGAACGGTGATGAATTTTGTCACCGTGTCATTCTCTAGTTCAAACAATGTCAAAACATTTTCAGCAGCAAGACATCTTTCTGGATGCCACAGAATCAGGCATAACTGATGCGAGTTTTTTTGACCGCAATACACAGGGACCCCTGGTGAAGATGAGTTGATCGAAACACGGACCGTGTCGGGTCCCTTGATCTGTTTAAAGGTAGTCTGTTTGTGCGCAACAATTTTGTGTGTTCTTGTACAGGTGTCTGTAGTTCCTTTTTGCTTTGTATCTACTGTGCCCTCTCTGCAGACCTGTTGGATTCTGGTTTTTGTTCTACTCAATCAATGATCTGAAACAATGTCAAAACAAAGAATTTTGTCTCTGCAAATTGGCACTTAACAAAATAAAATAATACTCTTTTCAGCTAGTTACAAAATAACGCTCAGAATTTAGGAAGTTGGTTGGTTGGACTGAGAACTTTTCAGCACCCCCTCATATTGGTCTGCCTGCCTTGTTCTAATCACAGCACACTATTTTTATAGTATGCTGGGTATGAAATAGCAGGAGCTGCATTAATCTTTACAAAGATAAGTTTTGTTATATAGGCTGTCCATGGGTTAAGAATAAGCTATGTTTTTAAAGCTGTTCTTAGTCAGATTTGTATGTAACTCAGAACTTATAGATTTTAAGATTCTTGCTGCTTACCTCTGGCCCCAGGTGACAAAAAGGCGAACTGCCTCTAACTGTGTTCCCTCTATGATACAGCAGGTACAACCATACACTGTTCTTAATGTGGCTAGCATCATTCCTGAATCTGCAGCAGAAGTGTAAGAGTCTATGCCACTGGAAATACTGCTCAGTGAAATCAAATGAAGCCACGACCGCGTTCTTAAGTACGAGTCGTAATTATATTGGGTGTCTGTAACTCGGGGCTGCCTGTACATACTGAGTGGCAAATGGTGTTGCTTGAAATATGGCACATTTAGGTTGGATGGATCAGATGGGTTTTTCTCAACTCTCCCTTTCTTTACCAAACTGCTGAAGTCAATTATATATGTCACACAAAAAAATACCACAGATTTAATCAATAAAGACAAAATTCAAACGCAGTTATGAAATTAGTGTACTGTGATTAGAATAAGGCAGACCAATAGTTGCTATTTCATGGTCATTCTGTTTGGCAAAGAAAGGGAGATTTGAGAGAGACTCATCTGATCCATCCAACTTAAGTGTTTTTAGTTTCTGGATAGGTGTGCTTCCAAGCAAGAAGCATATAGCCATGTGCGAGACTTACCTGTATGGTGAGAAAGAACTGGGCATATTTCAGATCAGCTGGGCAGGTGGTTGTGTAAAAAGGTCTATTTTCATAGAAATAGGCTTAATATTACAGAGGTGCAATGCTTAGAAGAAAGATACACAATGCATATGCTTGTTACTAATGTACAGAAAAATATTTTATTATAGAGATGCATCTGTATGTGTAGAGGAAAACATATGGCTTTCCCAGAACAGAGAGAGACTGTAGTATACCTGCATGAATGTTTGTGTGTGTGTGTGTGTCTGATTATGAGATGCAGAAGAAGAGGGAGAAACAAAAAACAATGTGGAGAAATGATGTTCCTGAGATGGACTTTATTAATATTAAAATAATATTAAAACATGGCAAACCACATAAAAACCTCTAGGACACAGTCCGCTGAAAAGCTTTGGACCCTGGACCCAACACGGTCCGTGTTTCGACAGAATGTCTTCTTCAGGGGTCCCTATGAAGTCCTATGGTAAAGATACATGGATAAAAATGCCAAGTGGAAATAAACTGATCCGTGAAAGCTGTGTGCAGGACAGGTACTCAAAAAGCCGAGAAGAGGGAGAGAAAGGAGACAGAGAGAGCCAAGAACCTAGAACAGCGTTTCTCAAGTCGGTCCTGGAGTACCCCCTTGCCAGTCAGGTGTTCAGGCTATCCACAATGAATATGCATAAACTTGATTTGCATATACTGCCTCCATTATATGCAAATTTCTTTCAAGCATGCATGAAAACCTGACTGGCAAGGGGGTACTTCAGGACCGACTTGAGAAACACTGACCTAGAGCCAAGAGAGGGAGAGATCAGCAAGAGAAGGAGGTAGTTAGAGAGAGAGGTTAGGGCTTTTAGCTTGTATTTATAGGTTTGAGACTTGTTCTAAAAATAGCTTCTATTGTTGTTAAGTACCTATTGTTCAGTATCTTTCTTCCGTTCATAATTTGGAAACTGTATGAAACAATGGCTCTCAATTGACAATAAGTCCCTGTCTTTAAGAACAGACAGCTGGATCCATTCGTTTGTCTGGTTACCTTAAGCATCTGTCTTTATAGCACATCTGTTGAAACTCAAGGGCTGTGATGGATCCTCCTAGCACTCTGCTAAGGTTCTGTTAATTTCAAGTATTGGTATTTTAGAAGTCATTTAGTGGCAATCTAAGGCTGAATGGTCAGGAACCTTTGATCTATCTGCACTGAAACTCCCAAGATCAGATTTGTTTAATATAATACCCCAGAGTCCTTTGCTGCCCCTCTGGTTAGGCCATCTCACATGCTGACAAGCAGCATTCAGTAATGTAAGGCTGACACTTACCTTATCTAATCTAACATTACTAAAAAAAAGTAGTCTCGATAGTGTACTCAGTATGGAATGCCGATTATTTGGTAACCCAACAGTTATTCTCTTCTAAAAAAAAGCATTTCAGTTTTCTTTATAATCTTCTCTAAAAAGGGCAAATGAGCAGCTTATCTATAATGAAGACAATCTCTCTTCATTCACCCCCCCCCAACACACACTTTTACTAAGCGTTAAATGCTCCACCGCTGTGTCAGAGCATTTAGAGGTCCAGGCCACGGTAGAAACCTCTACCACGGCTTAGTAAAAGAGGGCCTTAAAGTCTATTATCAATGTTGGACAGATAACCAGTCAGTTTTTTTCCCCAATATCAAGCTTGTTCTTTGAAGAAAATTCCCTGCCTGAGAGAGGTCCATTCAAGAATTTATGCCATTATACCAATTCTAGCAAGCAAAAGAGGTAATTTTAGAAGGATAGGTGGCATTTATAAAAATGGGAATATATGTGTAAGCAACAAGCCACTACTTATGTGTTTGCCCATATATTATGAATTTTTGGAAATCAATTTGGGACCAAATTAATAATTTATTAGATAACCCAGTGGCATTATCCTATATTATGATTTTTGGTATGGAAATGAGAGCAAAAAGTCAGATTTCTGCGAACAACAATAAATTGTTACTTATAATGACTGGGGTAGCCATTCAGCAAATTACATATAATTGGAAGGATTGGAGGAGACTAAATTACAGTTTTTGGTGGAACTCTTTGTGCCATATCTATAAAATGGAAAGATTTATTGCAGTACAAAGAGAGTATTTCAAGAAATTTCAGGATGTGTGGAAACCATTAGCAAAATTTTGTAAGGATTAGTTGAAAATGTTTCCCTTTAATGTATCAATTAATTTGGATAGGGTGAGGGATATTTTATTAATATGTTTTTTTTATATGATTATGGAATATATGATAGGGAGGGGTGGGAAGGGGGAAGGATAAAAATTTATGTACTGTACAAATGATAGAATGTAAAATGATATATTTATTGTTAATGTGATTGAATATATAAATACATTTAATGTAATTTTGAAAATGAATAAAGAATTTAAAAAAAAGATATGAAATAAGCATGGTATATTTTGGATTATATTATTTTTTGAACTGCCTAATTTAATTTCTTCAGGGATACCTTTATATAAGGTTTTTCAACAAATGATAGAAAGATCTCCTTAATGTCTGGAAGTCTAGTGCTTTTTCTTTGAACGCTTGAGTGCTTTTTCTTTCACTTGTGTCAACATTAGTCTGATATGAGCCATTGAGGAGAAGCTTATAGAGTAGGGTTACCATATGGCTCCAGGAAAAGGATGAATTAAAACATCTAGGTTTTACTTCCATTGACAGCAATGAAAGTAAAACCCGGATGTTTCAATCTGTCCTTTTTCCTGGAGCTATATGGTAAGCCTATTATAGAGTATGTTGAAAGTAGGGGACACTGTACCTTTAAGGGAATGACAAATATCATGCTTTACCTACAGCAATTTATATTCTTAACAAAAGTTTTAGATACTCCTGGCAGGGTGATATAGTTCTTAGATATTTTATGTCAGGTTTATTGTTGTTTGTGATTTTAATTAGCAGGTTTCTGGGTGAACAATTCCAGCTCCGTGGTATACTAATATATGCAGAGTTTGTCAGAAGTGACAGAAAGTTGTTGATCCCATTGCCTACTGTCTCAGGTATTGGTAGAGCATTGTACATCCTTTGGCCTTGATTTAGCATCTTCTAACATATATATTAAAAGAAATCTACAAAATGTATGAACCCCCCCCCCCCCCCCAGTGAAAACATTGCTTTGCTTGATGGAATGATCACAGGCAAAGAATATGCCCTAAGCATTTCAGACAAATATGGTGATATAGCAATTGCAAAGAAAAAAAATATTGCAAGATGGTTCTTAATTCACAATGTACATTTAGCAGAAGAACCTCCGATTTACTCCAATTTATTTTATATCCAGAAAATTTTCCAAATCTGTCAATCAAATCTAGTAAATGTGGGATGGTAGATTCAGGATTCCTCAAATGAAGCAAAATATCATCTGCATGAGCAGAGACCTTGTATTCCCAACCTGCATAAGGAATACCCTGTATCTCCTTTGCCTGTTGAATAGCCAATAGCAAGGGTTCCAGAACAATATCAAAAAGCAAAGGGGATAATGGACACCCTTGTCTAACTCCCCTTTCCAGACGAAAACACTCTGAAAAAGTATTATTAATATACTAGGCTTTAAGCCTGTTACATTAACGGGTGCAAGAATAGATGTGTGTCTGTCTTTCTTTCTCTCTCTCTCTCTCCTTGGCCGCTGTCTGTCTGTCTTTCTTTCTTTTTGTCTCTCTCTATCCTCAGCTGTCCACCACCACCTCTTGCCTGCACCCCCTTTCCAGCAGCAGCCCTTCTCCCTTCATTTTACCTCCCCCTGTCCCTGTATTTCTCTGTTGTGCCATGCCTGCCTGTCTTTCCATAGCCCCTTTCTGTTTCCCCTCCCTCCCAAAGCAAAGCATGATTGCTGTCTGCCCCCCAGCACACCCCTCCCCCAAAGCAGCTCCCTTTCCCTCTCCCCTTCCACTTCTTACCAGCACACCTCACAGCACCCGCACAACACCCTCCTGCTGTTGTAGAGACATATCACCGCTCAATCTGTGCCCCAAGCCGGCGCACACACCGCAAGCTGTCCCACGTGCCGCAAATGGAATTCGGCACACATTACGACGGCAGGGATCAGGGCCTCCTAAGTGCGCCCATGCTCATGCATCTGGCTCTGTCAGGACAGACCACAGGGAGGCAGCAAAGGGTTAGGTGCCAGCCCCGGCCCGTGACGCTCCTCCGAGACGCTTTACAGCCCTGGCCGTCTCTATGGAGACGGCAACCTGTGCCCCTGGAGCAGCAATTCACATAATACAGAGAGCAGGGAGAGTCTGCAGCCGTCTCCTCCCCCAACCCCAGTTGTCAATTCTCACCGAGTTACAGTGAGACCTCTGCATGCTCCCTTTGCAAAGTTTACATTCTTGCCATATGCACCTGGGATATGCGGAAAAACTGGAATCCTGACCCCCCACTCAAAAAAACCACGGGGAAGTGAAAAGCTGAGGACTGCATTTTGCCAGGGGACTCAAAAACTTTAAGGCCACTTTTGCTACACTCCTTCCCTTTCTGAGCCCATGAGTCCTGGTCATGAAAAGTTAACTGGCAGCCGACTTGGCCGAGGGGGGGGGGGGGGGGCTGCAAAGCCATTTTGGAAGCAATCTGCAAGAAAAATTTGGGTGGCAAGAAGTTTCCTGCTGCTTTTATGAGGAGCGGCAGGGGAAGCCGGCGCTGGAAGCATGGAAGAGGGGCCGCCGCTGTTCCTCCTCGCCTGCCTTTGCATCCCCTTGCTGCTGGGTGGCAGCAGTGTCCTGGACCTGCACTTTTCGTGCCTCGAGGCCGAAGTGGCGCTCAACCTCTTGCTGGGAGCACAGGGAGCATCAGAAAGAATGTCACCGAGTGGTCAGAAAAGCCAAGAAAGAATACGAGGAGAGACTAGCCAAGGAAGCAAGAAACTTTAAACCATTTTTCAGATATGTAAAAGGGAAACAGCCAGCAAGGGAGGAGGTGGGACCCCTGGATGAGGGAGACAAGAAAGGAGTGGTGAAGGAGGAAAAAGAGGTGGCTGATAGACTAAACAAGTTCTTCGCGTCGGTCTTTACAAAAGAAGACACATCCAGCGTGCCGGAACCAGAAAAAATCTTCAAGGAGGATCAGGAGGGTATATTATCATGCATGGAGGTAAGCCTCGAAGCCGTTCTAAGGCAGATAAATAGATTAAAAATCGACAAATCTCCTGGCCCAGATGGGATCCACCCGAGGATATTGAAAGAGCTCAGAGACGAAATAGCGGAGTTACTCAGGCATATTTGCAACCTATCCTTAAGATCAGGGATAATCCCGGAAGATTGGAGGATAGCAAATGTTACACCAATCTTCAAAAAAGGATCGAGAGGCGACCCGGGGAACTATAGACCGGTGAGCTTGACCTCAGTTCCGGGGAAGATGGTCGAATCACTGATCAGGGAAGGTATCAATGAGCATATAGAAAAAAATAAACTGATGAGATCAAGCCAGCACGGTTTCTATAAAGGACGATCGTGCCAAACGAATCTACTACATTTCTTTGAGGGGATAAGCAAACATTTGGACCAAGGTAGCCCCATTGACATAGTTTATCTGGATTTCCAAAAAGCCTTTGACAAGGTACCCCACGAGCGCCTGCTGAAGAAACTGTGGAACCACGGGGTGGAAGGGGACGTCCACAGATGGATCCAAAATTGGCTGATGGATAGGAAGCAGAGGGTAGTAGTAAAAGGACACTACTCTGACTGGAAAGAGGTCACGAGTGGTGTCCCCCAGGGGTCAGTGTTGGGACCGCTGCTGTTCAATATATTCATTAACGATCTGGAAACGGGCACGAAATGTGAAGTTATCAAGTTCGCGGACGATACAAAACTCTCCAACAGGGTCAAAACTGTTGAGGAATGCAAAGAACTACAGAGCGACCTGAACAAACTGTGCGAGTGGGCAAAAAGATGGCAGATGAGCTTCAATGTGGAGAAATGTAAGGTCTTGCACATCGGGAAAGGGAACCCCATGTACAGCTATACGATGGGAGGAAGGGAGATGGGGAAAGGCACCCTAGAAAAAGACCTGGGGGTATTGGTGGATACAACAATGAAGCCAGCGGCGCAATGTGCGGCGGCCTCAAAGAAAGCGAACAGAATGCTGGGCATTATCAAAAAAGGTATCACTACCAGAACGAAGGAGGTCATCCTGCCATTGTATCGAGCAATGGTGCGACCACATCTGGAATACTGTGTCCAATACTGGTCGCCGTACCTTAGGAAAGACATGGCGATACTTGAGAGGGTCCAGAGGAGAGCAACTAGGATGATAAAGGGAATGGAGAACCTATCATATGCCGAAAGGTTGGACAAACTGGGGCTCTTTACCCTGGAAAAGCGGAGACTGAGAGGAGACATGATACAAACATATAAAATCATGAAAGGCATAGAGAGGGTGGATAGGGACAGATTCTTCAGACTAGCGGGGACAACAAAAACAAGAGGTCACTCAGAAAAACTGAGAGGGGACAGATTCAAAACGAATGCAAGGAAGTTTTTCTTCACTCAGAGGGTGGTGGACACCTGGAACACGCTTCCAAAGGAGGTAATAGGACAGAGTACAATACTGGGTTTCAAAAAGGGACTGGATGACTTCCTGAAAGAGAAGGGGATTACAGGGTATAGATAGAAGGTTACACTACAGGACAAAAGCGAAAAGCATATCTGAGTTTTAGGGTAGGAGCACTATCAGGTCCTGGACCTGAGGGGCCGCCGCGTGAGCGGACTGCCGGGCACGATGGACCTCCGGTCTGACCCGACAGAGGCAAGTCTTATGTTCTTATGTTCTTATGCTGGGGGCGGACTGGACTTATGAAATTCGTGGTGTCGGAAAGGCTCTGGACGCGAGCTGGGAGGAGGATCGGCAGCTGCTGAGGCTTCGGCCACCAAGAGACTGCGCTAGGCTGCCTAGGAACCCCGTTCCACTCTCGGTGCACCTGATTGGTGGCGGAGCCGGCACCATGCTGCACCTGCACCTCCAGGTCCACGTGTACGGCCCGCACTGCGCACTCCAAGGAGGGGAGCAGAAGGAATGACCTGATCTCCTCATCCGGCACAACCTGCACCTGCGAGCCCCACTCTGCTTCCCTGCAGGGGACGTGCTGCGGGGCGCCATCGACCTGGTCACTGCCCTCTTGCTTTCGGGGGGGCTGCCGCAAGCCACTCTAAGCCGGCGCATGCGCTGCAAGCTGTGTCCTTCTGTGGCCTTCTATTTGAGGCATGTGGGGCACGCGCTGAAAATAGAATATGGCACAGAAGGACACAGCACGCTGTCAGGAATCACGGTCTGCTAAGAGCGCATGCTCGCTTAGGGTTTTATTATATTAATATATAATCTGGCAGAAGGGGAACTATTCAAGGTTTGAATCATTTGAATAAATCTGGATTATTTGACACATTCCCTTTTCTTTGGAAAGAAGATGGTATAAAATATTTAGGTATTTGGATTAAAAAAACATTGGAAGACACGATGAAAGTAAATGAAAAATCTTTATTGCTAAAAGTCTAAGAAATGTGTGAGCAATGGAACCCACTACATCTTTCTTGGTGGGGGAGAGTCCAAACTGTCAAAATGATGATTTTGCTTGTGGTTTGCTACCAAATGGGCATGTTGCCACTTTATTTTTAGGGGTCCTTTTATAAGAAATTGAATAGTATTCTTATCAAATTTGTTTGGCTAGGTAAAACCGCTCGTATCACTCTAGTATCTTTACAAAAACCCATTGCGGCGGGTGGGGTAAATGTCCCAAATTTTTATAGGTACCATCAGGCCTATATACTGCATCAGGGTATGTATTGGATCCTTCCTTAGCTCATGGAACATCTCCCTGATTGGTTGTACTTAGAGTGGCAACTTATGTCCCCATTACGGTTGTTTCATGTGTTGAGTATCAAGTTACCCAGATATGTTAAGGACAATAGTATTTTATTTGACATTTGGAAAACCTTAAAATTTATTAACAACTTAACAGATATTCCAGTAGAGAAATCAATTTATCAATTCTTATGGCAAAACTCCAAGATTCAAATTGCAGAGTCTGGGATCTTCTGGAAGCACTGGATGCAGGCAGGTAGATGCAACAATCTTTTGGTATTGCAAAATCTCAAATTTATAAGTGGTTGCAGAAGGGGTTCCCTGATTGGCGAAATCTAAAAAATCATTATAGCTTGCAGGTCCTGTGCTTCCATATGGATTTCCTAGGGCATCAGGCAGCCAGGTGTTATAAATTAATATCTGAATTTTTGAATAAGAAACCAGAAACTAGTCTTAGAGACATTTGGAGCATTGAGATAAAGCAGCAGATTTCTGCGTCTCAGTGGCCACAAATTTGGACTTGGAGGATGAGATGTACAGCGTCAGCATCTATGAGACAAACATGGTTTTTTTGTTGCATAGAAGTTTTTGGACCCCTGTTAGATTACAAAAATTAGATACTTCTACATCAAATAGATGTTGGCACTGTGATCTAGACATAGGGACACTGGATTATATGCTGTTCTAGTGTCCTTTGATACTCAACTTTTGGAAGTCAATATGGGGATAGATTACTACCATACTGGAGTCACCAATTCCATTGACATATGAGGTAGTCATATGTGGGATGATATTGCAAATTAAACTCTCATTGGATAGATAAAAATGTTGGCTTTTCCTTATTATGACCGGGATAGCCATGCAAATGGTTACCTATAATTGGAAAAATTGGGATCGCCTTAGTTTTACTTTTTGGTAGGGGAATTTATGCTTAAGTTATAAGTATGAGAAGATGAATGCAGATATGCTGGGGCATTCTAAGATATTCAAGTTAGTTTGGAGCCCATTGATGTCTTATGTGGATTCGTTATATTTGTCTTTTATCTTTATTTCTGTTGGTATAATACACACACATCCAGGGGGAAGGGAGGAGGGGAGGGGGGTATATCTTTTGTGTGATTTTATTCCCTGATGAAAATATGGTTGGGTGAGGGGGTTTTATTGTTGTATTGATACTGATTGATTATAAATGCATATATGATTATTATTATTTGTATGTATATTGTATTGCATTTTTTGGCAGCTTTGAAAACTCAATAAAGATTTTTTTTTTAAAAAGATGGTTCTTAATTTCAGAGGATTGTAAAATAATTCATTCTATTTAGCTTTGCTTTAAAAATATAGCATACTTGTGTTTTGAACAAGGTCTTCAAATAGTAACAATTACGGTATACATATACTAGTTCTATATTCAACATCATGAAGATACGTTACATGAGTATAATATCCACGTCTTTAAAACTTTTCAGTTTAAGGGCTAGATTTTCCAAAAGCAGCTACTGCATTATTGGATGCTAAAATGCATTTAACATGTGTTATTTACTGCAGGCATCATTTTTATGGAATGGGATAGCAGTCTACTAGAGAGATTGTGTCTGTTTGTCCATTTATATATACAAAATAATTCAGTTCACATACAATGGAACCAACAATATAAACTGATTAGTATTTCTTCTAATCCATTGAATAAGTACAATAAGCCCAAATAATAATCTTAAAGTACAGTATGTCTTCTATCTTAAGGTGGAAAAAGACCTCAGACCTAGAGCGTATACAAAATCTGGTGTCGGTATCCAACTCTGCAGACGTTCATGATTTTAATCATCGACCAAAACCACCATCCTCCCTGATAACTTTTTTTATCTCTTTTACTTATTACTAGTTATTTTCTATTTTCTCTTTTTTTATTTATTTTTAAATAATTTCCTTTTTTAGTAATTATATATTGTTATCAGGAGAATCTAACACCCAAGACAGACTCTTCAGCAGTTTGTAACGGAGTTCTTTAAGCAGTCACGAATCACTTGCTGGGTTCTATGGCACTTAGCAAATGAGAAAAACTTACTGAAGTTAAAAATATTCAGAACTAGTAGTACTTATCTGAAGTATTGCATTCAACAGACTGCTTCCAATCTTTTAAGAAGTCTCTGAATTTCACAGCGTGAACCACCTCAAACTTCACCAATGCGGCCAGCGTTTCATGGTTCAGTCTTTCATCCCGCTTCTTCAGATAAGTTTTGACTTATTTTTTTTGTTGTTGTTGATTGTCTGTCTTGTTTTTATCCTAATTTTTTAATTTCATTTTATAATTTTACCACTTAGATTTGCCTCTTGGATTTATATTTGCGTATATCAAATAAATTGAACTTGAACTTGTAGTAGTATACAGAGATGCCCCCTTGTTGCCGCGGGACCCTTGAAAAAGAAGATACATGGTCATATTTTTTTTACGCTGAATATCAGCCTGATTGCAATGTTTTGAATCAACTGATGTTTGTACATTTGGGAAGAGGTTATGCCCGTGTAGGTGGAATTACAATAGTCGAGTTGTGCAGGGACTAGCAGTTGTATCAGAATTGCAAAGTGGAAGATTGCTCCATACATCCACCAGCCGGGTCTTCCCTTTTTCACCCTCATCTTAGGACCTCTAATCTCAGAGCCTCTTTTGCATTAAAAGAAGATGGCCTGCTGATTTATTCCTGGTATGGCTTTGGCTGTATCCCAGCCCTACTGATGGATAAAGAATCTTGATTAAAACAGCAATCTAGGTATAAAATTGCTTCAGTGGTTATCATGTCTTGTTCAGTTTATACTGCAAATATAAGTAGAATATGCTTATAAATAAAATCATGCTAAAAATCATTAAGGCAATCCGTGCTATAGTCCGTATATGAACCTGTTTTGTTCTGTGACTGAGAAAATTGGCTTCCATCTCCTCACAACACAATTGAAACACGTTATAAGCAACATGGTGCTTTGTATCTTATTGATATATTGAATTCTATGCACTTCAAACAGTGCTGCTTCTTATCTAAGAGGTCCCCCAAAAGGTTTATATTTAAATGGAAATAGCTGTTATCACAGACCTCAGGCTGCAGGCTGCAGGTGGTAGCATGCCGCAGTTAAAGGTCTAAGCAATTCAAAACTCTGCGGATAGTATTGACTTGAGGAAGCATTATGAGAAATTCCATTTTTTAGCAGTCGTGCTGAAGTATAGTTCTGTGACTAAATTCACCATTCAAGTGACTTCCAAGCAGAGCTGAGGCACTACATCAGTAATAAATCATGGATTTTCGATACTGTCGGTGCACTCCATTTGTTGTCATTGTAAGTGTATTGTTAATTATGTATTACTTTATTTAGTGGCATAGTAACGGGGGAGGAGGGTGCAGGGGGGTCTTCCTAAGGGCGCAGCAGCACCCCTCCTCCTCTCTGTACCCCTGCTCGCTTGCCCGCTCGCTCCCTGCGCCTCTCCATGCTGTGTGCATCTCATTGCCTCCCCTCAAACCTTTTTGGCGCTCTCTCTGACGTCACTTGCAGGACCCGTGCTTAGGGTCACGCCACGTCAAAAGGGAGTCGACACCAATCTTGGCAGCATGCTGCTCACACTGGAGAAGCTTAAAAGGTATGGGGAAAGGGAAGGGGGGGGGCGTGCAAGCAGTGGGGGAGGGCAGGGAAGAGGGCGGGGAGGGTTGCCATTGCCCTGGGCGCCACTCCTCCTTATGACGCCACTGACTATATTATTGTTAAAAACACAAGTCAAAAAATGGAAACAACTACCCACACTACAATATACCACGATACACACAACAAATGTGGACAATATAGGACCAAGTATGTCTTAGGCCTCCTTTTATGAAATTGTGATAATAGTTTCTGGTGCGGGGAGCCGCGATGAATGGCCCGCACTGCTTCCAACGCTCATAGAGTTCCTATGAGCGTCGGGAGCTGCATGGGTCATTCAGCACGGCTCCCTGCGCTAAAAACTGTTATCGCCGTTTCGTAAAAGAGGGGGTTAGTCTATTTGTATGTCATTTACTTAAAGGAGGATAAAAGACCTCAGTGAGTGGGCCAGCCTGCGCTAATGATCAACATTCGCAGGGCTGTTGCACCAACCTCGGTCCGATCACAGGTCAAACAAACCTGTAAGTTTTACTTTGAGCTTCACATATATTTCAACCATTCCTATATTGAATCTTTCCAATCAAATCTTTCATAAATCTCAATAAATTGAATGTTGATCCTTCATGCTCATATTCTGTGAGTTGTCACTGAGTCATCCTGTGAGCTATTAAAACATACATGCACTTCATTCAAACACTGTGAATGTGTCCATATAAATCTGATCTAGCTGAATAAATCTTGATTATCCTTATGGAGCACCAACGTTTCACCACACGGCTTCTTCAGGAGAATGAAATGGCTGCCATTCACTATATCCACGCAGATACTCTCCTCAATCAATGTAGTTCTTTCATCACAGCAAGTTTCCTTATCTTTTCAGTAAAAGCCAATAATTGTGGCACTCATTATGGTGGAAGAGTTGTGAGGTTTCCAAAACATTATTCCATATCTTATCATATGCCTTCCATGACTATGAACTGTGGCCATGCCTGATTTTTTTTCTCAAACTTCCAGCAAGCCCTTCTGAAAAATAAAGAGAGAGAGAGAAGCAAAAGAGACATAAGATTAGAGAATGACACAGGGACAATTTTTTCCCTGTCCCCATGGGAACTCATTTTCCCATCTCATCCCGGGGGGTTCTTTTCCTTTCTCTGCACCATTCCTGCATGCTCTGTCCTCATCTGCACAATCCTCAAACACTTTAAAATCATAAGAGTTTGAGGCGGTTAAAGCAGAGCTTACAGAAATGGGACAGGGACAGTTACAAAACTTATAGGGACGGGGCAGGGAAACTGAGTTCCTGCGGGGATGGTGACAAATTTGTCCCCATGTCATTCGCTACATAGGATTCGTCATTATTCCTTATCACTTCAGTTTTTCTCTCTAAAATATGTCTTTTTCTTCCTCATACATGACCTACTCCTACTGGAGCGCTGGTCTATGTCCTGGCAACTCAGCTTCAATGCCAAAAAATGCAAAGTCATGCACCTGGGCAGCCAAAATCCATGCAAGACTTACACCCTTAATGGTGAGATCCTAACAAGAACTGAAGCAGAACGAGACTTAGGGGTGATCGTCAGTGAGAACATGAAGACTGCCAATCAAGTGGAGCAAGCTTCATCCAAGGCAAGGCAAATCATAGGTTGCATACGCAGGAGTTTCGTCAGCCGTAAGCCTGAAGTCATTATGCCATTGTATAGATCCATGGTGAGGCCCCACCTGGAGTACTGTGTGCAATTCTGGAGGCCACATTACCATAAGGATGTTCTGAGACTTGAGTCGGTCCTGAGAATGGCCACCCAGATGGTCCCGGGACTCAAGGATCTCCCATACGAGGAACGGCTGGATAAATTACAGCTATACTCACTCGAGGAACGCAGAGAGAGGGGTGACATGATCGAGACATTCAAGTATTTCACGGGCTGCATTGAGGTGGATGAAGATATCTTCTTTTTCAAGGGTCCCGCGGCAACAAGGGGGCATCCGTGGAAAATCAGGGGCGGGAAACTGCACGGGGACACCAGGAAATTCTTTTTCACTGAAAGGGTGGTTGATCGCTGGAATAGTCTTCCACTTCAGGTTATTGAGGCCAGCAGCGTGCCTGATTTTAAGGCCAAATGGGATAGACACGTGGGATCTATTCACAGAGAAAGGTAGGGGAGGGTCTTTGGGGTGTGCAGACTAGATGGGCCGTGGCCCTTATCTGCCGTCTATTTCTCTGTTTCTATGTTTCTATATATAACTCACCTGAACCATTGCTGGTTTTGCTGGATCTCATCACAGACTGTTTTTCACTATCAGCAATATCTCCAACAAGCTATTGATCAAAATGACACCCAAGTTCTTGTTCTGTTAATTAGTTCATGTCCCCTTACCTGTGAACACTTTGCTACTTGTAGAATCTTCTCCACCTATCCACAGGCAGTCCTTTCCCACACACATATATATACACACATATATATATACACACACACATATATATATATATATATATACACACACATATATACACACACACATAATAGGAACAGAGAATATGTCAGGTAAGGTCTATTACCGTCTGTTCATTTTCATACCTTGTGCATTTTCATAAATGTCAAATGATCTCTAGGGCTAGGAATAAAACTGGAAAATCTCATGTAAGTCAGAGACTTAAAAGCATTAAAAAAATTAATTGTTCCTTATCTACAAATTAAACAAGGTTTTCTAATTGCTGGTAGTCTATGTGGACTTTGAGAGTGACTACACTAGGGAAAATGATTTTTGTTCCTGAGCAGTAAGTATAGTAATTTCCTAATTGCTCATGCCTAAAAAGTTTAGAAAATGTCTGTTATTTCCATAAAATTTTGCTTTTGTGATCAGGATAGTCAAATTTTGAAATTTACGATAGGTGCCATAAACTCAAGTTAAAGTCCTAGTGAGTGTGTGGTGCAGTGGTTCGAGCTACAGCCTCAGCACCCTGGGGTTGTGGGTTCAAAACCCCTGGGCAAGTCACTCAGTCCTCCATAGCCCCAGGTACATTAGATAGATTGTGAGCCCACTGGGACAGATAGGGAAAATGCTTGAGTACCTGATTGGAAAACCACTTAGATAACCTTGATAGGCGGTATATATATATATTTTTTTTTTTCAAAAACCTAATCAAGTTTTCAAGGCAGAATACAGAAGTAGATTGCCAGGCTTTTCTTCTGTGCAGTATAAATTCAATGTTGTTGCTGTTGCATTGAACGTGATCCTCTACCTTCAACACTGCCCATATGCTGCTGTCTAGATGGGTGGTACATCACTCTTATAAAGTCATAAAAAGGAACATATGAATCACAGTATTTATATTGAAGTTATATGCAGATGACCACAGAAGATTTAGAAGTGAGTAGTTTTTCAACGCTTGCAATTATATTGCAAGTCACTTTCATGAATTAGCCCCCAGATGTAGCCTCCCATCATGTTTTCATTATATTGTCCTTGGTAGCAGGGTTCAAAGTCGAGTATATCCTAGTGAAAGCACTCACCTTGCTTCTCTGAGTATACTTCCATGTTCTCCTTGAATATTTCAAGATGAGCATCAAGAACATGGACTTTGAGAGACATCCTATAGCCCATTTTACCGTAATTCATCACCAGATTCTCAATGAACTCCACATAGTTTTTGGCCTTGTGATTGCCCAGAAGCCCCAAACCACTGTGACAGTGCTATTCCAAGCTGCTTTCTCCTTCCTAGTTAGCTTCTTGAGAAATTCCTTGCACTCCAGAATCTTTTTTTTTTTCTGTGGTCTGACAAAGACACCAGCTTTGATCTTTGCCTTAGATTAGGGAAGATGTTTTGAAGGTACTTGAAGGCTGCTGACTCATCTAGAGCTTTGACAAATTGTTTAATTAGGCCCAATTTGATGTGCAGTAATGGCATCAACATCTTCTTGGGGGTTCACTAATGGTTTCCATTTGATGTTGTTACTCCCCACAGAGAACTCGGTCCACTGTAGCCAGTTCCACCATTAGTAGTATGCCTTTGTATCCCTGCTGTCCCAATGGCAGAGATAACAGGGAAACTAGGTAAAAACCGCCTTGGAGTCCCATTAGGAATGCCGCCATTTTGAAGTGTCCGATGGCTGTATTCATACTTCAAAGCACCTAGTAAGGTCTTGATGCTGTTGTAATCCTCTTTGAGGTATATTGAGTGAGCCGGTGGAAGAGATGGGTACTTGTTCCCATTATGGAGCAACATGGCTTTGATGCTCCTGGATGAGTTGTTAATGTAGATATGCTACTTTTTCTGGTTATAAGTGATTCCAATTGCCTCAAACAGACTGGCCACATTGTAGCAGAAACAGAGCTCATCTTGATGGATGATGCAGGTGGAAAAAGCTTGGCGACACTTCCTCTGATCTATGACTTGCACATTTTCATCCAACAAATTCCACTGCATGAGCCTGGATGTCAAAAGGGCCTCTAGGCTTACTCAGCTTGGAATCAATCTGAAATGTTCTGTCAAAGAGGTAAATTTCAAAATATCAATGTTCTGGTCACAAAAAACAAAGTTTGAGCATAGACAATTAAGAAAGAACACTTTTTACCCAGGAACAAAAAGAAATTGTTACATAGTGCTATCAGACTTCAAAATAATAATCTTTTCTTAATGATGGAGTTGTCATAGCAATGCAGACAAATAATTAGTTTCAAAGAGAATTGGGGAGCTCAGATACTCTTTTTCTCTTGGGCTGTTGTAGCCTTTCAGATTTAGGGTTAGTGTTGAAATGTAAATTAATGAATGTTAACTTTTTCTTCTTAAATAAATACAGTTATGTATGTGATCTTTACCTTATTGAAATCAGTGATATAACACCTTGGATTTGCAAGAAAAGTGGGAACCCTAGAAAGAATTAAATAAACAAATAGACATATCTCTGTTAGTCAATTAGTCAATGATTACCAATAACTAATCAATAATAGCTAGCCCTTTGCAGGCAGTTTAAATATAGAAACATAGAAACATAATGGCAGATAAAGGTCAAATGGCCTATCTAGTCTGCCCATCTGCAGTAGCCATCATCTCTTTCTCTCTCTGAGAGATCCCAATTGCCTCTCTCAGGCCCTCTTAAATTCAGACACAGTCTTTGTTTCCACCACCTCTTCCAGGAGACTTCCTTAGATTACTTTGGAGCCTATCACTTCTTAACTTCATCCTAGGCCCTCTCATTGCAGAGAGAGGAATTTCTTTGTTTCATGCTGGAAGGGGTCATGTGAGGTTAGAGATAAATGCAACTTGTATTTCTGGCTGGCATTTTAATTAGTTGTTTAAGGCCCTCCTTTACAAAGCCGTGCTAGCGTTTTTAGTAAGACCTCCGATGCTCATAGGAATTCTATGAGCATTGGAGTTCTTATCACCACGGCTGGCGCTAAAAACGCTAGCACGGCTTTGTAAAGGAGGGGGTGAATGAAGGAGATTAAATTTTAGTGAAATGAATTCAAATTCTATACAGATTTTTGTTGTTTTCATGGAAAAAAAATAATGCTTGGTTAAGTTTGAGTTTTAACTTAGGGAAACACTATAGAAGGTAATTTGCATACATTTTTATGCCAATGGCATTATGTTCAGTGAGGAATAGAAAATAGTTTTATTTTATGTTTATAGTTAAACTGTATTTCTTTGAAAGACAAGCTGCTTTCATAGCTCACATTAAAACATAAAAATCACCTGAACGTATGCAGGCATCCAGGATCATCAGCTCATTGTCCATGGACCTCTTTACATTTCCTAGGTTCTTTCCCATATGGATGTACTACACAGGTGAAAAATAAGAGAACAACCCCTCTGCAAACCAATGAGGAAGCGCGAAACAGCGGAGAAGGCGAAGAGTTGCTGTTCTATGCCAATAAAGTTCCTGTTGTTGTGAACATCTAAACCAGTATCTCTCAAACTTTTTTTTTAGCTCCGGCAGACTAAACGGAGCAAATGTTTTTCACGGCACATTATAATTGAAATTATAAAATTGCAAAACCAACAAAAAATTTAATTTGAGAGTTAAGAACATAAGAATTTCCACTGCTGGGTCAGACCAGTGGTCCATCGTGCCCAACAGAACGATCACACAGTGGCCCTTAGGTCAAAGACCAGTGCCCTGAGTCTACCCTTACCTGCGTACGTTCTGGTTCAGCAGGAACTAGTCTAACTTTGTCTTGAATCCCTGGAGGGTGTTTTCCCTTATAACAGCCTCCGGAAGAGAGTTCCAGTTTTCTACCACTCTCTGGGTGAACAAGAACTTCCTTACATTTGTACGGAATCTATCCCCTTTTAACTTTAGAGAGTGCCCTCTCGTTCTCTCTACCTTGGAGAGGGTGAACAACCTCTCTTTATCTACTAAGTCTATTCCCTTCATTATCTTGAAAGTTTCGATCATGTCCCCTCTCAGTCTCCTCTTTTCAAGGGAGAAGAGGCCCAGTTTCTCTAATCTCTCACTGTATGGCAACTCCTCCAGTCCCTTAACAATTTTAGTCGCTCTTCTCTGGACCTTCTCGAGTAGTACTGTGCCCTTCTTCATGTACGGCGACCAATGTTGGCCTGGTACAGTGGCATGATAACTTTCTCCGATCTGTTCATGATCCCCTTCTTAATCATTCCTAGCATTCTGTTTGCCCTTTTTGCCGCCACCGTGCACTGCGCAGATGGCTTCATTGACTTGTCAACCAGTACTCCCAAGTCTCTTTCCTGGGGGGGGGGTCTCTCCAAGTACTGTACTGGACATCCTGTATTCGTGTATAAGATTTTTCTTACCGACATGCATCACCTTACACTTATTCATGTTAAACCTCATTTGCCATTTCGCGACCCATTTCTCGAGCGTGCTTATGTCACATTGCAGGTCTTCGAAATCCTTCTGCATCCGAAAATTTAATCACCTCTCTCATCGTGCCAATTTCTAGGTCGTTTATAAATATGTTGAAGAGCACAGGCCCGAGAACCGAACCCTGCAGCACTCGTGACGCTTTTCCAGTCCGAGTACTGTCCATTTACCCCCACTCTCTGTTTCCTATCCGCCAACCAGTTTTTAATCCATGTGAGTATTTCACCCTTGATTCCAAGGCTCGAAATTTTTCAAAGTAGTCGTTCATGCAGGATCTTGTTGAACACCTTCTGAAAATCCAGATATACAATGTCAACTGGGTCACCCTTGTCTATCTGCCTGTTTACTCCCTCGAAGAAGTGCAGAAAGTTTGTCAAGCAAGATCTTCCTTTGTTGAAGCCGTGCTGGCTGGCCCTCATCAGATTGTGTCCATCTTCTAGGTGATCAATGATGCAGTCCTTTATCATCAGCTCTACCATCTTTCCCAATACCGAGGCCAGACTCACCGGTCTGTAGTTTCCCCATTTTCCATTCGAACCTTTCATGAAGATCGGCGTAACATTCGCCACTTTCCAGTCTTCTGGAATCCTTCCCGATTTGATCGACAGATTGGCTATTAGTTGGTGCAGTTCAGCTATAGTCCCTTTCAGTTCCTTGATTACCCTTGGATGGATGCCATCCGGTTCTGGGAATTTATCGATTTTAAGCCTATCAATCTGCCTGCATACCTCTATTAGACTGACCATCAACTCTGTCAGTTTCCCATCTTTGTTTCCTGCATATAGCCTGTCAGCTTCCGGTATGTTGCGTATATCCTCTTCGGTAAATACAGTGGCGTACCAAGTGGAAGGCGGTTCGCTCCGGGTGCCAAGCCCTGAGGGGGTGCTCCCGGTCCAGTCCGGTTCCCCCCCCCCACGTCGGGTGTCGCGTTTGGAAACAACCTGTAGCAAGATCGCGATGCTAGCGATCTTTGCCTGCTTCGGCTGTTTCCTCTGCCACGGTCCCGCCCCCTCCTCTGACATCAGAGGAGGGGCGGGACCGCGGCGGAGGAAACAGCCGAAGCAAGCAAAGATCGCTGGCATTGCGCGATCTTGCTGCAGGCTGTTTCCACAGGGAAATGAAGCGGGGAGGCCGGGGGAATGAGCAGTGCTTCGTGGTAGTGGTGGTGGGGCCGAGCGGTCCTTCAAGGTAGTGGGGGGGGCAGCAGGCCTTCAGGGTGGGGCGGGCAGGCAGACCTTGTGGAGGGGGGGGAGACAGGCCTTCAGGGGGACAGACCTTCAAGGGGGACAGGCAGGCCTTCGGGGGGATGACAGGCCGTCGGGGGGGTGCAGGCCTTCGGGGGGGGACAGGCCTTCAAGGGAGGGCACAGGCCTTCAAGGGAGGGACAGGCAGGCAGGCCGTCGAGGGGGGTGTAGGGCTTCGGGGGGGGGGGTGCAGGCCTTCGGGGGGGTGCAGGCCTTCAATGGGGGAAAGGCCTTCAGGGGGGGGCAGGCCTTCAGGGGGAATAGGCAGGCAGGCCTTCAAGGGGGGGACAGGCCTTCAGGGGGGGCAGGCCTTCGAGGGGGGTGTAGGCCTTCAGGGGGTGCAGGCCTTCAAGGGGGGGGAAAGGCGTTCAGGGGGGGCAGGCCTTCAAGGGGAATAGGCAGGCAGGCCTTCAAGGGGGGAACTGGTCTTCGGGGGGTGCAGGCCTTCGGGGGGGTGCAGGCTTTCAAGGGGGGTGACAGGCCTTCGGGGGGGCAGGCCTTCAAGGGGAGCAGGCAGGCAGGCCTTCAGGGTAGGGGGGACCCTGGTGTAGAAGTACACGGAGGGAAGGGGAGGGGTTCAAAGAGACGTGCATATGCCGGACTTTGGGTGGGAAGAAATAATGGGTCTGAAAATAGAGGAGAGAGAGAAAGTTGATGGACAAGGGTTTTACGGAGGGAAGGAACAGAAAGGGAGAGAAGTTGGACACAAGGGATGGTGTGGAGGGGGGGATAGAGATACTGATTAGGAGGGTAGTTGGGAAAAGAAAGGGAGAGATGGTGGACCCTGGGGTGGTGGGGAAGGAGGGAGAGCTGCTGGATGAAAGGGTAGTTAAGAAAAGGTGGATCTGTGGAGGGAGACAAAAAAAATAAAGATGCCAGACATCCAGGGGAGGGAAGGGAAACGGAAGGGGAGGACAGAGATGGCAGATGGATGGTTAGCACGGAGAAAGAAGAAAGAAGGAGACCCTGGCAAGCAAGTTATCAGAAGACAACCAGAGCCTTGGACCAACAAGATTTGAAAAATAACCAGACAACAAAAAGGTAGAAAAACTAATTTTATTTTCTGTTTTGTGATTACAATATGCCAGAGCTGGTGTTAGACTGCAAACGTGAGCTAGGATTTAACATAGAGAGGAAAAGTCCTTTTTGTTTCTTTATTTTATTTACACCACAGCGCCAGTGTGGTTAGGAGAAGCCAACGGGGGGTGAAAAAGCTATAAAATAAACCCACCAGGATGTTTGAAAAAAACACCCAATTGGGCAGGAAAATCGAATCGATAAACCAATTCAATAGGCTGAATCGAATCAAAATTTTTTTTCCTGAATCTGGCAGCACTAGTTTGCGTTACAGTCTTAGACTTTAGGACCTGGGATTGGGGAGAGATGGCATTCTCAGTACTTTATAATGCAAGTGAAATGAGGATTTGGTCAGATTTTTGAAGGGTCTGCACTCTGCAGAAGAAAAATATTGTATAGGCCGGGGACATGAGACAGCAGGAAATGGGAACTTTTCTTCCTTTTATTTTTGTGAATGGCAAGGCTGAGGATGTCAGAGAGTTCAGTTAAAATATGTGCTTTATAAGAAAATATAATAATGTGTTTTATAAAGTTTATAACATTGCTGGCCTACCCGGTGAGGTATTCCTAGTGGTGGTGGTGGCAGGGTGTCAATGTGTTGAGAGGAAGAGGTGATCTGGGAAATTCTGCTGAGCAAACTCCGGGCCCATTTCCACCCCCCAGTTAGTCTACTCCACTCAACTGGTTCACACACTGAGTGGGTCTTTGGGTGTTGTTCCTGGGTAGTTGTTTTGGGATCTCTTCCAGTGGTTTGTTAGTATCTCCTTCTGGTCCAAGGAAGGAAACTTTGTTAACCTTAGCACTGACCTACAGAATATGTTTGTAACAGCGCTGCTTGTATGGCATTAGGCTATGTAGTGATCGAAAGAAAAAACCAGACCTTTGCACATTTTTGCACTATATGGTGGGTGTATGAGGAGATTCACATTTCCTGCACAGCTAAGTCCGTGTGAAGTTACCTTGTGCTGTATTTGACATCTAGCAAAGTCTCTGTTTGGAAGGAAAGATCTCAGCTTAAAAATGTAGTGGCCAGAAGTTATGGTAAAAGCAGATAGCGTAGCTGGTTTTAAGAAAGGTTTGGACAAATTCCTGGAGGAAAAGTCCATAGTCTGTTATTAAGACATCTGCTTGCCCTGGATCGGTAGCATGGAATGTTGCTACTCTTTGGGTTTTGACCAGGTACTAGTGACCTGGATTGACTTCCATGAGAATGGGTTACTGGGCATGATGGACCATTGGTCTGACCCAGTTAGGCTATTCTTATGTTATGTTCTCATCTGTAGGGGCCTTTGTTTTCACTTCTTATTTTAATGTATTTTTTTTCTGAGAACTTATCAGTATTTTTTATAATGGGAACAAAAATGGAAGAGAATTAATGTGTGTAGAATGGGGGGGGTAACTAATTTCTTCAGCTAAATAATTCAATCCACCTCAACCAGACATAGGAGAACTCACGCACCATTCACACACCCTCCAACCAAAAACGTCAAAAGAAAAAAACAGTTCGACAACCTCCTAGCCATTCGAGCTGCAACACTCGACCCCCAACTCTACAACCTATTGGCCTCGACCACAAACTACAAAACCTTCAAAAAAGAAATAAAAACCCTTCTATTCAAAAAACACATAAAACCGAACTAACACAATCAGAACTGTCCCAAGCATCACCTGCAACTACTCCATATGTACTTCTGATGTCATGACAATTCAGACATAATTTATGTTATGTTATGGTATGTTTGGAATAATGGTTACATATATGAGGTTCAATAAAAGAAAATTTTCACTGCCTGTTTCTATTATGACCATTTATTCAGTTTCATGGTTATTACAAAAAATATATTTTTACATGGGGGGGGTGTCAAAAAATTATGGGCCCTGGGTGCCATATACCCTAGGTACGCCACTAGGTAAATACAGATGCAAAAATGTGTTTAGTTTGTCGGCGATGGCTTTGTCCTCCTTTAGCACTCCCTTTATTCCATGGTCATCCAATGACCCCACCGCTTCCTTCGCGGGTCGTTTCCCCTTAGTATATCGATAATTCTTTAAGCTATCTATGGGTAATTGTAACAACAGTGAAACTAAAATAAAAAAAAGAATAGAATTCCTAATCAATGCAATGGATGTGCTTGTTTTTGAATGCAAATTAACTCAAAACATGGCTTGATAGTCGACAAGCAAACAAGCTTTTCATCATCCACTATCTGCAGTCATTCTCTTTTGTTTCAATATAATTTCTGTCAGAGCTGAAAATCCAAGTTCAAAAAGATAAGAAGATCCAAACAATAATAAAGACTTGATTGTTTTGTTGCTCAAGTTAGGACAACTACTGCATAAGAAATAAAACTAAAACTAAAATTTCTTGCCATTAGTTTTCAAGGATCAATCACGTCAAAGAATGATGCTTGTATGGGCGTTACATCCTTACACACACAGACTCTTGTGTACGTGATGTACATATCATCTAATCTAGTGTATACTTATGAATGGAATTTTTAAAAATAATGTAAAATTCTGGAATCTCTCATGGCACACCCAGAATCTCTTCAGGACACACCATTGTGCCATGGCACACAGTTTGAGACACTGATCTATAGAATATACTGACTCTTCATCTTCTCCACTGTTTTGCATATACCACCCAGGCACCACTTTCTCCTTGGATAATATATTTGATTGATGGGCTGATGAACCAGTTAGCTGAGTAACACGCTGCAGTACACTCGCTCAAAAGAATATTACCTGAAAGAATATTACCTGAAAAATGGAGAGGTCATATCACTGCTGGAGCTTCGCGGTGATCTAGCTTGACTAATTTTGGAAATATTGAGGAGCTCCTGCAACGAATGCAGTATATGCCGGGGGCGTCAGCATACTTGCTGGAGACGCTTTGTAGAGACGAGATGGAGGCAGTCTTCTTGGGTTTAGAGACAATTTTGAGCCCCAATACCAAAGCGCCTCCCCTCCTCCTCAGATTACCAGCTCCCTGCAGGTGGAGGAGCTCCCGGTAGGCGGTATGCACTTCCCCTTGGAGGCCAAGAAGAACACGGAGGGAAGTATGGAGTTGGACTCCCTGCATTTGCAGGAGAGTCTTGTAGATACTGAGGATTCAACAGCTTTGGGGGCAAGCCGAAAACAGGAGAGTCATTGGCAAGAGAAGTTGCCAGTTGGTGAGAGTATTGAACTTAAAAAAGTTTCATATATGTTGGAGAAACCCCGAGAGGTAACTCTTGATGCAATCTGAGATCTCGTGGCAGATCTGGCTAAGTCAATAAAGCCCCAGCTTGTACAGCTGGAAGATAAATTTAAAGTCAAAGAAACTAACATTAAGAATTTGAAGGTTGAAATACAAGATTCAAAAAATTCCATAGTGAATATTTACCAACAATTAAAAGTTTCTAAACATATCACAAAAGCATTAGTTAGAGATAACACTAATTTAAGAAGAAAGCTGGGGTCTTTAGAAAATTTCTCTCGTAATAATAATCTTAGATTGATCAACTTTCCCAGAGTTGCGGATGTAACTCCTAGGGATATGTTGAAACGTTATACGATGGAGACTCTAGAAATTCCAGAGGATATATTACCACCATTCACCCAAGTGTATTACTTATCTATCACAAGAGAGGAACAATTACAATAACAAGAAGGTGACCAACAACCACTCAATATTTCAACAATGTTGGAACTCTCTGATAGGAAGTTAGAACAGCAGCAACGCTTCTTCTCACTGTAGCTTTGACACCAGATAAAAACTGGTCGCTTAGACTTTCTTTAAAAAAAAAACCCAAAAAAGAATTTCTTGGGTATAAAATATTAATATTTCCAGACCTGGCACGGGACACACAAAAATGGCGATGTGAATTTCTAATCTTAAAACCAGGTGTTATTGCTCTTGGGGTGACCTTTTCCCTCCACCACCCGTGGAAATGTGTGATACAGTATCGTATGAAAAAATATGTTTTCTTTGATCCTAGCCAATTGACAACTTTCTTGTCAGTGGCATGTCTGGAAGAAGGGAAAACATGAGTGCTGTTTGATTTATTTGATATCCTCTCTCAGTTAATTGAGTCCTTTTTCTTTTCTATTGTTTTTATTAATATATCTCAGAAATTCTACACCTTGGATCCTATATTGCAGCAGCACATTTGATAATGGGTATGTATAACTATGACCATATTTCACCATATCCCAAAAAACTTCATTGGCTTCCGGTCGCCTTCAGAGTCCAATATAAAGCAGTGTTGATTTGTCATCAATTCTTGTAGACATATTTATGTTAGTCAATTAGTCAATGATTACCAATAACTAATTAATCAATAATAGCTAGCCCTTTGCAGGCAGTTGAAACATAGAAACATAGAAACATGACGGCAGATAAAGGTCAAATGGCCCATCTATTCTGCCCATCTGCAGTAACTATCATCTCTTTCTCTGGTCTACATTTCAAATATACGCGGCTGCTGAGCTGATCGCGACAAGGGAATTTCCCTGCCGTGATCAGTTTAGCAGCCGCAGCAGGGAACCCATCCACCCTGCAAAATCAGCCAGCAGGAGGGATGCCCACTCCATCTTGCCGGAACCCCCTAAGCCCTCCCCCCCAATGAATGTCCACAGCAGGAGGAGTGCCCAATTCCTCCTGACGTAACAGCGAACCGTCCCAATATAGACCAAGGCAGGAGGGATGCCCACTCTCTCCTGTCACTAGCCCCATCATTCTCCAAACCCCACCAAACACTTCCCAACTCCACCCGTGACACTCTCTGACACCCCAACCTCCCTCTGACACTCCTGAACTCCACCCCAACACCCCAAGATCCTCCTGACACTCCCTGACTCCACATGTGACACCCCCTGATACCCCAACCTCCCTCTAATACTCCTTAACTCCAACCCGATACCCTGCTGCCCCATACCTTTATATGATGTTTGGTAAGAGGGCTGTTCACTCCCTCCTGATGGCAGGCCCACCACTACAAAATGGCAGGCCTTCCCCTTCCCGGTGCATTCTGGGATGCACTGGGGAGGAGCCTAATATCCTGACTGGCTCAAATGCCTAAGGCCTCTCCCATGGAGGGGCCATAGGCACTTAGTCCAATTGGAGTCTTAAGCCTCCTACCCAGTGCATCCTTCCCATGAGAGGGGTTTTAGGTATATGGCCAATCGGAGTCTTAGGCCATCCCCAGTCCATTTAAGGATGGGAGGGGCCTTAGGCAATCTGAGATAATCAGGGCCTTAGACCCCTCTCTGGTGCATCCCAGAATGCACTGGGAAGGAGAAGGCCCGCAATTTTGCAGTGTTGGGCCTGCTGGCAGGAGGGAGTGGGCATCAGTGGCATACCAAGGGGGGGCAGGGGGGAGATCCGCCCCAGGTACACGCCTTAGGTAGGTGCACAGCTGGCTAGGTCTGGGTCGTCCGGTGCCGGTCCGCACATGGCTGGCAAGATCGCATTGGGGCCATTGTCAGCATCTGGGCTGCAACGGCGATGAGCGGCATCAGCTCCCCCCCCCCGCGATGCAATTCATGATTGGCAATGTGCCTTTCCCCCCCTGCGATGACACTTAAGATCAGCAACAGGCCTCCTTCTACCCCCGGCATCAACAGGAACTTCAGATCGGCAAAGCGGTGCTCAGTCAAAAGCTTCCCTCTGACTGAACTGCCTGGGCGGAAACAGGAAGCTGAGTCAAAGGGAAGCTTTTGACTGAGCACCGCGTTGCTGATCTGAAGTTCTGTTGATGCCCGGGGTAGAAGGAGGCCCATTGCCGATCTTAAGTGTCATCGCGGAGGGAGGGGGGAGGGGATGTTGCCAAATTCAGAAAGGTGAGAGGAAGGGAGACAGATGGGCCTGTGGTGGATGGAGAGATTGAGAGAAGGGGGCAGAAGGGGGAGAGAGAAGAGGGCAGATGATGGAAGTGGAGAGAAGGGGGACAGAGAAGAGGGCAGATGATGGAAGTTGGTAGAAGGGGGAGATGATGGAAGTGGGGAGAGAGAAGAGGGCAGATGATGGAAGTGGGGAGAAGGGGCAGATGATGGAAGTGGGGAGAGAGAAGAGGGCAGATGATGGAAGTGGGGAGAAGGGAGAGCAAATGCTGAATGGAAGTGGAGAAAGAACACATACTGGATGGAAGGAGGGATAAAGAAAAAGGACATATGCTGGATGGGGGAAGAAGATAGAGTGAGATAGTGAGATAGTGGAGGGGTGAAGGAAAGGGGTGGCATGCTGTGGGTAGACACAGTGAAAAGAGGGAAACTGAGGACTGCATAGTAAGAAAGAATGTAATTTAGACGGAGGCAGAAAATAAAGAAGGAAGACCAGAGAAGGAAAGGGAAGAGAGAGAGGAGAGAGAGATGCCAGAAAACGGGGAAGGAGACAGAGATTTCAGATCTGAGTGGAGGAAATGAGAAGAGAGAGATGCTAAAAACCACAGGGGGGAGGGAAAGAGAGATGAAAGGAGAAAGATGCCAGACCATGAGGGAACAGAGGGAAGATGATGGATGCCAGACCAAAGGGGAGTGGGGTCCTAGAGGAGAAATGGCAGGGGGTGTCAGACAGTTTTTGGAAGGGGCAGACAGTGGATGGAATGGGTAGATGTTGGATTGAAGAGACAGGGCAGATGCTGGAAGGAAAAGAGTGAAAAGAAGATAAAAGCAGAAACCAGAGACAACAAAGGTAGAAAAAAAATCATTTTATTTCTATTTTGTCATTAGAATATATCAGATTTGAAATATATATTCTGCCAGAGACATAACTGGGGACTGCAAAGCCCAGGCAGTGCTTCTTTAGCTAGATGGAAGGGGTAGAGAAAGAGGGCACATGATGGAAGGAGGGGATAAATAAAAGGAGGGTACATGATGGGGGGAAAAGGATTGAGTTAGGGAAATACTGGAGGGGGTGAGAGAAAGAGGTAGTGAGCTGTAGATAGACAGTAAAAAAGGAAATTGATGAGAGGGTAGTAAGAACGTAATCTAGATGGATGCAGAAAATAAACTGAAAAGGAAAATGAGGGAAGAAAGGGATTGCAGAAGAGAGGTGTGAGAGAGGGAAGGAGAGGAGAGAGATGCCAGACCAATGGGGGTGAAAGGAGAGATGGAAGGGGGAGGCATACAGTTTCTGGAAGGGGCATAGAAGGAGAGAAGATGCCATATAGGGGCAGAGAGACGGCAGACAGTGGATGGAAGGAAGAGAATAACAAGAAGATGAAGAAAGCAGAAACCAGAGAAGACAAAGGTAGAACAAAAATTTTCTATTTATTTATTGCTTTAGGAGACATGTGTCACTGTTTCTGTGGTGTTGCATTGTATGCAGAGTCCAGCTTCTTGCTGGTTCAATTTAACCTTTGTCTATGTATTTCTATTTTATCCCCCCTTTTACAAAACTGTGGAGGGTTTTTTAGCGCCAGCTGTGGTGGTAGCAGCTCTGATGCTCAGAATTCTATGAGCGCCAGAGCTGTTACCACCGTGGCTAAAATCCACACTACAGTTTTGTATAAGGGGGAGGGGTTAGTTTGTGATGACATATTCCATACTAGGCGAAGGTGTTTTCTGTGTTCTATGTGTTCGAAAGACATGGTTTTCTGTTAGGATTGATGGTGTAGGATTGATCTGTACTAGTCTGGCTTGTTTAATTTTACAATGGGTGTATTGATGTTGTACTGCTCACTGCAGTATGTAAGATGCTGCCTTTTCCTAGGTACTCATGTGTGACGTGTAGCTTGTTACTAAAAATCATGTTTTTTGTACAGATGGTGGGGGGGCAATAAATGATGGGCCCCGGGTGTCACATAAGCTAGGTATGCCACTGGTGGGCATCCCTCTTATCAGCCATCAGGTAAAGGTACAGGGGGCGTTTGGGGGTGGCAGGGTGATCTTGGGGTGTTGGGGGAGGCAGAAGGATCTTGGGGGTGTCGGGGAGTTGTTGGGTAGGAGTCAGGGAATGTCGGGGGAATCTTGTGAGTGTTGGGGTAGAGTCAGGTAGTGTCGAGGATGTTGGGATGTTGGGGAGTTGTCGTGGTGGAATCAGGGAGTATCTGGGGGATCTTGTGGGTGTTGGAGTAGAGTCGGGTAGTGTCAGGGATGTTGGGGTATTGGGGAGTTGTCGGGGTGGAGTCAGGGAGTATCTGGGGGATCTGTGGATGTCGGGGTAGTTAGGTAGTGTTAGGGGGATCTAGGGTGTTGGGGAGTGTCAGGGTGAAGTTGGGGAGTGTTTGGTGAGATTTGGGGGTTGATGAGGCCAGCGGCAGGAGGGAGTGGGCATGCCTCCTGCCTTGGACTGTGTTAGGAGGGTTTGCCACTGAGGCAGGAGGAACTAGGCACTCCTCCTTCCATGGACAGTTGGGGTGGGGGGCTTCAGTGGTTCAGGAAGTCGGGAATGGGCATCGCTACTGCCTTGGACTGTGTTGGGAGGGTTCACCATTGTGGCAGGAGGAATTGGGCACTCCTCCTGCATAGACCTTTTGGGGAGCTTCAGGGATTTTGGCAGGAGGGAGTGCACATCCCTCCTGTCAGCCAACTTTGGGGGGGGGGGGAGGGAATGGATTTCCTGCTGTGGCCGCTAAACTGATCACAACAGGGAGATTCCTTTGCTGCAGTTGGCTCAGCGGCCACATCTATTTGAAATGTAAACCAGCATTTTGCTGGTCTACATTTAAGGCGCCTATCATGGTCCTAGAGAGACCCTTAGGGCCACCTAAGCTCGCCTAAGGCCACTTGCAGACAAAATCAAGTCCAAGCCTAGCCTTAGGCAAGCTTAAATATTCCTAAGCATCTCCCTCAACAGTGACAGATGCCTACAGCGTAGGCGGCCTGCCTCAGGGTGTTAAAAATAAAAGTGCATCCCAATTAGCTGGTTAGATAGGGTTAGGACACCTACTGCCACCTACGATTGGTACGTTGTTTACAGAATTTGGCCCAGTCTGTCTCCAACACCTCTACTGGGAGACTATTCCACGCAGTATTTCCTTAGATGACTCCTGAGGCTATCACCTCTTAACCTCATCCCATGCCCTCTCACCCTTGAGTTTCCTTTGAATTTAAAAACTGGCCTCATGAGCATTTATGCCACATAGGTATTTATTTATTTTTATTCAATTTTCTATACCATTCTCCCAAGTGAACTCAGAATGGTTTACATAGATTTATTCAGGTACTCAAGTATTTTTCCCCGTCCGACCCAGTGGGCTCACAATCTATCTAATGTACCTGGGCAATGAGAGGGATTAGGTGACTTGCCCAGGGTCACAAGGAGCAGCATGGGTTTGAACCCACAACCGTAGGGTGCTGAGGCTGTAGTTTAAACCACTGCACCACATATCGCCTCTATCATCCCTCCCTACCCTCCCACCTTTCTTCCAAAGTATACATATTGAGATCTTTGAATCTGTCCGCATATGCCTTATGATGTACAGTAGACCACCAACCATGTTAGTAGCCTTCCGACTCCATTCTGTTTATATCTTTTTGAACACAGCATGTGAGAGAAAATGTATATTTTTCCCAGGAACAATGCAGATTCTGGAACAACCTTACCTCCCCTCTTCGAAACCTGAGTGCTCTTCAACCCTTCCATAAACATCTGAAAACCTGGCTTTTCTCTAAAACCTAATACTCCCCCCTCTTCTGACATCCTAGCCCTCTAACATTCTTCTCTCCTCTGATCTTCATCTAGCCCTTCCTTGGAGTTCCTTTCTCTTTACAATTCCTGTAAACCATGCCGAGCTCCACAACTATGGAGATGGTGCGGTATACAAACCCAAGGTTTAGTTTAGTTTAGTTTAGATTCTTAAATACAAAGAGGCAGGGGGAAAAGCGACTTTATATTCTAGGGCCTCTCCTGTGCTATGGACTTTCTGCCTTTTAGTTTTAGCAAAATATCTTACCTATTTGCTCTATTTTATTACCACAACTACTAATGATAAAAGCATCGACTCATATTCAGTTTTTTTCCTTCTCCCTGGGAGACAAGAAAAGTCATTCTTTCAAGAAACCCAATTCATGTTTACTGAACTTGAAACTATTGAATAATACCAGCAGTGAAATGCTTTCATATGTATTAAAACAGTTTCTGATGTGAAGAAAAAAAATTATACTGTCCTAATGAGCTCGGTAAAAAGAAAAAAAAAAAATTGTTAGCATTACATCGCTGAATATTGAAGTCACCATTAGCGTTTTCTTTCATGTACTTGTTATTCCTGTGGTGTGTTTTAAAAAAATTCCTTTCAGTTCTTGAAGATGATTTGCTGCCTTTTAGTTTCATTAGAGAGATAATTTGTGTTCTGATGTCAAGTTTCCATTTCAGACTCATGTTTAAGTTTTATTCTGCTGGAATAAGAATTTCAATCAGATCTCCAGTGCACTGTTACATGCAAGGCAAACTAAGCTCAGTCCTGGTATTGAAGACACGGGAACTACACCTGCATATAGTGCTGGGATCAGATAGTCCACTTTGAATCTGATTGTCTTGGGGGGGGGGGGAAAGGTTTTGTCAATCACTACTAACTTATTTGTGTTTCTAGCTGGCCCCCTAGCAGATCCATGTATTTGCAGCTCTAAGGGCTACACAGGGGGGAAGGGGGTTAACGGTGTGATTTGGGGGGTTAACGGTGTGATTTGGGGTCTTAAAGGCCAGACTCTATGCTGGCAGATGACCTTTCACTTCCAGCCTAATTCCAATCTGATTCTGACAGCTCAGCTCTATAAAACAGCTTACTTCAATAGTAAAGGTACGGAGAAGTTAAAATAATAATAATAGTTTATTTATATACCGCAAAGCCATGAAGTTCTGTGCGGTTTATGTAATTTAAAATACATTTAAACTACAATAAAAGCAGAAGAAGATTAGAGAGTAAAGAACCAATAATTAGAAACCCTAAAAATCTAATAATTACATAGTATAAAATTTTACAAATTAACTACCTAAGTGCTTCAAAAATAAATGTGTTTTTAGATGGTTTCTAAATTCCTCGTAAATTTCAGTAAAAAGGAGCAGTTGATCTAAGTCTTTGCCCCATGCTGCTGCTTGATATGAAAGAAGTTGCTGATTATATTTTTTTAATTTGCATCCTTTAACAGGCGGAAAAGCAAAAATCAAATGTGAGCTCCTTTTATGTCTATTAGTTGTAAAAGAGAAAAGTTCATTTATATATTTGGGAGTCAAACCAAATAGAACCTTAAAACAAAAGCAACTGAATTTAAATTTCACGCGCGCCTCCACTGGAAACCAATGCAATACCCGATAAAAGGATATCACATGGTCATATTTCTTTAACCCAAAAATCAACCTTACTGCTGTAGTTTACACCATCCGCAATCTTTGCATATGTTTCTGAGAAATTTCTGAATAAGCAATATTGCAGTAGTCAAGTTGACTCAGTATAAGAGATTGCACCCAGTCTCTAAATGATGAAACATCAAAATATGCCTTAATGGTCCAGAGCTTCCAAAGAGTGAAGAAACCCTTTTTAACCAAAGAATCCACTTGGTCATTCATTGTTAATCCCTGGTCCAATATTACATCCAAAATTTTAATGGTAGATTGAACAAGATAATTAAATTTATTAATGCACGGAGGAGAAACAAGATGGCATCTTGGTAGTAAGACATGGTGATTGCAGCTCCTGCCTAAAACTACTTTCTTGCTCTCTTGAGCTTAACTACTGACATGCCTAAAAGAAGAGATGGAGCGGCGGTAGCCTGACCGCCAGAGTCTATCTTTCTGCGGCAGGGAGCCATCACCAGCTTCTTCGTGTCTTCACCCTGGAGCGTTCCCGCTGAGCCGAACGCTAGGGAAGGGTCGGCGTTGGGGAGCGAGATTTCACTCAGTCCCGCGGGACCAGCGCCTCCTCCGCAGCCGGGTGAAAGGGGAATGCTGGCTGCAATGCAGACAACGGAAGCTACGCTGTCTACGTAGCTATCGGGCTTGCTGGTTCCTCAAGATTCTTCGGCCGGATCATGTTCACCAAAGGTGGCTACAGCAATTCCAGCAGTGCAGGGGGAATTACCAACTCTTCAACCCCTTGAGAGACCTGCTGAAATTACTCTGGAATCAATTTGGACTGCACTGGACTCCCTCCACAAGGTATGCCTGGGAATCTTACCACTTGTTCAAAATCAAAATTTGAATATGCAAAAGTTTGAAGAGGATTTAAAAGCCCAAGGGGAGAAGGTTAAATCCCTAGAACAATCTGTTCAAGGAGTTCAATCTTCTTGTACTTTAATTACTCAGGACAAATTGGTGCATTTGAGGAAAATGGAAAATATGGAGAATTATACTAAACAGTTGAATTTAAGATTTTGAATTTCCCAAAAACACTTACAATGTTCCCAAAATAATTGTTTTATAAATTTTTGAATGAAGTCTTTAAATACCCTGAAGATGGGCTTCCTCCTCTACATAAAATATACTTTATACCTGTTTTTGCTAGAAAACCTTCTTCCTCAGAAGTTGTTCAATCTAATGTGGACTTAAGCCCTATGAACTTATTTAGAATTTTGGAGACTTCAGAAGAAGAAGTTGTACTTCGAACAACACTTCTAGTGATATTTGTATTTCTACAAGACAAGGAAGCGCTTCGCCTATTTTTTAGGTTGAAAGAAGTCTCCTTTATGGATGGCAAGATTGCTATATTCTCAGATGTCTCAAGAACGACACAATCAAGAAGGAAAAGATTCCTAGAATTGAAAGAAAGTGTTAAATCTTTGGGGGCAAAATTTCAATTGCGTTATCCTTGTAAATGTGTAATTTACTTGGATCAGAATACCTATGTTTTTTATGAACCTTCCCAATTGCAGTTTTTTTTGGAAGGGAAGGGAGTGACAATGCAGAGTTCCAATTGATCCCAATTTACTGGTCTGATTTAAAAATGTAGACGAGCTATCAATTTGATTTAGTTATTTTTCAATTTTTCAATTTTCCATTCCCAATGGATGTGAATTGTTTCTCTCCCTAATGTGGGCTATTCAAAAGTTTGTATGTATTGGAAATTTGAATGAGTACTTTATTTTCCTTGTATATTTCAATTTGGGAAAACTTTTGTTGTTCAATAAGTTTATTTTGTTGAAATAATGATAAATGAATAAACAATTAAAAAATATATATATTAATGCACAATGATGTTTTGGTGTCAAACGGATGAGGTGAAGCGATAAAAAATTCAGTTCTTTCTGAGTTAAGCTTCAACCTAAATTCAATCATCCATTGCTCCATCAAATCCAATACTTCTGTTGCCTTAGGAATAATTTCAGAAACAGAAGTAGCAAATGGGATAATAATCGTGAAATTGTCTCCATAACTAAATAGCTTTATCCCCAGCTGGGATAATTGCGCACCTAAAGATGACATAAACATTAAAAAGCAGTGGGGATAATGGTGAGCCCTGCAGAACACTGGATGGATTACTCCAAATGCTAGAATAGTCAAAGTTAAAACAAACTTGATAGGTACGAGACATAAGGTAGCCCCGAAACCAATCTAACACTGCTCCTATGCGACCCTAAGCTCCTCCCTAGGCCAGTGTAAGGTGCCAGAAATGTAGGCCAACAAAATGCTGGCCTATATTTATGGTGCCTTCAAGTAAACATGGCCACTGAACTGATTGGCAAGTTAACCTCCCTGCCGTGATCAGTTTAGCGGCCACGGCAGGGACCTGTGCCCGCCCCTGCAAAGAGTACTGGCAGGAGGGATGCCCAGTCCCTCCTGCCAGATACCCCACCACCATCCTGTTGCATTCTGGGACCTACAGCACTGATATTAAGGCTTGGAATCAGGGACTGCAAATATCATGCTGTTTTGGGATGAAAGTTTAAAACCAGGACCGAATAAAAAGTATCCTTCCTGGAACCAGGCAATTTGGCACCTCTATTTTCATTTAAATGATGCAAATGGAAGTGAATTATGACAGATATACAAAATACGGAAATTAAACTAATAGCTAATGCAATGAAATTTGACCATGTGACTCTGTTGCTGATTAAGGCGCATTGGCTCCCAGTAACTCATAGAATTACATATAAAATACTGTACTCCTTTTAACTTTTAAAGCACAAGCTTTAAACCTCCCTGAATTCATAGATAGACTTCCCATTCCATATGCGTCAGCTACATCACTTAGATCTAACGCTCAACATTGGTTATCCATTCCATCTTTATGGCATATTAACATGAGACATTCAACAATCTTTTCTGTTACCGCACCCCCAAATTTGGAATTCTGCACCACTTTATCTAAGGGAAGAAATCTCCTTAAATCATTTAAAATCAAAACTAAAATAGTTTATATTTAAGGACACTTTCGACTTATAAACCTCCTATTAAGGACACTCAATATTATTTATTTTAAAAAATTTATATACCATTTAAACCTAACGATTTACATATCGTTACATACATAATTCAGTAAGACAAATAAAATCAAACAAACATTAACATACTATAATCATCAGAAAATCACATACAGTGTCCATCAAAAGAACAGTCGCAAAGATCAGTTCCTAGAAAAATGCATTTACAAATAACTGCGTTTTTAATAGTTTCCTAAAATTACCCTTGTCATAACATTTTCGTAATTGACCGACAAGTGAGTTCCACAATTTGACCTCCTTACCCTATGTGTTTACCTTTTTCGTCTTACTTTACTCTAACTGATGTAGTTCCACCCCATTTCCCATTGCTCCAGTATGTCCATCTTATTTGTTGTCAGTTTCAACACGTGTGTATGAATTTTCATGTAATACCCATTTTAACTTTTATGTACTCCTCCTAGAAGCTTGAATAAGCGGAATAACAAATTTGAAATAAATTTAGAAACTATTATCACATAAGATCTTATCTATGAGGGCAGTGGCGTAGTAAGGGTGAGCAGCGCCTGGGGTAGTGGTGCCCCTCCCCCGCATTCTTCCACGTACCTTTTTAACTTCTCTGGCGTGAGCAGCATGCCCACATCGGTATCAGCTCACCTTTAATGTCACTTCCTAGGCGTGGGTCCCGGAAGTGATGTCAGAGAGAGTGCCGAAAGAGAATGACACGGTGACAAAATTCATCACCGTTCCCGTCCCCGCGGATAACCGTGGGAAATAATCCCATGTCATTTTCTAGTGTCTATTTCAACCTCGGTCCTTCTACACCAGCATTCTTCAAAGCAAAGCTTGCGGGTCAGTGGTTGTGCCCAATTATACTCTGATTCTTTCCTCTCTCCTGAAAGAAAGACATGAAGATGGTTTCCCGCGGTTATCCGCGGGGACGGGAACGGTGATGAATTTTGTCACCGTGTCATTCTCTAGTGCCGATGCTGATGCAGGCAGAAACCTCACACCGGGGAACTAAAAAAGGTACAGGGGAAGACAAGGGACATACCTGCGCAACAAGGAGAGGAACAGTGGTGGGTGGGGTGGAGAGGAGGAAGGGTGTCGCATCCTTAGGAAGACTGCTTAGGGTGGACCGCCCCCTGCATCCCCTTACTTCCCCACTGTACAAAGGGCTACTGAAAAGTTCTCAGCCCAAACAAAGTTTGCGTAATCTCCATGGAGGGCTATACACTTAGAGGGGTATAATCACAAGATACATCTAAGTCGCAAGTCGTTTTGGGCCTAAGTTGCAAGTCGCCCAAAGTCGGACATGGGAAAAGGTCCATTTTCGAAAAATATGTGCAACATATTTTTTTCCCACCTGTCCACCCGTCCACCCGTCTGATTGTCCAGACCGCTGTCATCCATCTTTATACCCCATTTTCATCCAAAAATTCATCCAAGTCACAAATGCCTAGAAAAAGACCTTATGGACATGCCACCCAGACATGGCAACAGAGCAGTGAGGCACCTTACAGGGCACTGCTGTGAACTTCACATAAAGGGTGCCACATATATATCTCACCACAACAACCTTATAGGTCAGGGGTAGGGAACTCCGGTTCTCGAGAGCCGTATTCAAGTCAGGTTTTCAGGATTTCTCCAATGAATATGCATTGAAAGCAGTGCATGCAAATAGATCTCACTGTACAAGTAAATATTAAGTCACCTCCTTCACATTAGTCCAAAACCAAAGGAATCTATCTAGCTGACCAATGTATATAACATTTCTTTAGGGCTTCAGACATGCCAATCGTTGTTCGCTGATACTCTCGCGATACAACCAAAATTTTTGTATATTTGGCTATGGCTGTGGCTTCTTCATTTGCCCATTAATTCTCTTATTTGTTATATAAATATGTTTTTTTATTTATTTATTTTAAATGTTTTTTTACTTTTTCCTTCTTTTAAATATATAAAGTGCTTCTCATAAATACTTATAAAAAAGTTAACTTAGCTTTATGAATTCTCCTTAACATGTCGATGTGACAAGCCCCGACCCGATCCTATTAAGGAGAATTCATAAAGCTAAGTTAACTTTTTTATAAGTATTTATGAGAAGCACTTTATATATTTAAAAGAAGGAAAAAGTAAAAAAACATTTAAAATAAATAAATAAATAAAAAAACATATTTATATAACAAATAAGAGAATTAATGGGCAAATGAAGAAGCCACAGCCATAGCCAAATATACAAAAATTTTGGTTGTATCGCGAGAGTATCAGTGAACAACGATTGGCATGTCTGAAGCCCTAAAGAAATGTTATATACATTGGTCAGCTAGATAGATGCAAATAGATCTCATGCATATTCATTGGGGAAATCCTGAAAACCCGACTGAAATACGGCTCTCAAGGACCGGAGTTCCCTACCCCTGTTATAGGTCATGGTGAGCCCCCCAAAACACCTCCCAGAACTGACTAGACCCACCTGTCTACCACCCCAATAGCCCTTATGGCTGCAGGTGCCACTTATATGGCAGTACATAAGGGTTTAGGGTTTGTTTTGGGGGGTGCACACATGCATGCAATGGTTAGAGTAGCTTATGGGAATGGGTCCTCCTCTCCATGGTTCATTAGCCCACACCCCAGACCACTTAAGCCACCTCTGTGCAGCTCTACTAGGCTTTCCTGTGCCAGGCTGCCAGGTGCTGATGTTCTGAAGGCAGATATGTAAAGTTGTTATTATGATTTTTATGGCGGGGGGGGGGGAGGGGGGTCAGTGATCACTGTGGGGAGTGTGTAGGGGTCTGTACTTCATCCCTACAATAGTTATCTGGTCACTTCGGATACCTTCTTGTGACTTAGACCTGGTTTTAGATGGCCTAAATCACAACGTCCAAGTTCCGTCTAGGCAGTGTTGTAAAACTTTCTGTTATACAAGTAGTATGACTAATCTAGGACGGCCCACGTCCCGCCCAAATCCCGCTCTCACCACTCCTCCTAAAATGCCCCTTTTAGCTCTGGGCGTACAGCAGTACTGTGAAGGCCTAAGTCATTTTTAGATATGTCTAAAACCTGGTTCAATTATTGGCACTTGGACGATTTGTCTCACTAATCGTCTAAGTGCCGATTTAGGCTGTTTTTTAGACGTACTTCCGTTTCGATTATGAGCCCCTTAGTCCAGCGATTTTTCTACTTTTTTCATTCTGCATTTTTCCGACGGAATGAAAAATTTGAAAATCACTGGACTAAGGCCCTCTTTTACTAAGGTGCTCTAACTGATTAGCGCACGCTAAACGCTAACGCGTGCATGTTAGTCTACAGACGTGTTAGCATTTAATGCGTGCTAATTTGATCAGCTCGCTAATTCAATTAGTACGTGCTATTCAGTTAGCGCAGCTTAGTAAAAGAGGGGGGTAAGTGTATAGCCCTTGATGGAGACCGCACCAGCTTTGCTGGTTGGGTTGAGAACTTTTGAGCGGCCCCTCATAGCACCTTCAGTACTTGTAAGATTTAAATTGCTCTTCAGTTTTTAAAAGATGAGATGATATGTTATTTTTGTCTCTCAAAAATAACCACCATGAAGATACTAGGTGTTACTCTAGACCAATGCCTAACAATGAAGGAACAAGTGGATTCCCTATTCAGAAAAGGTTTCCTTACTCTCTGGAAACTCAGAACCATTAAACCATACTTCGATATATCAACATTCAGAATCCTAGTGCAATCCCTCATACTGAGTCTACTTGACTACTGCAACATCGCCTATCTAGCAATCTCACAAAAGAATATGAGACGTCTCCAAATAATGCAAAATGCAGCGGTCAGACATCTTCGGGCTGAAGAAATTTGACCACGTGACGCACTACTCAAAATCCTGGGAGTGCTGATAGACAGATGCTGCACTATGCAGACTCAAATCAACAAAACTACCCAAAAAGCATTCTTCACAATGCGCAACTTAAGAAAAATAAGGAAATTCTTTGACAAAGAACACTACAGGATCATTGTACAATCCCTGGTACTAGGTCTTGTGGACTACTGCAATATCCTATATCTACCATGCCCCACAAACATGATCAAAAAACTACAGACCGTTCAGAACACAGCTCTTAGACTAATCTACTCACTCATAAAATTTAACCGCATCACCAATGCCTACCTAGACTCACATTGGCTACCGATTCAAGCCAGAATTCAATTCAAACTATACTGTCTACTCTTCAAAGTAATTAACGGTACTGCACCTACCTATCTAAACGATCGCCTAAACCGTAACCTTCCACCCAGAACAAGAAGAACACTGACACCATTCTCATACCCACCACTCAAGGGTACTCATCGCAAAAAGCTTTATGATAGCCTCCAGGCAACACATGCAGCAAAACTCGAACCCTCCATCACCAGATTGTTAACCACAACATCTGACCTCAAGGCATTCCGTAAAGAAATCAAAACACTGCTGTTCAAAAAGTATATACAATCTACCTAATCTCCCTCTCCTCTTCCCCACTTCTCCGACCAGGCTCTGCTCACTCCCTGGCACCATACCCTCAATCGACCAAAAAAAACAAACAATAAACAACAACAACAAAAAAAAAAAAAGGCAAATAAAGCTAACTGAAACCTAAATTATCTCACTGAAATCGACTATCCACCAACGTATGGAATCAGACTACTTACTATGTAATGTAATGTAACCTGACTTATCTTCCGATGTTATTAAGTCTTTACCATCATTCAGTTATTAAGTCTATATCCTCAATCTGTATTCTCCAATGTCATGTACCCTCCTGGAAATGTCCAGTTCTCTTCTTATGTAATCCGCTTTGAACCGCAAGGTACAAGCGGAATAAAAATCACTAATGTAATGTAACTACTATCGGCAGCTGCACTGGCTACCAACGGAAGCTCGAGTAAGGTTTAAATTTGCCTGCCTCTGCTTCAAAGTACTATACGGCCTTACCCCTAAGTACATAACGGACCTTTTCTCATTTTCTAATAACAAACTCAAGAGAAACACACACTCAAAATTCATCTCCCCTCCAGTTAGAGGCTGCAAAATGAAAAAACACCACGAACACCTTCTCTCTCACCAAGCAGCCCTATGGGGCAAAGACCTAGACCAACTGCTTTCGTCCACTACTTATGGGGAGTTTAGGAAACGCCTAAAAACATACCTGTTCCAGAAATACCTAAACAATTGACCCGCTCTCCCCTCCCTATTCCACCAGAACTTACAGCACTGTTATATATATATATTCTGTTATCTTCATCTTATCGTAATTTTACGTTGCTATTTATTCCCTACAGGTCCTGTCGGACATTACCTACTAAAATGTACATCCTATATTTTTGCTCAGCAAATTGTATCTCTATACTATTGCCTCTTAAGGTCTCTGCTCTCCATATTTCCTCTGAATATCTGCTTATTGTATTTCGCTGAATGTCCAGCTCTCTTGATTGTAAACCGCCTAGAAGTCGCAAGATTATGGCGGTATAGAAGAATAAAGTTATTATTATTATTATTTACTACTGAAGTTATTTTCCTTGGGGTTTACAGTTGAGGAATAAAGGATATTATCTCTTAACAGTTTTGCAGCAGTATGACTATAAATTAAAGCATGCAAAATTATAGCAGATATAGCTGCTTAGCATTACTCCATTCATAGAAATAGTCATAAATATACAAGAATGTACCTGTTTGCATGTCTATTACTATTACTAATACTAATATTTTTGCACTGCTTTGTTATTTTTTAAAGGAAAGAAATAAACCATAAACTATAAAACATACTTTCTCTGAGAGTGGCTTTCACCTCTTTCACACATTCTGTACCTGAATGTGAGAGCATGCCTATCGTTTAGCTTGCATTTGCAAAGTGAAAGATGTCAGAGCCATTCCAGTCTTTTTGAGCGTATGCCTTTTCTGTGCTGAATTTGTAAGCTCAGACATTTTGGAACAGATGCTGTTTACATGTGCGATTTTTGTTCAAGACCCTGTGGATCCCCTTTAAAGATCTGTGGCATTTATGCATTCACACTTTTACTACTGGAAGGATGTTAGGTTTTAATAACAGCACTAATTAACATCCCCATCAGCCTGCTTCACATATATTCTAATGAGATAAACTTTCCTTCATGTTGAGAAGGTATCTGAGGCAGGTGCAAGGCTACAGACCGTGCAGTATGCCATGGGCTTCGTGCAGAGCTGCCAGTTACCGGCAAGTCATGATTGGCATTTTGAACCTGGCCTGCGTTTTACCTTCCTCACTTTGAGCATTTGCACTTATCTTGCTGTGCACCTCCTTTTCCCTCCGACCCCAGCTGATCAAAAGTCTTTTGTCTCAATCAGACTCTTTCAATCAGTACTATTTGAAATGAATACATACTTCCATAGCTTGGAGTCATTTGGCAGCTCTATGGGAAGCAAATGCTCATGGATAGGTAAAGCATCTACTCCCCCCTCCCCCCCTTTTACTAAGCTACAGTAGAGGTTTCTTCTGCGGCCCAGAGTGCTAAATGCTCCAGTGCTGTTAGGAATTCTATGAGTGTTGGAGTAGCGTCGGAGTGGCTTAGTAAAAGTGTGTGTGTGTGTGTGTGTGTGTGTGTGTGTGAAGGGGGAAAGGGATAATGATGTAATTACTTGCCTACCAGTAAATGTTTTGACTTGTATACATCTGCATATGGGGGACTGTTGAACTGGGTCGTAGTATCAGTGAAACCCCCACCCCCTAGCAAATAAAGGGGATGGGACTTAGAAACATAGAAACATGATGGCAGATAAAGGCCAAATGGCCCATCCAGTCTGCCCATCTGCAATAACCATTATCTCTTTCTCTATCTATTGGCTAAGGCTCTTTATACCTGCATTGTGAGGTCATAGATCATTATAGCTATAGAAACATAGAAACATGATGGCAGATAAAGGCCAAATGGCCCATCCAGTCTGCCCATCTGCAGTAACCATTATCTCTTTCTCTCTCTATTGGCTAAGGCTCTTTATACCTGCATTGTGAGGTTATAGATCATTATAGCTATAGAAACATGATGGCAGATAAAGGCCAAATAGCTCATCCAGTCTGCCCATCTGCAGTAACCATTATCTCTTTCTCTCTCTGAGAGATCCCACTTGCCTGTCCCAGGCCCTCTTGAATTGAGACACAGTCTCTGTCTCCACCACCTCTTCTGGGAGACTGTTCCATGCGTCTACCACCCTTTCTGTAAAAAAGTATTTCTTAAATTACTCCGGGCCTATCACCTCTTAACTTCATCTTATCCTTCTCATTGCAGAGATCCCTTCAAATGAAAGAGACTCGACTCATGCGCATTTACATTACGTAGGCATTTAAACATCTCTATCATATCTCCCCTCTCCCACCTTTCCTCCAAAGTATACAGATTGAGATCTTTAAGTCTGTCCCCATATGCCTTATCACAAAGACCACACACCATTTTAGTAGCCTTCCTTTGGACCGATTCCATCCTTTTTATATCTTTTTGAAGGTGCGGCCTCCAGAATTGTACACAATATTCTAAATGAGGTCTCACCAAAGTCTTATGCAGGGACATCAATACCTCCTTTTTCCTACTGGCCATACCTCTCCCTATGCACCCTAGCATCCTTCTTGCTTTCAACGTCACCTTATCAACTTGTTTGGCCACCTTAAGATCATCACATACAATCACACCCAAGTACCACTCTTCCATCATGCACATAAGTTCTTCACCCCCTAAACTGTACCGTTCCCTCAGGTTTTTGCAGCTCAAATGCATGACCTTGCATTTCTCAGCATTACCGTATTTTCACGCATATAACGCGCGCATTATACGCGTTTTTACCTACCGCGCATACCCCTCGCGCGTTATATGCGTGAGCGCGGTATACAAAAGTTTTAAAACATAGTTCCCACCCCGCCCGACGCCCGATTCACCCCCCCCGGCAGGACCACTCGCACCCCCACCCCGAACGACCGCTCGCACGCGCTCCCACCCGCACCCGCATCCACGATCGGAGCAAGAGGGAGCCCAAGCCCTCTTGCCCGGCCGACTCCCCGACGTCCGATACATCCCCCCCCCCGGCAGGACCACTCGCACCCCCACCCTGAACGACCGCTCGCACGCGCTCCCACCCACACCCGCATCCACGATCGGAGCAAGAGGGAGCCCAAGCCCTCTTGCCCGGCCGACTCCCCGACGTCCGATACATCCCCCCCCCCGGCAGGACCGCTCGCACCCCCACCCCGAAGGACCGCCGACTTCCCGACAATATCGGGCCAGAAGGGAGCCCAAACCCTCCTGGCCACGGCGACCCCCTAACCCCACCCCGCACTACATTACGGGCAGGAGGGATCCCAGGCCCTCCTGCCCTCGACGCAAACCCCCCCCCCCCCCAACGACCGCCCCCCCCCAAGAACCTCCGACCGCCCCCCAGCCGACCCGCGATCCCCCTGGCGACCCCCACGACCCCCCCGCCCCCCTTCCCCGTACCTTTGGTAGTTGGCCGGACAGACGGGAGCCAAACCCGCCTGTCCGGCAGGCAGCCAACGAAGGAATGAGGCCGGATTGGCCCATCCATCCTAAAGCTCCGCCTACTGGTGGGGCCTAAGGCGCATGGGCCAATCAGAATAGGCCCTGGAGCCTTAGGTCCCACCTGGGGGCGCGGCCTGAGGCACATGGGCCCAACCCGACCATGTGCCTCAGGCCGCGCCCCCAGGTGGGACCTAAGGCTCCAGGGCCTATTCTGATTGGCCCACGCGCCTTAGGCCCCACCAGTAGGCGGAGCTTTAGGATGGATGGGCCAATCCGGCCTCATTCCTTCGTTGGCTGCCTGCCGGACAGGCGGGTTTGGCTCCCGTCTGTCCGGCCAACTACCAAAGGTACGGGGAAGGGGGGTGGGGGGGTCGTCGGGGTCGCCAGGGGGGTCGCGGGTCGGCTGGGGGGGCGGTCGGAGGTTCTTGGGGGGGGCGGTCGTTGGGGGGGGGGGGGGTTTGCGTCGAGGGCAGGGGGGCCTGGGATCCCTCCTGCCCGTAATGTAGTGCGGGGTGGGGTTAGGGGGTCGCCGTGGCCAGGAGGGTTTGGGCTCCCTTCTGGCCCAACTACCAAAGGTACGGGGAAGGGGGGTGGGGGGGTCCTGGGGGTCGCCAGGGTGGTCGCGGGTCGGCTGGGGGGGCGGTCGTTGGGGGGGGGGGGGTTTGCGTCGAGGGCAGGAGGGCCTGGGATCCCTCCTGCCCGTAATGTAGTGCGGGGTGGGGTTAGGGGGTCGCCGTGGCCAGGAGGATTTGGGCTCCCTCCTGGCCCGATATTGTTGGGGAATCGGCGGTCCTTCGGGGGGAGGGATGTATCGGACGTCGGGGGGGGGCATCAGGCTTTCAGGATGGGGACAGACCTTCAAGGGGGGACAGTGCACGGAAGTCAGGGGGGGTGAACGGAGAGTCGGGACAGCGCACGGAAAGTCAGGGCGGGCGAAAGGAGCGTTGGGCAGCATGCGCGGTATACCCGTGAGCGCGGTATACCAAAGTTTTTGTACATATCATCGTGATTTCTACGCGCTATACCCGTGTGCGCGTTTTATACGGGTGCGCGTTATTTGCGTGAAAATACGGTAAATTTTAGCTGCCAAATTTCAGACCATTCTTCAAGCTACGCCAGGTCTTTCTTCATGTTATTCACACCACTTTTTCTGCGGTTACAATCTAAGTGGCTTACATATTTTAGACAGGTACTTATTTTTTTGTACCTGGGGCAATGAAGTGTTATGTGACTTGTCCAGGGTCACAAGGAGCTGCAGTGGAAATTGAACTTATAACCTCAGGTTGCAGAGGCAGCCGCTCTAACCACTAGGCTACTCCTCCACTCCCATTCCGAATAGATTCTATACATGGTGCCTAAAAAAAAAATCGGCACTGAAAAAAAGGTTCAAAGTTACATGCCATTGGTAGAATAGCAGCAACAGGAACTGCGAGAATGTGGTGTAGCGGTCAAAGCTACAGCCTAAGCATCCCGAGGTTGTGGGTTCAAATCCCACACTGTTCCTTGTGACCCTGGGCAAGTCACTTAATCCTCTCCATTGCCTCAGGTACATTAGACAGATTGTGAGCCCACCAGGACAGACAAGGAAAAAAATACTCGAGTGCCTGAATAAATTCATGTAAAACATTCTGAGCTCCCCTGGGAGAATGGTACATAAAATTGAATGAATAAATACATTAGGCTTGGCCATTTACACCAACAGAAACATGGTGCAAATCCTCACACCTTGATTAAATGCAGATTCACCCTTATTCTGTATAATTACATGTATACTTTGGAGGAACACCCCAATCTGCCCGTGACCTTCCCATTTCCACACCCCCTTTTAGGACTTGGTGTTTAAAATTTAGATGCGGATCTTGCACCTAAATTCACATGCATAACTTTTAATTAGTGCCAATAATTGCTCATTAAGATCTGATTATTGGTGTTTGTTATTTGATTAATTGTATACACCAACTGGGTGCACACCCAAGTTTACACATACAATTCTTAGCACTTTTTATAGAATTTTGGGGTATATGCCAAGAGGACTGTTGATGTAGAGCCAGTTTATCCAAAGCTTTGAAATCAGTGCCTCAGATCTCAGAGGGTAGGGTTGTCAGAAATTCATGACAGGCCTAAAATCTTCCTGGAACTTGGTAATCGGGCAGCTCCGACTGATACCTCAACCTTCATGGGGGAAGTTATCATTGTGGGCTACTTTTGAGGTGGGTTATTTTGCCACAATTTGTGCTGAGGCCTAGTTTGCACACTCAAAGAATCCCTAATTTGTTGGAAATAAACACCTAAACTACAATTCAAAGACACCCATGAATAGAAGTCCTAGATATTCATATATACAGTAAAACCTTTGGTTTGCGAGCATAACTCATTCGTATTCCAAAGCACTCGTATATCAAAGAGAATTTCCCCATAGGAAATAATGGAAACTCAGATGATTTTGTTCCACATCCCAAAAACTTTAATACAAAATACTGTATGCTGTGAGCGCTTGATCTATGGGTAAATTGGACGTGACACTTCTATTACGTTCAACCGCGCTCGGCATAAGATGCTCGTATGTAGTGCGTGCTTGAACTATGGGTAAATTGGGTGTGACACTTTTATTACGTTCAGCTTTTATTATGTTAAGCTGCACTCAGCGTAAGATGTGCGTGCTTGAACTGTGGGTTCTGATGAAGTGACGTGCGATATGCACTCATACTGCAAGACAGCACTCGTTTATCGAGTTAAAATTTAATAAAATGTTTTGCAAACCACGTTACTCGCTATCCAAAGTTTGACTGCATTAAAAAAGATAGGAGCAAAGAATGAACCTTTTGGAACCTCACTGGCAAATGGCTGTAGGTCAGAGCAAAATTTGCCACAGACTACTGACACAAATCATTCAATCGTGTTTGGAAGAACTGCTGTATTATATTTCTATATGAATCATATCAAAAACAATAGACCAATCTAAAAACTTTTATCTATCCAGTCAGCAGTTGTCAAG